>NC_091000.1:14787500-15094285 GCF_041146395.1 Eulemur rufifrons
CTTAAAGGCATCTATTCCTTGTTTACTGTTCTATGTATATTGGCTGTGTGACTTAACTACTGATAATTTCAAGTGGTCTGAAGGTGTATCAACTAAAGACAATTCTGTTGCAATAGAAAACTAAATAAAAAACATGTATGCAAAAAACAGACATGCAACTCAACTACAAAGTTTTATAGAAAATACCTATAATAAAATAGAAATTATTCTTTAAATTGAAACATACTTTTTATTACCCAATGGGAAAATATTTTAAAAATTGAGAAAAATCTACTCTTAGGAAGAGTTGAAAGAAAATGGGCATAGTTACACTCTTCCAGTGAATTGGGTGGTAGCATTATCCTTCAGATAGTAATTTGTCACTGTGTACTGATTATTCCAAAATTGTGCATATTTTTTGACCTAATATTTACACAGTTAGGAAATATGGCTCCCCATTACAAGTACTGATGGAGAACTAAACCTGTGAGAATAATGTTTCAAAGTCAGGAACACCGGGCACAAAAAAGTTCACAAACAAAACAGCAAGGACCCCCAAGAAATATACCTGTATATCCAGAGCCCCAAGCACAGTGCCCAGATGGCATATGTTTTTTTTGTAAGGAGTTTTCTACCCTTGTTGATCAGTTCATAAAGCTGAATTATTTGCCCTTGAGTTGAGAGCTGTCTTACACTGTTCACAGATTATTTGGGGGAAGACCCTGTGCTTTCCCTGGGGCAGCCCAAGTGGCCATTCTGAGAGGAGAGACCGCAGTGATTCACCAAAAGGATTTGAGATTTTTTTTTGGAGAAATAGATAAGCTAATTTTAAAATTTATATGGAAATGCAAGGGACTTAGGATTTTAATCTTGGAAAAGAACAAATAAGGACTCAAATCCGCATTTCAAATTTTGCTACAAAGCTACAGTAATCCAGATTGTGTGGTACTGGTATAAAGATAAACCTATAGACCAACTGAATAGAACTGTGAGTTCACAAATAAACTCATACATTTTTAGTACATTGATTATGACAAGGGTGACCAAGACCAGTGAATGAGGAAAGAACACTGTTCAACAAATGGCTCTGGAACAACTGAATATACACATGCATAAGAATGAGTTTGGGCCCCCTTCTTCATACCATTTATAAAGATTAACTCAAAATGTATCATAGACCTAAATATAAGAGCACACCAAAAGCACAAGCAACAACAGAAAAGATAAACTGGACTGCATTAAAAGTAAAAATTTTGTGCTGCAAATGATGTTATGAAGAAAGTGAAAAGAAAATCCAAGGAATGGAAGAAAATATTTGAAAACTCATATATCTGATAATGAACTTGTACCCATTACAATATGTAAAGAACACCTGTAACTCAATAATAAAAAGACACATAGTCCAATTAAAAAATGAGTGAAGAACTTAAATAAACATTCCTCCAGAGAAGATATACAAGTGGCTAATAAACATAAAGAGATGCTCAACATCAATAGTCATTAGGAAAATGCAACTCAAAACCACAGTGAGATATCAATCTGTACTCACTAGGATGGCTATAATCAAAGAGACAGACAATAGCCAAGTGTTCACAAGGATATGAAGAAATTGAAATCCTCATTTCTTGCTGAGAATATAAAATGCTTCACCTACTTTGGAAACATTTTGTCAGTTCCTCAAACTGTCAAACACAACTTACCATATGACCGAGCATTTCTACCCTAAGTATATACCCAAGAAAAGTGCAAACATATGTCCATACAAAAGTTTATACATGAATATTCATAGTAGCATTATCCAAAATAACAAAAAGTGGAAATCACACAAATGTCCTTTAACTGATCAATGGATAAATAAAATGCGGTATATTCATATATTGGAATATTATTTGCCAGTAAAGAGGAATGAAGAACTGGTATATGCTGCAACACGTATGGCCCTTGAAAGCATTACTCTAAGTGAAAGAAACCAGTCACAGAAAGACCATATTGTATGGTTCCCTTTATATAAAATGTTCAGAATAGGCAAATGTATAAAGACCAAAAGTACATTAGCCCAGTGCCTACGGCTGGGGGTGGCAGCCAGGAAGGCTTATAATGTGAATAATAATGGTTATGGGATTTATTTTTGAGTTAATAAAAATTTTCCAGCTTAGATTGTTGTGATGCATGTACAAGTCTGTGAATACACTGAAAACCACTCAACTGTAAACTTCAAATGGTGAATTTTATGGAATGTCAATTATATATTAATAGAGATGCTAAAAATGTTAACCAAAAATTGCAATAAAAATTTCATTAAAGTTTGAAAACATAATAATATATTTAAGTTACATCAGAACAAAATACCTTACTATAGGAATATTTATGTTTATTTTAAAGTTAATACCATTTATTTCAATATACAATCATGAACCTGACAGTTGCTTACTGACCCACTTTCTGTGCTTCTGCCAGTATCATTGAATTTTGAAGAGAATGTAATATGAGATCATGGGGGCTTTCCACATTTTTCTCCCAGAAATGCTGGTAAATCCAGTTAAAGATGGTTTCTTTCACAGTTGACAGGAAATCCTGATCTACTTAAGAAAACCTTTCGTTGCTATTACGAGGGCATGTTCCCTCAAACCTAGTAATTCATTGCTGTCGAAGGGTAACCGCTTACTCTCATGGCACACTTTTCTGAGAAGTTCTTGATATAACTCATTTCTGCATATGAGTCACAATTTTTCCCAGCAAGTTCAAACTCTCTATTGCCTCCGGAGCTAGCAGGATAGGATAAGGACACAGAACTCAATAGTAATAATAGATATGGTATCTCTCCTCCTGTGACTTCAGACCTAAAAGTGAAGAATGGGAGGTTTAGATAATTAAGACTCTTCACAACGTGTGATAACATTCAGAGCCAAGAAATCTGAAACTGTATAGAAAATAATTAAGTGAATGATTTCTAGTTTTAAGTACCTGTATGTAATCCTCAAGAAAAACTCTGTAAAGGTACAAATGAGGAAATGGAAACTCAGAAAGGACAAGCATGTTGCCTGAGGCTACACAATTAATAAGCAATACGTAGACCCTAAATAAAAGAAAATATCCCTGGCTCATATTTTTTATATATATAATGTATATGCTTGTATGTATATACTTGCATATATACAATATATCATTATACATAAGCAATCAATAGAGTGTCATAATAAGAGCAATAATAGTTTCATGTCACTTTACAATTTAAAAAGTGTGTTAATCAAGGCTCAGAGATGGTCAGTGGCTTGCTCCAAATTAATTAGCTAGTACAATTAGAAACAAGACTAGACTCAAATTTAAGACTTCTGGTGAAAAAAATATTTAGAAATATATCCTGTGTTACAATTCTTTACCTTTGATGAATACTGAGATTTCTATTCTAGGTCATGGAGCTGACATCATCTGTTAACTTTTCTTCTTTCTCATCTCTGTCCAGTTTCACTCTAGGAGTTTGAATTTTAGATTCTACTATAGACACCCACTTTGATTTTCTGTCTCTTACAATTGTCCCTCTTTTACCCAGAGGCTGGTCATTAAAAACTAAGTGAATCTATTCAAGTGAACAGGGAAGTTGAATAATTATGCAGTGCAATAGATCCCCAGTTCTTTTGGAGGGTGATAATAGCCTAACCTGACTAACCAACTTAAAATAAAATCCACCGATCAGTGCTATTCAACTCTCTGCTTCACTTAAGTGATATAGATTTGTGACAAGTAACAACTATCTACTTAAAACAAAACAAAACCAAACCATTTCCTCTGAATTTAGTACCTCCGTAATAGAAAAAGATCCACCTTGTGGAATATGTTCACAGTAATCAATTTGCAAATTGAAAAGAGAGTATAGCAGAGTATGTGAATGAGAAAAGAAGAAGAATAAAAGAAATTTAAAAAAAAATCCTTGGGAGTTACGGATTTCAGGTTCAGGATTTTTAATAGTCTTTCCATATTGGCTCACTTCTTTCTCTTCCCTGTCGGTAAACTCCCAAGCAATAGAATGATGTATTGTTAACCAATTTGGTGATATGTTTACATTCATTATAGTATTGAAGACTATAGTATATCCGTTTAAATCTTTTCTTTGTGTCCTATTACTATGGCCTGCTTTAATTTTACTCTTTTTCCTTTCTTTTCAATGGCTCTAGTGTTTAGCTCTTTCAAGAGAAATATGGTGTTAGTGAATGTTGGCAATTTCAGCACCTTACCTTCCCGGACACAATAATTGGCCAGCGATGGTCATGTGACCCATCTGTTCTTCTGTGAGACTTTTCTAAACGGAGCTGGCAGAGAAGTTCATGTACTTTGTGGTTCTATGGAAGTGTGAGTCTCACTCTGCCTCCTGCAGGCCTTCTGAGTGGTGGCTGTTTTTCTCCTTCACATGTCATACTCCCTATGTCATACTTATGGTGGGGACACTCTTGCTCCTCCATCCTTGCCATTTCTGGATGATTTTCTCAATCTTCTGCATAAAACCTCCTGGGTTGGAATCTCATATCCTCAGATGACCGGCTACCACTACGAGCTACAGGCATCTGTGGACTTTCAGCTCACTCCCCTCCTATCTGGGAGGTTTTAGTTCCTGTCTTAATGACCTTCTTCTTCTAACAAGCTACATTTGTTATTCTTAGTGATTTCAATATCCACATAGATAATCTTCCTAAAACGGGTCATGTGGTCTTTCAACCTCCTCTCAAATACTCTGATCTCCTGCCTAATTTAGCACCTCTGTTCCCTCTTGTAATACCCTAGACTTTGTCATTACTTATGATCTGAATTTCCAGTATCACATGATCCTCCTGCTACCTCTTACTGTTCTAGAATGCTCCCTCCAAAACACAGTCCTCCCACCCCATTGGAACCGCAGACTCACCTTTTCACTAACTCCCTCTTCTAACTGGTCTCATTACCCAGCTGAAACTACGTGGTCGACCTTATCTCTTATAATCACTCTCTCACTCACACCTTTCACCCCTTCCCCCTTTTTTCATGCTACTTCTCTAAACAAAACCCAAACGGATCATATCTGTGTTTCCATTCACCGCCCCACCCCCCCAGCACAGGTATAGGTAAACCATTTGTACCCGTCTCTCCAAGGCCAAATAACACCACGTTCAAACACACCGTCATGCCGACTGGAATCATTCAAAGTGCATGACCATTAACCTTAAGTTGGCGCTGAACACAGTCGGGTAATCGACTGAGCTTCACCTGTCCATTTATGCTTCTCCCCTCAAATCTGTAGTACTTCCTCCTACGCTCACTACTGTCGGATGATTTTGCGTTCTATTTCTCTGAAATAGTCATTAAGAATAATACAGTATTACTAGACAGAGTATAACATCAATACATCTTTAAATAACTGATTTTGTGGCCAGTATTTGAATGATCTTTGTATTTAGAGAGGATAGTTATTATACTGATACATACCTATATGTGTATGCCTACCTTTTATGCATGGAACCAATAATATTTTGCAATAGGAACATGAAACTATTATCTCTTGATTTGTGGCTGTAACATTTACCTAAGATTTTAGAGCAGTAGATCCAACCTCTTTTTTCACCTTTTCCCTATAGCATTGTCATCTCATTTAAGAACTTTTATGTTTAAAGAAAGGCAGAAACTTATAGCTTACATTTTCCTAACCTTACAAGTAATTAATGCATAAACAGTTGAAGGTATAGCACATACAGATATAGAACAATGTTGGTAGTATATAACCTTTTGCTGAGAAAGTGGGAAAATAATATATGTTTATATCTGCACATATAAAGAAACAGGCAAGAATACAAAAGAAACTCATAAACATGGTCTTTTTCTATGCATAGCCTTTATTTGCCATTTTCATTTTCAAACCACGTGAATAGACACATTACCTATACAAAAAAAATTACAAAACAAAGTATTTTTACCTTATCAGATAAAAACAAAACATACATACATACAAAAAAATAAAAACTTTTTTTCATCTTACTGCTCCTGAAGCAGATTGAGATAGAAAGTGAGAATCCAAGCTTGTTACTGTGTATTTTCCAATTATTGTCTTCATTTTTATGAGAACGAGAATATAAAAAGAGTGATGCTATTTTAGCCAGGCTACTATGTATTGTAAAATAGATGTTTTTAGAAGAGCCCTTTTTGCATTCCCTTGGAACGAGAACTTATTTCCGTCCGCAGCTGCCTTTGGAAGCTGTGCGAGTATAATCGGTGCACTGCAGATGCCCGAGTGTCTGCCAGGAGTCTCCGCAACAAAGCGGCAAAGCTGGTGCCCTCTGCCTGTTTGTGTCCATGCTTTGTTCTGGCTGCTGTTGTTTTTGGAAGGGGTGACATTAACGCAGTGAAATAAATCCGTTTTGTGTGACACTAAATATTTTCATTTGCTGTGTAATCATGTATATATAATCCCTACTCCTTATGAATCCTGAAATGTGCTCATGAGGATGCCCCCATTTATTTTTTTGCAGAGCAGGAAGACAGCACAATGTCAGTTCTACAGAAGGCAAGTTCAAAGATGCAACTTTATATGTACTGACCCAGAATTTCCTTAGTTTATTTATCATATACCTCACTTTCATTCTGGTGACCAATTTGTCCATAATATATATGACTAATCCATACATCCAAAAATAAAATCTGTATAATTCATAATACAAACATCAAAAAGTATAAGAGATATTGTGACTGTCATTTCAACTTAATGTTTTGTGACTTGTTGACTCCAAATGTTGCTATGAATATTAGTAATGGAGATGTAGACTAAGAATTTCTATTTGGAATAAACTATTCTCTGTGTAATTTACTCCAAAATTTTTAGGAAATAAGTGAGTGCTCAGATAAGAGAAATTGTGAAAATTTGTCAAATGGAACCAGTAGACAAGAGAAAAAGTGCCAAAAAAATAGTTAAAAATTAGGTCTTCTCCACATATGAAAGGCATTTCAGTATGAAAGCATTCTCACAGAATTGCTAAGCTAGGGAAAGTTATAGGAGCAAAGACTGAAGTGTGAGTCTTCATTTCAGCTAATCCATCACCTAGTGCTTAATTTGAAATCTTTCAGTCATATTAATGCTGTGTCAAGTTAATAAAAAATTTAAAAGAAACTGAAAAAATTTAACAAAATAGTCATCTCTCTAATTTTGCAGAAAGCTTCATGTTTATGCATTTATAAAGCCGTAGTATTAAGAAAAGGAAGAAAGAGATGAAAAAAGATCAAGTATGTTATTATGTTATTTATAACAGCAAATGGCTTTTTGAGTCCTTTTATACATTGTGTGGCAAAACTCTAGATGTTTCAGTAAATGCTTACTTATAGATAATTTGAACAATAGGATGTTCTAATAACCATTTTCTTTACATATTAGGAGATAATTTACACTGACCTTGAGTCACTGCAGCATTCCAAAGTGCCTTCTGAGTTATCAAAGTTGCAGTTATGGTCAATTTAATTTTAGTGCTAAGAATATGTTATTAATATGAATTATTTGAAATTGTTACACACGACTAATAACCTATATAAAGCTGCTTATATTAACCAGAATATTAAGATCATAGATATCCTCATGGATCAACATATGGAATTTGCCAGACTTGAAATTTGGAAATAAATAATAATGACAGTGCTCTAGAGATGTTTCCCTGAAGCACAAGTTTCAACTCTTTCGGAATGCCATTTTTTATCGAAATTTTTCATAGTGAAATAAATGATGCTTCCTGGGCACCCATATAGCTCCTTTCACTGCATGTTATATTGCAATTGTTCGCATGTTCATCTCTCCTCTAAGGCATTCAGTGTCCAGAGGACAGTGTCTGCCTTGTATGGTACATGAACATATGTTGCATTTAATTGAATAATATGGCCATTTCCCATTTCAGTTTCACCGGTGCCCTGGCCTTTATTCAACAAACATTTTTTGAACTCCTGCAACATGATTGTCAGTGTGTCAAGACCAGAGCAGGAAAATTTGAAGAACAGAACCTAGAGATGCTTTTTGTTGATCTCCATTCAGTGTCATCTGATGGAAGAGATGAAGAGTAGGCAGTAATTATCATGCCTGATGAGTGCTGTAGGGATCAATTGGAATATAGGGAAAGAAGAATTCTAGCCTGGAGAAGAAGCGACACTCAAGAATCTTCCTGACAATTGAACCACAGTTCTCATGCACTGGAGAAAGCAGCCTGTGCAAAGATGTGGATTCAGGAGAAGTCAACAGTGTGGACTGTGAAAGTTTTGGTGGGTCTGGATGTTAGAGGACATGGGAGACAGATGGGAACTGACACCAGAAAAGGACTGAATTGTGACACGGAGGGCTCTGTGCACCTTTGCCCTGGGCACTGCGAGGTGCGGATAGGCAGGGGGAGAGTCAAATGAACAGTGTGGAGGGTTGACTGAGAGCAAAGGAGAAATGGAGAAAGGAAAACAATCTTTGAAGCTACCTATGGAAACAGCTACCTTCTATAGCACTGGTAATTAGCTGCGTTACCTACCTGTGTTATTTAATTTAATCCTTGCAACAGCCCCGTGGGCAGGTGCCATTACCACCATTTTCCATTTACCGGTGAGAAAAATAAGGCTTAGTGGTGTTCAATCACTTGCCCAGCTAGGCAAGGAGCAAATGGTACAATCAGTTTCAAATCCACATGCATATGATTCTGAAGTATATGCATATAATCACTAACCTACGCCTTATATCTAACTTAAAAAAAAATATGTTACTGGGAATGTGATCAGAGGGGATTAAGATGAGAAAACACAACAAAACAAGGAATATGTGCCCTAGCCACTCTCATGAGGCACTTTGGCATTCCCTAGGGTGGTATGTCAGGAACTCTTGCTTTGGAGCCATGGTGACTGGTCCAGAGTTTGACAGTGATTGCAGTGAGAGCGTTGTATGGAGTGATTCACTGTAACACTTGTTGTTAGGCTAATGCAATTTTTAAATGAAGGAGCATAGTAGAAGATGCTTCATAAACTGCACTGGTTAGAAATTTAGCAGAACTCTAAAACCACTGAAGAAAAAACCAAAACACTACAACAGTAGCAAGGTGGCATAAGCAAATGAACTTGAGGTCACCCAGAATGTGTACTTTTTTGGCAAATTGCCTGACATCCTTGCTATTTTATGTCCACTATTGTCTGAAGATCCATAGCATTAGTTTGCTCTCCTTTGGCCTGTGAAATTGATCTTATGAATTTTCTTTTCAATCCATTTCAGTAGGTGTTCTAATTTACATTTAGAATATTCAGTCAGCGGAGTAACAGCCTGGAGAGACTCTCTATTACCGTTACAGCGAGACGGGTGAGTACGAACATGTGCACGTTGTGTTTACTAATGTTTCAGTGAAGGGTGAGAGAGGAGCCCAGAATAGATGGAGGCCTCTCAACCATGGCATATTTAGTTATGTTTTCCGTCATCTGATTTGCCATTTCCGTCTTGAAAAGCAAGGCATCAGGTAAATGCTAAGGGCAGAGATTTATTTATTAATTTGTGTTCTGGCAGCTGAAAAGTACAGACGGATTAAATGTGCAATTGTAGAGCTGCAAAGCTGCTTAGGTCTATCATCACATGGGTTTGATTTTGTGGACGGGAGTCTCAATCCACATTTAATTAAACTTCTTTACTTTTTCGAATGAAAGCTCAGAAACACACACCCCAGAGTGTTTGTGTTTAGTGCAGTGCTTCTGTGGCTTCCAGAGTTGGACTGATTCATGGCAGCCTGACTGATCTATCTCAACAGGAAACATCTAATTGGCTCCCTTCTTGCCTGTGCCTTCTCTAATTTTATTTTAGAAGAATCTGAAATTTGAGTTGTTTGAACACTTTTGAAGGTTCACTGCTCTAATTTTGTGTGAATTTTTATTATAAATTTGCAAAATTCTAGCAATAATGTAAATGTGAGAAAATAAAATGTTGACCCAGAACATTTAATTTTATAAAGGATGTTTGCATAATATATAGAAATCAGTATCAACATCGTTGTCTTTCATGAGGCTCTGAAACTTCCAATAGTTAAAAGATATGAAGAATATGAGAAAGATATTCAATATTCAGTATTCAATAAGCAAGTTACATTTCTCTCCTATTCCCACCAGCCAATGTAAGCACAAATATATTAGGACCTGTATTAGGTGAGATTAGAAATGTGATTGGACCTAAATAAGAAGAACATAGTATATTTTATAATCAGAATATCATAGATTTTCTACTAATTTCCATTTATAAAGCACTGTTCTTCTGAGGATCTCAAAGACTTTTATATGAGTTAATAAGCCAAATCAGCATATTAAAAGAAGAATTACATTGTTGTTACAATACATTCTGCCTTGAAACAAGCAACTTTGTATATATTAATTAACTTTTATCATAAAGAATAAATATAAGTTATTACTCCTGAGACAGGGAACAGGCCGGTACTGCTTTGGGCATTGCCTTGGGCATTGCTACAACATTGCCTGAGTCAGGAAGTCTCAAAACAAAGTTTCAAATTACTCTGATCAAAACAGGATGGAGGCAGGGCAAATTCCAATGGGTTAGAACCAAGAAGGTGAAACTCTGCCCCCTTCATGAATATTCCTCCCCTTGTTTAGCCAATAATTATGCCATTGCTTAAATAACAATAGAAAGGCAACAGGAACCAGGGAGCTGGTTCTCTTCTATGAGGGAAAACTTGTCTCCCTGTCTGTGCAGTAGACTTTCTACAGTTTCTGAATAAATCTCGCTTTAGCTTTATACTGCTGACTCGCTCCTGAATTCTTTCTTGCATGTAGCCAAAGACCCACATGGACTTCAAGTGGCTCCCAGCATTGGGAGGGCACTTTCCTGTGTCACCCCCATCACTTTTCTCTAATGTTTTGATGAAAATTAATACTTCTTATAAATATGTCTAAATATCTGCTTTTTATTGCTCCCTTTTGCATTAGTAGTCTATTATAAAATAAAATAGTCTCTTCCTGATGATAAGGATTGCAATTGTAAATGCATACTTAAAAATAAGAAATTGAAGCAAAAAGTAGCATTCACTAAAATTTAGAAAACAAGAAAAATTAATGTAATGTCTGAATTATTACCACATAACTGGTATATAAAAAATTAAGTCAACCAAATTTTATGATCCTCATGAGAAAGAATTACCTTATTAGACAAATATTTTATGTCAGCCTACACAAGCGATTTTGAATATTATTTTTGTTGGTATTGATGTAAAAACTACATTGTTTCCAAGATGAAAACTGATGCAGTCATTTGAATCATTTCCTTGATGTCAGCTTAGCCTGCAGTCCGTGCTAGAGTCAGATCGTAGATCCAATTACCTTAATCTGTCAGGGTTTTTTTTTGTTTGTTTTTTTAAAGTTTTTGTTAAGGTAGCCTAGAAATTATGGGAAATATTGATAGGATGGCAGTATTACGAAATAAATAAATAAATGTATCATGCAGATTCATTATATATTTGCCCAACTTTTTCAGTTTAATTGATTATGCAAGTATTTTGTCTAGTCTTAACAAACATTAAAACTTACCCATCATACATGAAACAAACAAATTGTCAAATTTGGACTGCAGTATGTTCTGTGAGGGCAAACTGGCCAGGCCCAAACTCAAGGGATCATATGGAGTCATTGCTTTTGGGACAGGGTCTAATCAAACTAAGCTCTTAATCACAGAGTGTAGAAGACTCTGCATTAGTCATGGTTTGTGTGTTGGCATTGCATAAGAGCTGGCTTGGTCCAAGGCTCTTGTGTCCCATCAGGGAATATTTGGCCTGTATAAACAGGATATTGGAGGAGAGTTTAATAAAGAGCCTATTTACAGAGGTGTGGGCAGGGGTATGGGAATCGGTCAGGGATATTGAAGCATCCTGGTAGCAGCAGAAAGGAGAGCAGCTTAGGAATTGTAGCTGCAAGACGGGGACGCTGAAGAGGACCTCTGGCTTTTGACAGAGGCCACAGCCACTTCTGGCTCATTGCTTGGTAGGAAAGAAACCTGGGAACAAATATTCCAATCTCATTATCTTGTGTCCTCTGACAATCTGCCTAAATTTTCCATTGGCTGAGCCCAATCAAGAAGTCTGAGAATAAGGAAGACCATTAGTGCAAGACCTTATAGGTCAGCCTCCCAGGGCACAAAACAAGTTGGAAAAGTGTGGAGACAGAATCTGGTTGGACAGAGTTTAGCCTGCACACCAGGCCTGCAGAAGGATCAGCACCTGGACTGTGCTAAGCCATACGGAGTCTGCAACTAAAGGAAATCCCTGCAATGACCATCCACACTTTGTTTGAAATTTTGATATTTTGTTCATCATAGATTCTTTTGCATTAATTTTATTTTTGAAATATAGCATTATAATATTATTTATTTTGATTCCTGAGTTTTTTTTGGTGACCCCTAAATTTTGCACTCAAGTTCACTGTCTCACTTTCAAAATCTGAATCTCAGCCCAGGTAATTATAATCAACATATTGCATTTTGATTTTTTGATGATTACCCATAATTTTACTATATGCTTCGTTATGTGTTTCTTTCATAAATACATTGTGAATGATTGTTTTAAAACCTAAGTCCTGAAAAAATGTGTGCAGACCTGATATATTTTATGACAGAAAAATCTGAGAAGTTCCCCTGTTTTGCTATAAGCAAGATTATGCATATTTATAAACTTCTACCAGAAAGCTTGTTTTTGATCCCATGTATGATCTGACTCCAATAGATAAACACACTTGAATTAAAACTGCTGTAATTAAATTATCAGTAGCAGTTTATTCTATGACTTCTCTGTCCCTGGAACCCACTAGGCTATAAAATTTACGAGGGCAGGGGTAGTGGTTTGTTGTTGGTGTTGTTTACCATAGCAACCAATATTGATTGAATAAAATAAATGAAAATTATACATTTTAAAGTATATTTAATTGAAGTTTCTTAAATATGGCCTTATTTGATTACAATTAAATTAAGGAGGCCTTCCAACATGAAAAGGTTCCCCAGCCCTGGCCTAGGGGGTGACCTGGGGCAGTTTCAGAAGCAAAGAAAAAGAGATTGGAGTCGAAAGGTGGTGAAGGGCAGGGGAGGAGAGAGAGGAAGCACCCGTTCATGTCTCAATCTAAGTTGCAAAGACTCCCAGACCAAGGACAGGCTGCACATGTTTATGTGTAATTTTAATATCCAGGAATGGCACAGTTGCTCATAGTGCTATATGTGACATCTCAATTTTTTAATTTCCATTGATGATTTTTGCAATATAATGTTATTCTCGCCCACGTTAACGAATGTGACAACCTGTCAGTTCTAAGAATGGGTATAAAAATATTTTGACCCATATTCATCCTTAAATGAACTTATTAAAAAGCTCTTGATAGTCCTCAGATATTCATGTCAGGGACAACTGATTTTAATTTGTCTTTTTGAAGTCTTCTCAGAACATTCATTAAGGAAGAGAGGGGCTGCAAGAATTCATACATCAAGGATTGTATGCGTGACAAGTTTCTTGAAGAAGACATAAGTACTGCATGATTCTTAAAAACATTTCGTCTCAGATGACTGCAATTTGCTTACATTTGGAAAAAGAAAAGTATGTGCATTTAAAATTATGGTGGAATCTTTAATTTGCTAAGACATAAAGTTAGAAATGTACAATCTGTAGAAAAAAAGAAAAAAATGACTTTAAAATGTAATGTTTATCATTTTAAAGAAAAAAAGCATATCCAATTTAATATAAATGAAAATATCTGTGCTGTGGCAATACTGCTGATTAATCCCATTATCTGGTCAGTAGTTGAAAGAGAATCATGATGAGAAATGTATGAGAGAGTTACAGTTTTCAGCAGATTTTTAGTTTTATTGTATCTTTGCAGAAAAACATTAAATGAAAAGTTGTGTTGCTTACTTTGAAGTTTTTAAAAATAGATTCATTATAAATAGTGCTGTGGCATGTAAGCTTCATATTGCATCCAATGCCTCTCCCCATTTCCCTAATTTAGGATCTTGCGATTTCCTAAAAGCTACTGCGAATTCCCAATACTGAACATTAATGGGATCTCCCACCTCCTCCTTTCTCCACTGCCAGCTATTATGGGCTGAATTGTGTCCCTCCACAAAAGATGCTGAAGTCCTAACCCAGGGGTGGGGAAACTTTTCATGTTGGAAGCCACTTTAATTAGCTGTAATCAAATAAGGCCACATTCAAGAAAAGTAGATATATTTAAAAATGTACATTATTTGGTAAAAATCTAACTACTATGTACTTAATAATTTCAAAAAGTGAAAATTATTTGTTAATTTTAAAGTTAACTAAACTTTTAATGACTTTGTTATGTCTGGTTTTTGTTGGAAAGCATTTGAACATTTGGTTGCAGCATGGAGGTCTGTAGTTTCAAGAGATCCTCCAGAGGGGAATCAGTCATTTGTGACCTTAAGGGCGTCTTGATTTGGGTTAGGTAGGACAATGTAGATTCTCAGCAATACATGGTTGAAAAGCAAGAAAGTATTTTTTGGGCATGTTGCCGAAGGTGTGGGTATTTTGCATTTTTCCATATTTCAATTGGATCTTTCGTAGCATCAAACAATGACTTTAACATGTCATCTACTAAAAGCTCAATCAATTCCATCTGTAATTCTTTAGGTGCCTTGGTGATATGAACTAAATGAGGCTGAAATGCTAATTTGAGTGTGATGTTATGATTCTCAAAGTCAGTGAACCTTTCATTGTATTCTTCAATTAATAGGTCTATAACAGCTGAGTATTCTTCAAATGATTTGCATAAATCATCCTGCTCATCAATGACCTTTGCTTACTAGGGAAAATGTTCATCCAAAATTTCCTTTTGAAAAAGTGTTTTGAAAAAACACTTTGAAAAAAAGATAGGTTTTTTTGAAATGCTTGGATTTTTTTTTGTCACATACCATGTAGTTTTACTTGCAAGCAAATATTCAAGTCATTTTCATTTGAGATGATATCACACAGAAATGCAGCATTCCTATAGAAATCTTCTTTCAATAATTCACACTGCTGATTCTGTTCTTCATAAAATTTAACCATCTGTTCTCACAGAGATAAAATTTTGGCTAACACTTGTCTGCAGGAGCCAACACACTTTAGAATGATATGGTAAATCCACGTCATTCAACTTTAGCATGTTATGAAACTGACCATGCTGTGTTGCATTTGCATGAATATAGTTAACAATACTTATAACTTGCTGCAAAGTGTCACTTAAAAACTAGCTTTAGGACAGAGATTTTGCTGATGCAAGACACAATGGAAAGAAACGAAAGCATCTGGATCTGTTAATACTTTTTTTATCTGTGCAATAAACCCTTCATGTTTTCCTGTCATGGAAGGTGCACCATCTGTATTTACACTCACTAAATTTACTATATTCAGCCCAATTTCACAACATTTATCTTGAAAGTTGTTGAAGGTATCTATTCCCCATGTTCTGTTCTCAAGATTGCCCAAAGTGATTAACTCTTTGTAGCAAAGAAAATCTTCTATTATGACCTGAATGAAGTATAAAACGTGTGCCATGTCAGTAGTATCAGTTGATTCATCCAAAATGATTGAATAACATGTAGTTTCCTTTTGAAGTATTGCATGAAGTTTTTCTGCTAAGTTGAAAGCTAATTCATGTTGCCGATCAGTTATGGTTCCCCTTGAGCGAGGCAGTTGTTTGCACTTTGAAACATTCTCAGGGTCTAAGCATCCTACAACTTCAACAATGCATTCTTTCACAACTTCTACAACACTGAATGGCTTCCTTTTGTTACTGAGTATATAAGCTACTTTATACGTTGCTTCAGTGGCTTTGCTTCTAGGTCTTATTTTTGCTTGAAAGACTTGTCTTTGCTTTTGCTTTTCATCTTTTAACTTCTGCAGTACAAACTTTTGTGCCTCTCCCTCTAATTTAAAATATTTGTGGTCCTTATGAGTGTTATAATTCTGATGAGCATTGAATGTCTTTAATGTTGATATTGCAGTATCACAAAGCATACAAATCATCTTATCTTTAGCAGAAACAAGATAATATTGCAATTCCCGATCCTCATTAAAAAATCTGTTTTCTTCCTTCAATGTTCTCTTGGTCTTTTTTGACATGATGACTTGTTAAACAGACAGAATTAAAAACTACTGTCAAGCTGTGCAACTATGTACAAATTCCATTTCAAACAGAAACATAGTACCTTGTTGTCAAAAGCTGATGACAGACTGTCATACTCGACCCCCATAAATTCTTGCCAACTGGCCTTGTGTGGTAGTGTCACCAGTCAGGCAGGAGAACTTAAAACTAATCATGAGCATAGCAGCCATCAATTTAGCCCTTATGG
Organism: Eulemur rufifrons; assembly: GCF_041146395.1. NCBI lineage: Eukaryota > Metazoa > Chordata > Mammalia > Primates > Lemuridae > Eulemur > Eulemur rufifrons. The sequence goes on from NC_091000.1 coordinate 14,803,819, forward strand.
TTTACTAATGTTCTAATTGTGTCGGTCAATCTGGGAGGAGTATTTTGTTAAAACTTATTTTATTATTTGGTAAGTATGTTCATTTTACAAATAAAATAAAAATATAAAAGATGAACAAAAATGTATTAATGAAAGTGAAAGGATTTGTTCAGCAAAATTTGGATTCAGTCAAAAGACCACACTTAAGGACCTAGAATGCCACATATGGCCTTAAGGCTACAGGTTCCCCACCCCTGCCTGAGGCAGCCAGCCAGTCTAAAGGAATCAAAGTAGCTGTTCCACAGGGCTTTGGTCATTATTATTTAACAAACTCTTTCCATGTTCTGTGTTTCCCTGATGCACTTATCAAAAGAATGAAATTGGCTCATAGTCATCAGAAATTAATGTTCGTATGACATAATTGCCTTATATCTAAAGTGACCTGACAAGAGTCTTCTCACTCTTACAGTTAGAAGTGGTAGAATGTACTTGGCCATTCCAATGCCAAGAACAAAACTCAAGTCTCTCAAACTTCAAGATTCATTCAGGGCTGGCAAACCAGGGTTTCTTACTGCAAAGGGAAGCAATCTGAGAAGATTTAGAAGAGATGTTATAAGGAATTAGGATGTTACTATTTCTTGCCAAATCAAATTTTGCTTAGGTATAACTATTTTAATTAAAAATAGGTTACATTTTCCTTGAAATATATACAAATTTCAAATCCAAAGGAAAAGCACTCTCTTTGTGCCCCCTTTTTCTCAACAAATCTCTCTCTTTCTCTCTCTCTCTCTCTCTCTCTCTCTCTCGCTCTCATCCCACTAACAAATTCAGTGGGAACTAAAAAATAACTTTGCTTACTTCAAAACATTCTCCGTGTCTAGCCCCAGGACTACAACTTTTAACAACTCTCAGCGGTCTTGAAAAGGTGATGACAAGACAGCTTTGATATTTCATGCAAATTTTTCCCCTGCTGGGAAAACCATTAAACCTGGTGCATCAATAATCTTTGTGTCAGAGGTGAAGACCCAGTAAAATTAGCACTTAATGTAGATAATTCTCCCTGGCCTTCCCAGTAAATATGTGAAAGGAAGTGGATTAGTCTTCCTCTACTCTTAGCTCTTCTATTTTAATACATTCTTTCTTCCTTAAAGACAAGTTCATTTTCATGGATTTCCTAGCAGCCTCTTCATGGCTGACTTCTAGCTCTCTCTTTAGCATGGCCTGCAAGGTCTAAATTACCTGGCCCCACTGTCACTTTCCAGCCTCACCTCCCTGCCTCCATTCTCTCCCCAACTCCTGCCTCTCTTGGTCTTAACACAATGGAATTCCTCTGCTTTCTTCAATGTGATGTTCTTTCACATTGCTGTGCTGATTATTCTAACATCCCTCTTTAATTTCTCTACCAAGAAAAAAATGCATTCAGTTTGGTAGTTTTCTCCCTTATGGAGTCTTCACCTGAAACTTTCTATCCTAAAAACAAGATAAATTTTTCTTTTTTTAACTACCAAAATACTTTATTCTAGCATTTACCATATATCACTAAATCTATACAAGAATTCACACTGAGTAGATGCTCAATAAAAAAATTCTTTAATTTGGCCGGGCGCGGTGGCTCACGCCTGTAATCCTAGCACTCTGGGAGGCCGAGGTGGGCGGATCGTTTGAGCTCAGGAGTTCGAGACCAGCCTGAGCAAGAGCGAGACCCCATCTCTACTAAAAACAGAAAGAAATTATATAGACAGCTAAATATATGTAGAAAAAACTAGCCGGGCATGGTGGCGCATGCCTGTAGTCCCAGCTACTCGGGAGGCTGAGGCAGTAGGATCGCTTGAGCCCAGGAGTTTGAGGTTGCTGTGAGCTAGGCTGACGCCACGGCACTCACTCTAGCCTGGGCAACAGAGTGAGACTCTGTCTCAAAAAAAAAAAAAAAAAAAAAAAAAATTCTTTAATTAGTTCATTATGTATCTTTTATTTTCAGCACTTTCTTTATCATATCACCAGGGCATTAGAAACTCCCTCCTCTGTAACCCAGGAGAGCTCTACATTTCTCTGGTTTAGCCTGTATCGCAGTGCATTGCAAGTGCTCCCTGACGTTGTTTCTCCTCTGATACCCACTGGATTGCACACTCCTTGAAGTCACAGCCTGTGCTATACTCATTTTTACATTCTCAGAGCCAAACAGCGTGGTTGGCACATAGCAGTCACCAGGTAAGTATTGAATGAATGAGTGAATAAACTCAAAGGGCAGCATATACAATCTCCAGGGTTTATGGCTACGATGACCTTTCTGTCCCATGATGTGAGACCATACTTCTCATTTGTGCCACTCTTTCTAACTTGTGGGTATAGTCTGTTTTCCATTTTCCATTTATTTATTTATTTTTGCTGTTTGTAAATTTTTTCCTCTTAGCCAGTAACTCACTGTATAAGTCAGGGTTTTCCAGAAAAGCAGAACAATAGAATATACAGAGGTATATTATATATATATATGTAGAGAGAGAGGTGTCTATATAGATATATAGGAGGGGATTTAATATGGGATTTGGCTCCCATGATTATGGAAGCTGAGAAGTCCCCTGATACTCTGTCTGCAAACTGGTATAAACCAGTGCAAGGCTGAAGGCCGAAGAACCTCAGTCTATGAGGATGGATACCCTAGCTCCAGATGACAGAGAGAATTCACCCTTCATCTGCCTTTTTATTCTAGCAGGGCCCTCAACAAACTGGACGATGGCCATCCACATTGGTGAGGGCAGATCTTCTTTACTCAGTCGACTGCTTCAAATGCTAATCTCTTCTGGAAACGCCCTCACAGACACACAGAACTTGGTTTTTACCTGCTATGTGGGCCTCCCTTAGCCCAGGCAAGTTGACACATACAACTAACAATTAACCATCCCACTCACTGAGGTCTTAGAGCTCTCATTTCCCTAAGAGTAAAGAATGGATGGCTGTAGTGCTAAGGGTTCGTAGAGAGTCAGGATTTTCCCCCATCCAGAAATTACCCCTGAATTAATCCTGACTGGAGGTCAGGGGGCCTCCAAAAAACATAGTCGGTGTTCAGCTAAATTGAATTATATTATGGGAACTATAAAAATTCCATGAAGGTGTCAAAGTGCCTTCTGAAGGGATCTCAGTGGAGATCCTGACAGCACATTAAAAACAAGCTCATTGTCAGTTAGTCTTACTGGTGTTAGATTTGGTTCACAGTCCTTAAATGTTATAGAAGTTTTCGTCTGAAACTACAGATTGTTATTTTGATTCTCATCCAAAACACTGTGCATTGAATAAGGAATCTAAACCTATGATCTGTATATCCATGGCAAAACTTCTTCACTTTTCTGTGGCCAACTTACAAAAAGTTAAAACCAGAAAAACATTTAGTCTCAATTAATATTAATGAGTAAGCAAAAGATATTCTATTTTACCTTAAATTATATTTAGAGTTGACTTCATTGGATCACTTTAGTCAGTTGAACAGATACAATTAGATTTATAATTACCTCTTTAAAAGTTGTTGTAATTAGTGGTAATTTAAATGATGTGAGTATTCAAGTATTTTTCTTTACTATCACATATTTAACCATTTGACCCAGAAATAGCCTATTTCTTTTTTTATGCTTACTTTTGTTTTCTGGGGGTAACAATGAATAAAAGAATCCCTAGAGAATAAAGGATTAAAAAAAAAAAAAAAAAACATGAATTACCTGAAAGACTCAGAGGTTGATCACGTTTGGAAACTGAACTTAAATTATGTTTTTGCAGGAAAAAAGCAAGTCTAGAAGGTCATTCCACTTAAGTGGGGATTGTGCTGAAGTGCTGAAGAGCTGTGGAATGTAACTTTTTTTTTTTAAGTTGGAGGCAGCTATACCTGGAATAATTACCATAACAACACAAGGCTAAGTTTAAGAGCCAGAGTGAAAAATAGAATCAGTTTTATAATTGATTCTCTGTGAAATTACTGAATCCACAGTTTCAGAATTATACAACTTTAACTTATTCTCTATTTGGATTGCATACAGTTCTCCAGATTATGTTTTTACTGCAGTTTTAGCGCTTCATTTCTGGAGAAGAAAACAAGGTTGTTTGTCAACTATCTTAAACTATAAAATAATACCTTGACTCACAGAGCTACGCTTCACATGGCTTGTTATATGGTGTGATAGATGAGAACAGGACATGGTCATTCGCACCACAAGGACATCTGCCACTTACTGTGTGACCCTAAGCAAGATAACCTCCAAACATCCCTTTTTATCCGTGTGAGGATACCAGTGAATCCCCTGTACTGTTGTGATGATGAAATGAGAGTTTAAAATTGTGCCTGGCATATTGAAGCCACTTAAAAAATAGTTGTGCTTTTATGCATTGAAAAGTACAATTGCACCAAAGTCACTGAAAAAGTGGCTAGTCAGATAATATAACTGAATTGGTCACTAGATCCACTGCATTTTAATGTATTTTGTGATACTATCTTTGGGGAAGAGGAGGGGATTATTAAAGTACAAGTAACAGAATATTTAAAAACTAATAGATTAAATAAATAAGGGATTTCCAGTTCTCACTTGGAAATGTGGAGTTGGCCCAGGACAGAGTCAGCTCCTCAAGGATGTTATCCAGGGCCCAGGTTCCTCCCGTCCGTCCTTCCCTAGTCCATGACTGTGGGTCTCATCCCCTTGATAGCGAGATGCCTGCTGCACAGCCAGGGGCATGTCTGCATTCCAAGCACAATGAAGGCAAAGTGGTAAAGAGACAAAAATCTTCTCCACATATGGACTTTTTCCTTTGGAAAAGTAATCATTTTCCAGCAGACTTTTAATTATGTCTTATTAGTGAGAAGAAACAACACAAAGAGGGCTGAGAGGTTTTAGATATTAATTAGAAACATGTCCATCTGTGTTTGTGTAGAGAGAGAGTGAGAGAAACAGAGAGAAAGAAAATTAAAAGAGAAAGGAGACTGTATATTTGATAGCCAACCAACAATGTCAGCCCAGTCATATTTAGACAATTTATTTTGCAGCTTATAAGAAAGCATGCCTGAATATAAACTCAGAAGACAAGCATAGTTAAAACATTTTCATTAAGTTTTGCATTTCATGAAGGTATCCTTTATACTTATCTGTCTCCGGTTTACTGCTTAGCCTTGTGCAAATTAACAAATTATTTGGCATATCATTTTCCTTCTCCATTAAATGTGGAAGTCAGATGAGATGCTATCTAACATCACTTTCAGGTCTTAAATCCAGTGGTTTCATGATTATAGTATTTATTCTTCTTCTTTATAAAATCAGTTTTATATTTCTAAAAGCTCAATAATTTTTTGAAAAACTTGAACTTTCGTTAAGACAGTCATCCAAGGATTATTTCTTGTTCTTAGCACTATTCTAGGCTTCATGTAAGACAGAAAACAAATTAAACATGTCTGCTACTCTTTACTTATGAAACTAAGAACATATGAGATGGCCATAATTCACTGTTAGTGCAGAAGTTCCAAGAACAGATGGGTTCGTATGACATGAGAAATTTGAAGATGGCTTCACAAGTGAAATGGAATTGGAACTCAAGTCCATCTTTAGCGTTTGAAAATATAATACAAAGTAGAGTAAGAGAATTTGGATAGGTGGAGAAAATATGAAGGAATATCTCAAACAAAGGGTTACAGCATTAACAGAAATACAGATTAGAAGGTAAGTGCTACATAGAAATCTGATCCTAATGTTGGAGGTGGGGGCTAATGGGAGGTGTTTGGGCCATGGGGACAGATCTGTTATGAAGAGATTAATGCTCTCCCTTGAGGGTGAGTGAGTTCTCACTCTATTAGTTCCTGCAAGAGCTGGTTTGTAAAGTGTCTGGCACCTCTCCCTTCTCTCTTGCTTCCTCTCTCATCATGTGATCTCTGCACACAATGGCTCCTTTTGCCTTCTGCCTGAGTAGAAGAAGCCAAGCAGATGCTGGCACCATTCTTCTTGTACAGCCTACAGAACTATGAGCCAAATAAGCTTCTTTCCTTTATAAATTACCCAGCCTCAGAGATTCCTTCATAGCAACACAAAATGGACTAAGACAGCAAGTTTGATATTTTGCCGGCCAAGGAAAAAAGCTATTCCAGTTTGGTGAGAAAGCATATGTTGGTGACTGATAAAAATAAGATTGCCCAAAGACTTTGTAAACCTCCTTCCTGCATCTCTTATTCTTATACAAATGCCCAGCTAGGACCAGGGTGCTACTTCACCTCCAAGTGTCTCCACCACTTACATACACAGCACGTACATTTAGAACCTGAGCAACCTATACCTGGGTATGAGTTCCTGTGATCCAGGAAGTACTACACATCCCTTAATCTAGGTGTCCTGTATCAGACTCATGCTCACTCTGCGTTGATAAATCAGATCTTGACATAGCTGACTTCTCATTCCTGGATTCTAAGCTGGATAAAAAAATTTTAAAAATTCTCCCTATATACTTTGGTTGGATCTTAATTGTGAACTAGTCAATCATAAATTCCAACCTAATTCTCCCTAACTCTTGTCTAACTGGTCATGTCATCCATGCATTTGTATGACAAATGGAAGAGCATAGTATTGATTCATTAAGCAATGAAAAGCCACTATTGGTACTTGAAGAGAAGTGGACTGTTTTATCCCTCAGCAGCATTCTAAATAAAAAATGACATTGTCATCTCATCAGCAAGGTGAGATAAAGGATTGCTGGGTTTTTGTTCTGTTTTGTTTTGTTTTTATCTTAGAGTAAGACCATAAAGATCTATTTTAAGGTGGTGAGCTTTTGAGTGGTGGCTGAAAATGGATGGGATTTGAACTATAGGTTAAGGACACAGAATGAATCAGATTATAAAGTGTATAAGTGTATTTATTTCAGATTTCTATTTGCCCAATATTTGTCCATTTCCTACCTCAGCAATAGAACCCAGAAAGTGCTAGAATCTGAAGTTCAAGCTGAAATGAGGGATTTCACTAAATCTATGTGATTGGGAGGAAGTCAAGGGTGATCACATGCAGTGGTTGTTCCTGGACATGCTTGCAGGCATTGAGAAGGAAATCTGGCTAGGTCTGAGATTTAGCTTTGTCACCTACTTAAAATTTAGATCATGGCAAAAAATTCTAGTGGTGATATTCTTTGGTTAGTTATGCTTACAAGTAAGAAAATGGAAAGGGAATGGGGAGAGGTTGGTCAAAGGACACATAATTACTGTTAGGAAGAATAAACTCAAAAGATCTATTGAATAGCAAGGTGACTATAGTTAATGATGATTTATTGTGTTCATAAAAATGCAAAGAGATTGGATGTTAAGTGCTCTCACCACAAAAATGATAATTATGTTATGTAATACAATTGTTAATTAGCTAGATTTAACCATTACATTATATATATATGTATATATATATATGGATATATATACACACACACATATACACACACACATATACTTCAAAACATCAAGTAATATATACTATGTTATCTGCCAAATTAAAAAATTAAAATAAGAAAACAAACAAAACTTCAAAGCCTGCATTTTAATATTCTAGTGCCATTTAAAACGTATCTTATCTATATGTTTTACATTTTTAGATGTAATATACCTGATACCTTTATAGCCTCTTCAATTTATAAACTATTCAATTGTAAAAATATTTGACCATATATATACCTATTATGTTGATTTGTGTGGCAACTATAAACTTTTTAAAAAATCTTCTTACTTTTGGTAAGTAATTTAATACAAGAGGAAGAAAGAAAAATATATGAAAATATTTTCAAATAATGGAGTGATAATTTTAGTTCAAATTCCATAGTTAACATATACTTAAGGTATTTTTTAAAAAAAACACCACTTTATAATCACCAAAGGCTTTTAAGCACTGACTAATTGAGAATCATACTTTTTTTTTTATAGTCTAAGTTTCCAAAAATACTTTTTTTTGAGTAACTTTTTGACATAATGCTATGGCTTCTTTTTGCTGTTAGAATAACTTTACCTATAAGTCCCTATGGGCTCTCATGCCACCAGCCAAACTTAGTAGCTCCTGGGGAATCATTAAAGGTGATTTCATCAACTCTCTGGCTACACACATGGCCTTAGTTAATGTTACAAGTGCTTTTTCCCCCATTTTGGGTGTTTTCTTTTTTCCCATTGTATTTGAGAAACTGAACTTTCATATTTCAAAGGTAAAGTCAACGTATTGTTTATTCTCAGAGTATTTCTTAAAATTTGGGGCTCAAATCCCCCTTTGAGATCTTGATGAAACTCCTAGAGCCTCCCCTAAAATGAAGCATTCCCCCACACAATTTCAGGGGAACTCATAATATGAAAGCCACTCTGTGAAATGTAAGTGAAGACACCGCCAAACTGTATGATGAATTAGTCACTTGTCAGGTGCGATTTAACTGAAGCAGGACTTCCAGTTGGAAGAGGCATACATACATTCACCAGCACTCCGGAGGAGATGTCCTAAAGATGATGACATGTGTGCTGTCTGGAGATGAAAGCCACAGAGCCATTGCTGCCGACAGGAGGGCGCTGGAGCCATGTGCTTGTGCAGATGACCACAACCCCAGGCACCTTATGTCCATGTTACCCACTCCTCTTTCTCCGTTCTCCGGTCATTTATGTAGCAAATACTTATTAAGGGTCTACTGCAGATCAGGCACTTGGGGCAAAAAACAACAAAACAAAACAAAACAAAAAACTCCCTGATCTATGGAACTTACATTTCAGAGGAGAAATGACAAAAAACAGAAAATAAACTTGTTAGAAAGTGATTTATACCATGAAAAAAAATAAGAGCTAGCCAAAAACACTGTGACCTTCCTTCCATCAAAAGTGGGGTGCAGGTCCTCTCCCCTTAAAACTAGGTGGGCTCTCCCTCCGCTTTGCCTGACAGACCCTGTTGGACGTGGCTCTGTGCAGGTTCTGGTCTCAGGACAGCAGAGCCTGGCTGTGTCCTTTTCCCTGAGCCACCCTGTTAGAAGTCAGGGTGCTCAGATAAGGAGTCCGTGGGAAAGGTCTCGAGAGTACATGGAGAGACAGAGGGACTCAGGCATGTGAGGCTTCCAGACGTCAGAGTGAAGCCTTCTTGGACACCCCAGATCCCCCCAGCCACCAGCTGAGCCCCACCAAATGACCATGGGCAATGCCACATGGAGCAGAAGAATCACCCGGCATGCCCTACCCTGACTTTTGACCCACAGATCGTGAACATAATAAAATCATCATTGTTTTAAGCCACTAAATTTGGGGCGGTTTGCTAGTCAGCAGTCGATAACTGGAACCGTGGTGGTTGCCTCCGCAAAAACAAAACAAAAGCCCAAGCTGTGTTATTTCAGGCACGGCCTCAGGCGCCTTGTCAGGTCTTCCCTGCACACCAGCGGACTCCTTTCTTACTCCCTGTGGCACTGCTCTGGACTTTCTCCACGCTTTTCAAACCCAAACCACATCCTCCGCTTTTCTTACAGTCATCACCAGACCTTGTCTTGCCTTAAAGGAAAGTATCAAATATGTCCTAAATGAATTATCAATGTCAACCTTCTCCACCCAGCTTCACCTCAGAGAGCCCCCAAACCCTCAGCCATTTTCTCCTCATCCTTTCTCCTCTTTCTCTCTTTTCTTAGAGGAAAAATCTACACGAATTTCCAAGGCTCATTCTCCCACTTTGCTTGTAATCTCAGTTTCCTTGGTCTCTTCTGCTGATGGCTAGGAATATTTTCATTCCTCTTCTCCACTCTCCCAATCTTCCTTTGCCAACAGGTGGTCTGTTCTCCAATTTTGCCGTGGCACCATTCTTTCTGAAATTCTTTCTTCCTTGGCTTTCTGAATTTTAAACCATCCTGCTACAATAATTATCTCCCTAAAACAAGCATTATACTATAGAATTTTCTTCTCATGAACTGTCAATGGCTCCCTAGGGCTTTCTAAATTAAGACCACAATCTTCTTAAGATAGTCTTAACTCCCCATAAATAACCTCACTCTGCTTTTCCTGTCTTATTTTGTAGGCCTCTATTCAGTCCACTGTTTCAGACACCTCTGCTTTTCTTCGTGTCAAATCTTCATTCTGAAAAACTTTCCCTCTTTTCCTGAATCTGCCTGTTCTGCAGGGCTCTGTTGAGATCCATCTTTCCAAGTCGGGCTTCACTGATCACGAGCACATTATAAACGCACCCTTCCTCCAACTACATTTCACTCCTGCCCTTGCATTTCTACTGCAGCATCCTTTATTTCTTCTGCTTTGTTAAATATTTTGTATCACCATTGTTTTTTTCATTTATTGATCTACTTAACATTTTTAAGGGCTACAGGACAACAGGCACTGGGATCTGTGCTAAGAAAACAGAGGTGTTACCAAAAACTTGTCCACTTGTCCACGAGGCCAAATCAGAAGAACGAGGACAAGTGGTTTGGGGAGGAAGGAAAGAGAGTTTACTTTGCAAAGGAGGAAAATGGCAGACCGTCTCATCTCAAAATCCCACATTTCCTGAACATAGGCAGAAATACAGAGCTTTTAAAGGGAGAATTCTCAGCTTCAGGTAATTATTGTGGTTAACTATTCTAGTTGTCCCATCTCTGCCAAAGACAAAGGCTGTAGTGCCACCTGGGAGTTTTAACAAAAAACTTAACCTGCCTCAGGGATGCAGGCCAGGCTGCAGTTCCCAAAAAGAGTGGGAGAAGTTTTAAAGAGACAGAAAATCTTCCCCGCCCCCCTCCCCCCAGGCCATTTCCTGTTCCGGAGGCACTAGAAGCCATTTGTCCTCAAGAAGCACCCACATGCCAGTACAAAGGCGGCGACTTGCAATAGATTTCTTTTGAATCCTGATGGAAGTAAAGCTTCAGTGGGGGCTTTGAAGAATGCGCGTTCAAGATTACATAAGAAACTCAGAAAAGACTTCTGGAAGGAGGCTGAAGTTGAGTCTTTTAAAAACTTGTAGGTAGTTGGGATAAATGAGGGAAGGGCGTTCTAGATGAAGGGGCAATAGAGATGAAAAGCACTGCAAAATGCTGAAGAAAGTTCAAGAAGCCTACTGATGCTACAGGGTTGGAGGACAGGCCGAGCAAAGGGACGGATGAGGTGGGAGAGACAGACTGGACTGCACAGGCTGGGGATGGTCTCGTTTGCCAGGACAAAGAGCCTGACTTGTCACTGGGAGGAATTGAGGGTACAGGGAGAACGTTTGCACATACACATGAGAAATGACATAATTGCATGAGAGATCACTCTGGCAGTTCTGGTTTCTATATTCGACTTCCCCACACAAAATGAAAGCTTTGGAAGGAGAAGGAGCTGTGTTAACTCCACATTTACGTCACTCACTCCTAGAAGTTCATATAATGCCTCTCAGAGAAGAGCTACTTAACGTTTTTATTTTGTGAATAAATAAAGATCTTTAGAGTTATTATGTTTAAGTAGTCTGTTCACTAAATCTATAATTATTTTTTAATCTTGCAGTGAAGGGAGAAAATTAATGTTTGGGGCAAGGTGCTTATGATGACATGTTCTGCTGAGCTTGCATTGGAGAAATATGACTCTCTGGACTGACTCTGCCTAGTGATGAAGGCTTTGGAGTCCTGATACAAGACTGACATCCATGACACAGCTCTCAGGGTGGCAATGCCCATTTAGGAAGCAGGATTTCTGGTCACCCTTCTCTACACCTTCTGCTTAGAATAGGAGAAACTGAATGGGCCTGCAATGGCAACTGCTCTTTTCCTGAATGGGAGGCCTCCAAACCACATGGAGAGCTGGGGATAAAAAGTTCTAGAAGGGAGTGGGTCTTGTTTTTGTTTGTGCTCTGTCCAGATGTAAATAAACTCAACACTTTTGGTTACTAACACCTTACATGCACTAACTCTGACCGGGACTGTTGCTGGATAGCAGCCTGGATGCACTCCTTCTCATAACTGAGATCAGAACCTGAGATGCCTGTTGGGAGGAAACTCAAGCCCTCTTAAATCAGATACTTTCAAGTCTGCTGAAAGCAATGAGGAAGGCACAGCAGCTGCTCTGAGGACCTACTCATCCTTCACAGAACTGTTGATAGGAAAGAGCCCTCCAAGGGCAAGGCTGCAGAAGTTGTGTCAGGAATTGCACCTTTGTGTGGTCTTTGCTGAGTGTTAAATTTTCCCTACTTTCCTCCCATCCATTTTATTCCTGCATGTAAGTGGTGCTGAAAGGCAACACATGATGCTTGAACATGTGAGTAGGGAAAGAGTTTCCAAAATAAGAAAGATATTATCTTAATTCAAGTGCAGATCACATACATTTCAACAAAGTGGAAGAGAGCAGGCTCAAAGCTCACGCTGTGCGCTAGAGGTGCAAGGCCTGGAGGAGCTCTGCTGGTCCCCACAAGCTCAGACATCCAAAGTCATTGCCGACAATAGGCGACATAGCGTGGGTGAAGCTGAAGCAAAAGGCCCACGCCACTGTAACGTTACTGTTTTCTCTCTCTTACCGGTAACATGTGTCTGGTTCACAGACAACCCCTTTGCTTCCTCCTGGTAACTCCTGGGTGAGAATTGTTTCTGCGAGAGTTTCAGAGATCAGATAGGGTCTGAAGAGCAAGCTTTGTAGTTTATCTGACCTAATAAAATTGCCAGCGAGAGAGAAGTGCAAACTTTTCTCTGCTCGGCTCTCTCATTTGGATCGTAAAATCTATGCTGAGGGGGTGATGAATGTGATGGGAAAAAACGTAACTTGTTTCAGATGTAAAGAATGCTGACCGCTTCAAAAACATGGCTTGACCTGATTTTCTTGGCAAATTTGATTTGAAAGAAAGGCAAGGAGTGGAAAATATCCAGGTGTCATTGTGGTGGTCACTTTTGAAGCAGAGCCATTGTGATTATGCGGTTATACCCACTGCAGGACTCTGATCAGCTCCACCAGCTTCTGCTGGACACTAAATTCCTCAACTTGAGTGGCAACTATACCAGGATGTTTCATAAAGGACAGTGACATTTGTTTCTTTGCTTATTACTTGTGATTAAGTGTTGCAAGGTGGACTCTGGCCCTTTTGAGCCATGGAACCTTGACAAAGGACTGAGCCTTCACTTCAGTATAAATGAGACGCACAGTAATATCTATGCTTAATAACAAAATACATGTTAAGCATGTCTTACTTAGTATTTGGTCATGAGCAGCTATGATTACTATCTCAAACTCTTCTCTTCACATGGCTAAATAACACCAGCATCTATCGAAAATACACAGAAAGTTCTTTTATTTAGAGAAGCTCAAAATTCTTGGTACAATTAATCTTATCTTTATAGGAGGGATCAAATAAACATGACTTTCTCTGTTGTTTCTCTCAGTCATTATTTTTTTTTAAATCTTCTGCCAGCTAAGTACATAATTTAAAACCATTTTATTTCAGATTCATTTACTCATTTATTCAACAAATATTTATTGAGCACATACCAATAGAACATGCGCGAGTGCCAGACACCATGCACAGCAGCAGGAGCACTAGAGGCAATAAACCAAAGCCCGGCCTTCCGAAGAGCTTATATTCCAGTGCATGTGGGTGTGGGGGGTGGAAGAGTCTGACAGTAAACAAGCAGGAAATGTGTAGTATTCCTAACAGTGATAAGAGCCATGGGAAACAGTGCAGGACAAGAGACAGAGAAAGCACAAAAGCAGGGCTGTTGCTATTTATACAGGGTAATCAGGGAAGTCCTATCCAACAACATGGAATTCAAGCAGAGATGTAAAGAAATTTCAATTATTATTAAGTACATTATATGCTACGTTGGGGGCTGGAGTTAAGGAGGCCTTCCAACTTGCAATCTGGCTTTTGGTGCTCAGAAATGGCACTTCAAAAATCATCCATTGCTCCCCTTTTGTTCTTTCTCAGGCCCTGACTTCACCACTTGCTAACAGCTAACACCATGCGGCCATTAGGGGATGAGAACGCTCTGCACTTTCTATGAGTCATGGTGGATAGAATTCCAAGCATCTATATTTGTCTAGGGTAGAATAAACTGTCTTTTCTAAATATATGCCTTACCACTTCCCATTAGCCAAATTCCCCAACACATATTTCTGCTGGGAAAACAGAACACGAACCATTTCGTTCACGTTAAGAGCAGCCAGTTTCCCTGTTGCTATCAGACTTAAAGGTGACACAAAGCTTAGAGAGGAAAACTAACATACTTGATGACAGAATAAAGATTTAAAAGGCCTTGCTATGTTGGCATTATAACAAAATCAACAAGATGAAGTTAGGAAAGATATGTATAAAGTGCATATAGTGTATGAAGTGTATAAAGATTTTTAAATAACACAGGTTTGGGATTAGGGTGCTGTTGAATACCAAGTCATCTGAAATATGCATGGACCTTCTATTGTCTAAAAACCTGATCTATTAGTTACATCATGATTATAACTTGCTTATAGCTCAATTCTAGTACTTAAATAATATCATAATTTCTTAAGAGGATATTTTCAGTTTGTGTTAGGTTGTGGGCTTCATGAAGCAAAGACTGTCTTACCTGTCTATCCCGGCCCCAACAACAATTCCTAGCATATAGTATTTTGATCCATTTATCCACTGAATATAATACAATATTTGATTTTAGTAAGGAAGTGTATGGCACACAAAATGAGAAACATCTGCAATTCTTAGGTACATCTGTAGTACTGGGTCCACATTTGGTTGCTACAGTAGAGCGTGTCCTTTAGAATATGACCAGAGAGAGCTGAAGGCTTTAAACGAACATCTCATAAGGGATTATTACATGAAATGGAGTGTTTCCAATCTTGGGAAAAAGAAGCTTTGAGAGAAATGATAGCTCTATTCAAATACATGAAAAGTTTTCATACAGGAAAAATAAGTAGATACATTCTGTGTAGCTCTAGGAAAAAGAACCAGAGTCAATAGATGAAGGCAGATTTCGGCTCAACATGAATAATCCAAAATTAAATGGGTTGCCTCCAAAATAAGGAGATGCCTCCCTTTTCAGCGATGACATTCCCATCCCTGGAAGTGTTCCAGTGGAACGTCTAGATCAGCATCTCTCCAGAAATCCTGCCCTAGATGGGAAGCCAAAATCAAGGAATGCTAATGTTCTACACAACTTTGATGAGCTGATTCTAAGATTATTCAAGTTGTCAGATGTAAGCAATATCCTTCTGAAACAATTATATCTTAGAGAGAAGAGTCATCACTTCTCAGGCTATTATTGTTAGACTTTATCTCCATGTGAACTCTGTTTTCTTGATCTAACTGCACCATTCCACTGCTTGGGGATTTGATGTAGCTTTTATACAATGTGATGGTAATCTGTGTGCTTTTGTCATCCTGCTCACGATTTCCCAAGACACTTGGTGTCACACCGCTATGCCCAGCATGCCAAGAGACTCAGGATTCTGCGAATTCATGCTCTTTCTACAGATAAGCGTCTTTGTCACAGATTATAACCTCTGATAAGGGGAACAATGTCTTATGGCACTTGTTAGTATCTTGTTGCTCAAGCATGGATTATCCATTCATTTGTTCAACAAAAATCTATTCAATAACATTTATTGAGCCCAAGCACACATGTTCTAAGGATACAGTGCCAAATAAGATGTACTTGCCTCCAGGAACTTCCAGCTTAGTAGGAGAAACACATATAAATCCAGATCATTACAACATATTGTAACATCCACTGTAACAATGTTTATACAAGACCTAAAGCTAGCAAAAAGAAGAGAGCTGCCAATTCTGGGTAGATTTAAAACAATACTGTAGAGTAAACCTTGAAATGAGTCTTGAAGGATAAGTCAGGTATTTTTTTCAGATATACAAAGTCATTTCAGCAAAGAGAAAAAGAGATACTGTCATGGAGAAGTATTGTCACAGAATTTGCCTTCGGTGTTCAGGGAACACTAAGTGGCTTCATGGGTCGATTGTAAAGTTTGCAATCTGAGGAGATATTGAAGACGTAGGCAGGGGATGAATCCTCTGGAAGATAGATTGAAAGTAAAACATAAGAGGCAGGAAAATTACTTTGGAGATTATTGTCATTGTCCACTTGAGGGAATGATCTCAGAACACGGATTTGAAAGGAGTAAGGGGAATAATGACATATGTTTAAAAGGTGAAATGCACAGGATTTATTGAGAAATTTCCAGGTGCTGTGCTAGTATTGAATAAGTAAATGTGAATACACACAATCCTTTGCCGTCAAGAAATTAAGAGGTCTTGGTAGAGACACAAGTCTTCAACATCAGAGTCCTCCATTCAAATCTCTGCTTTTCCATTTGGAATCTCTTTATCTTTCGGTTTCCTTCATCTGTTGCTTTGAGAGCCTCTCTTCACATTCTCCATCTGGAAAATCAAATAACACTGTCATGGTTACCTCCTTAGTGAAACCTTTTCCCCGAGACTCTCTTCCCTCAAAGGAAAAGTAATTCCCACTAAAGCAAATTAATGTGGAGACCAGACCTGAGGAATCCCTGATCAAACAGTACCAGTTAGGCTTCGTACGTGACCTTAACCTTAATTGGTTTGCAAACATAAGTGAAACTTAACTGAACTATTTCTTGTAAATGCCCATGTTAAAGGAAAACAGAATTTAAGGCCTACCAAACTGAAGGAGCCAACTAAGTTATAATTACATAAGTAGGGATCTTCCAAGAAGATGGACCAAATAAGGCAACTATACAACTGTAACCAATCAACTATTTTCTTTGCTTACTTCCAAGTTCATCCTTCTTTCCTTCGGTGGAGCTCCTGAACCACTTCAGGTTTGAAGCTTCTGGATTCATGAATTGCTATTCTTCAAAATAAACTCTTCCAAGTTTTATTGTGCCTCAGTTTACTTTTTAATATGCCTAAAGGATGGTACCAAACTTAACTGAGGAAATGGGAGAAATGCGAGTCACAGAGGTGCAGCACATAGTAAGTGCTCAATAAGATACAGAAGACCAATAGGGCATCCTTTGTTTTTTAAAAAAGATAACATTTTTAATAGAGGATGAACATGAGTATATTTCTATCTTTTTTTTTCTTTTCTTTTCTTTTTTTTTTTTTTGAGACAGAGTCTCACTCTGTTGCCCAGCCTAGAGTGCCGTGGCATCAGCCTAGCTAACAGCAACCTCAAACACCTGGGCTCAAGCGATCCTCCTGCCTCAGCCTCCTGAGTAGCTGGGACTACAGGCATGCACCACCATGCCTGACTAAATTTTTTTGTATGTATTTTTAGTTGTCCATATAATTTCTTTCTATTTTTAGTAGAGACGGGGGTCTCGCTCTTGCTCAGGCTGGTCTCGAACTCCTGAGCTCAAACGATCCACCCGCCTCGGCCTCCCAGAATGCTAGGATTACAGGTGTGAGCCACCGCGCCCAGCCTATTTCTAAATATGTAATAACATACATATATTTCTTTTAATATGTTATCCCTATCAAAGTAATTATTTCTTTAAATCCTAGGATATGTGCCAAAACACGAACCTGTGGGCATTTTAAGTTACTTTTTTAGAATACTTTCTCAGTATTCTCTAGGAGAAAGAAAAAAAGAAAGAAAAAAATTCACAGAGAAGAAAAAAAGAAGAAATGATACATGCTATTAAAATCAGTGCATGTTTATTTCATTTCTAAAACATAAGCTTATTGAATTTATATTTCAGTAAATTATAAAGTATTTCTCACATACTTCTCATCCTACACTGTATATTCCTCTTCCTCTTTTATTGCCATGAGTTTCTTATTTCTTTAAATGACCTTGTCAACATGACTACATTAATTTAGTTAAGAATATGCATAAAGGGTTCTTAGACTCACCTCTCCATTCTGGGATTCACAGCTGTTTGGAAGAAATGTTGGCTGGAGCTAATCATACAGAAAAATTTTACTTCATTAGATAAGCAAAGACTAAGTGGTTTGTTATGAGTTTTAAGAATATTAAGTTAATACCACCCCAAATATTGTCCATCTGGGGCCACCTTGCTCACCTACATTTGCTCCTAGGATGCCTTCCAGTGAGCACGGCCAGAGAATCTGACCTAGCATCCGGGAGTGCAGAGACCACAGAAAAGGAAGTGTATTGACTAGACACACACCTGCCAAACTCCCGGCCTTTGGTCCTTCTAATTTTGAGTTGTATTGGTAGAGGGATCTAAGCATATGGCCCAAATACTCATTCATATTAATGGCGAGGAAAACAGATCATCAGTATCCATTTCCATTCTATTATTTAGTCCCAATAAAATAAGGAAATAAAATTCTAATGCAGAAAAATAAGCTTCTCTAGTGCCATCTCCTCTTCCAATGACAGAGCTATTGAAGTTAATTCTCTAACAAAAGTCAGAAGCAGCAGCAGAAAAGAAGAAATATTATTTTTGCTGGTTTCACATGAAAGAGCTCAGAATGTTTATTCATGCTGGATAAAATATACCCAAATGTAACCTTCACTAATCAGGAGCTTAAGTCTATATTTAAAGATCTCCCCAATTGCAAATTCAACCCAGGAGCTGAAGCAGGGAGTTTTTTAAAATCTAATTATTTTTTTAATGATTTTCACCAGATGCTTTATGCCTCTATTTGGTGCCTGGTGCCTGATAACTCCGTATGAAGGCAGGTTGGCTGTGCTCACATACACCACTCTCCATGGATTAGCAACATAATCCACCTTCCGATTAATGGGAAGGCAGAGCACTGGCAGTGTGTAATCTGACACACTGACACTCCCCAGGATGACTACTGTGTCCCCAAGCACTGAGAACTCAGCCTTAAACAGGCAACTGCCCTCTCTTATTACTGTTCCCCTTAGTGAAACAGTTTTCTCAACACTCAAATAAGAACGGAATGCAACCCACTGACAGATGAATTTGAATGCTATGTGAGATTGGCTCTCTCCTCTGCTCAGACTCTGTTTTTTAACCTGGCCTGAAAATGCTTATCTTGGTGTGGTGGGAGGAAAAAAATAAAGCAGGAGGGAGGGCAAAACCTGGCTGTGAAATGGTGAGCAACTTGGTCTGAGAAGTCATGAAGGCTGAGTCAGTCCCCCCTTCCCAGTTCTCTCCAGACCTGATCTCTCCAGGTTGGGTTGACAAGCTGAGAGCCGGGGCTGCCCTGGGAGCCACAGTGAGCCACAGATCCGGAGCATGCATTCGTGTTTAAATACAAGTGGACAACTGCCACTAGGTGAAGTCAACTGTAGCCGAGACTGTACCAGAGAGTGGCTTACGCCATAAGATGACCCCGTTTTATGCAAACGAAAGAAGTTTTTGCATCCCCTGATTGCAAAATGGTATCAGGGAAACTAGGAGGTTACTACTTGGTTGATTTTATCAGTAGGTTTTGGGAAACGTATCAACAATATTATATTCCTAGCTTATATTAATATAATCTCAACTGCTTCCAAAGATTTCTCCAGGATTATTTTTCACCCCTTCTAGAATTACTTGACATTATGCCACTAAGTTATAATGGGAAATGTTGTGCAACCTTATAAATATTTTAATACACTTATATTCAGGGTGTTCTAGGTGATATTTACCATATTACATGGCATCTTCTATGCGGACATCTCTTATATTTCAATGAGCAAAAAAAAAAAAAAAAAAATTCACCTGGGCATCTTGCTAAAGTGCACATTCTGATTTAGTAGATCTGGGTGGAGCCTAAGATTCAGCATTTATGGCAAATTCTCAATGATGTCGATGTTGCTGGTCTGTGCCACACTTTGTGCAGCAAGCTCTATAGATGTCGCATGGTAGGAATTTACTATCAGAAAAGCTGTAATTGCTGACCAAATGGTTTGTTTTTATCATGTAGTCCAATGAAGTGCATTGGGTTGGACCATATGAAATTACCAATTTTTTTAATCATATTTGACATACATTGGACAAGTTCCCATGGTGTAGACGTAGCATAGTAACAGTACAGTATACTAATTAGATTTTTCTCTTTGAATTGATCGCTAGGGAGCTTGTAACCAAAAGTCTGACCCATTCATACCAAAGCATATAAAACCATTGCATGGCATATAGTTTAAGCACTAACTTCCCCCCTTTTGTAAATGAGAACTCTTTAGTTACACGTCATAGAAACCTAGATTGTTTGGCTTAAGAAAACAATAAGGACTTTCATATTTATGAATTGCTGTTTTAGACCTTTTCCTGCTGGCATGGGTGGATATAGAGCATCAGGCCTCAGCTTATCTGCTCAATCTCTCAGTTTTATTTGCTTCTCCAATGACTTCATTTTTAGGCAGGCTCTCTCTCCACCTAGATGGCTCCCTGTAGCTCCAGGATTATGGGCTATCTTCTTAGCAACTCCAGTGGAAAAAGAGTTTCTCCTTCCAGGAATTAAATTTTATTAGACTTGCTTTGGCCAGAGGAATGGAAAGCCCTGGTTAGCTAACCCTGGCTCTCATGCCCTCTCTGGACCTGGGTCAACTCTATCCAATGCACATTGGCTGAGAGTTGGCAAGGGATTATTCTTCTACAGAAAAGTGGGGGCTTTACCAGAAAAAGGAAGAATATGCAGAGTCCTTCACTGGGATGCCTTTTCTTGCAGGAATATTATCCGCCCCACGCCACTGCTGTCAGCACTGACTTGTGACTTCCTTTGACCAATGATATGTGCACAGAAGTGATGTGGGTCATTTCTCCATGGAAACTTAAAGAGCCCGAGTGTGCTCTGCCATGCTCTCTTGTCTTACTGTGATGTCCTAGATAAGGGCAGCTTCATTAGCCAGAGTCTGGAGCAGAGTCAGAGACAACACATGTGGACACATAACGTGAGCAAGAAATGAACTTTTGTTGTTGTAAGCCACCGATTACTGGGTTTGCTTCTTACTAAAGTAATTCTTAGTCTAAACTGATGGCAAAATAGGTGGAAACAACAAACATTCATAATAGTCCACTCATCTCATTCCAAATGTACATCAATTCTTTTTTTCCAAAATAAGGATTTCAAAAATACTCCCATGAAATTTAATGTATGTATTAATTATACATCTTCTTATCTTACTGCTTTGCTGACCCAGATCGGGCTGAGCCCAGTGAACCTGGTTTTCTATCCTCCAAGACACCAATCTCTCAGCTGTCACAAATTTCCAGCCACAGGCCAGAAAGGGTACCTTTAAGGACAAAATGAAACAAAGCAAAAATATTTTTCCTTTTCTTTTTGCTGTGTCTTATGTTTTTACATGATCAAGTTTTAATGAACATGAAGCTTGTCTCTTTTTATGGCACCTTTGAGAATTAGTCAACACATTCCCAAATCCTGTTATTTGTCTACCGTGTGACCAATCTCTAGCCTAGTAATTATGTAGACTAATTCCCAAGGCAAAGGCCATGGAAGTCGACCAACCACTCTCCTGCCCTATCACAAGAATTTCCAACTACCCGGCCAGGGAGAAAGTGTTCATTATACCTAACGTTACTTCAGCTCAGCTGGTGACACCATTGAGGTTCTGTGATTTGCTTTGCAGATACTTCACTTCTCAGGACCTTTTAAAATCAAGTTGAAAACAAGAAAAATCCCCTTTGGCATATTTAAGGAAAAAAAAAATTTGAAAAAATCTAAATTAGCTCACAGAAATGAAAAAAGTCCAACAACCAGACTTTGGATAGGATGAGATCCAGAAATCTCTAGAAATAAAAGCAGGAGGAACTAATAATCTTTCGTATATGGGGGGAGATTTTATAAGCAAAAGATGTTCACCACAGCCCTGACATCCTCGTTTCTACTTTACACTTCTTTATTCTGTGTGGCTTTTTAAGCTTTCGAAAACCCTTTGAGAACAAGATCTAGATTAAACAATGAGTAATATCTGACATGTGTGCCTAGAGGATGGCTGCAGTTGTGTTCTTTCTTGAGATGACAGAAGCTCATAGTCTTGCACTTGAATCTAAAGGACATGGATGGGTATGTCGTCTTCAGTTCCACATGCCTGAAGCCCAGCTTGGTCCTTTTGCCACCCTCCTACCCTGCTGTTATGACTCTTTCCTCTCCCCTAAATCCGCCCCCCATCTGTTATTCCTCCTTCGAATCCTCCACTGCTGGTCTTACTTTCAAACTCTTTGGAGACTTTGCTTCTCTTTGTGGTTCCACTGCCATTGTCCTAGTTTGGCCACTCTGCACTTTTTATTTAGAAGTATTTCCTATTTATTTTGGAACCTTCCATGATCCCTTCCATGTATCCCTTATACAGTGCCTAGCACATGACCCATAGTTAAACAAGGGAGAAAATAAATGCATATGCTGGTTTGTAAACTCCGTAAAGGCTATAATGTAATTATATCTGCCTTGCTCAGTGTTATGCCTGCAACGCTTGACATGCTAGTATGTCCACAATAAATATTTGAGAATGAATAACATGTAAATAAATTTCTTGTGCAAGATTTCATAGCCTCTACAAAATCATATTTTTTTCCCTTATAGAATCTCTTCAGTCAAGATAAGATTATGGGTGGTAAGAAGGAAGTTAGAGAGGACTCTTAGCAAGATGAAATTTCCTTTAAGTTAACAAAGCAACATTTGTGTATGCATACTTAGGAGGAAAAGGTAGACCGAGAGGTTGCCTCAAAAGCAAAGCAAAGATTGGAAGTTGCATTTGTTTTCACTCTTCTTCTCTGTGTGTTTCATGGAACTTTCACCTGGACCACAAGGAGGTTTTCTGCAAGGGGAGAACTTCATTCAGTAAGGTAAGAACAGACAGGGACGAAAACATAACCAAGGCACAGAAGGCGATCTGGGATGACAGATACTTTCTGCCCATGGCTTTACTTCTAGGGGGAACGTCTTTTTCACATACTCCTGGCAATTATTAGTCCAACAAATCCATCATAAAGTTTTAGGGAGGATGTAGGATCCTTCAGTACCAAGTATATTCAATCATTATCCTTTGGGCTGAATCTCTTCTGAGTTAATTAAATTCAAATAAGTATCTTTCCATACCCGGGGACTTGGGAGGAGGAGTCCAATGCACTTGAGAAGTCACAAAACAGCCATTAGATGTTAATAACTAAGAACTGTTCCAACCTCTGCTGGTTTCAAATGAGAGGACCAGAGGCATAAAGCCCCACAGGGCATTGCTGACTTCCTGAGGCACTCAGCTGCTGAAAATGAATTCCTCAATAATAGTTTCCTTTTCCAAAATTTAGCTGGATCAGATATTTTTAGTTTAAAGGTCCTAATGAGACTTTGCAGGAACATGCACAGCAAGGGGGATTCCTGCACAATAAATCACTGGAGGTGTGCCACCTTACCGCTGGAAATTTGAATAAATAACGTTGGTGATTTATAGCAGATGTTTTTCCACTTAGTTGTAGCCCACCAAAGCACATACTATGGTTAACTCAACGAGAATGCGAATGAGAATGGAACCATTTTTCTCATTTGCTTCCATCTAACCAGCACCTAGTAGTGCCTGGCAGATGGTAGGTGCTCACCAAAATTCTTTGAGCAGACCAGTGAAAGTGCTGTCTGGGTACAATGCAGTCTTCTCTGGCCAATCCTAGCAAAACAGGGAATAAATGGAGTTGCAGTCTTCAGGCACAAGAAAGAGAATGGATCTATTTTGAGGTGAAAATGCTTTTGCCATGGTAAATTCTTTAATGGGGCTAGAAAGAATAAACTAGAAGTTTGGGGAATAACATGGTTCTCTTCTGAAAGTCTTATGCATGAAGTCCTGCTCCTTGAACACAGATCGCTTTCCACATATATTTCCCAATTATTATTTATATTACATCTGCCTAGTCTTGGATCCTAGCCCACTGCCTATAAGTTTGAGCTTAATAAATGTTCGTTGAATGAGTGTTTACTTTAGGCAAATTGACTAAAAATACTCATATTTAGTAAAGTGTATGTTCTTAATATTCTTCTAACTGTACAGACATGTTTTTTTTTCCTGAGTCTACCTCCTTTTGCCTTCAGTCCCCTTTGTGATCAAACGCTTTATTGAGAAAAAGACTGGAAGGACATGTGGCAAAATCAATTGATGTGCTATTTGCCAGTTTCCCTATCTCTAAAACGAGAATTAAAATAGCACCTAATTCATAGGGTTATTTTATGGTCTAAATGATTTAATATATGTAAAATAGATAGCACACTGCCTGGCACATGCACTCTCAATAAATGTCATTTCAACATCCAGAATACATATCTTTGTACGTTATCACCATAGCACTAAGTGATCACCAAAAATATCAAAATCAATTTATATTGTCCTATTTCCCCAGCTGAAATCAGAAGAACTCTCAGGGTTATCTGTGGACTCTTCAAATTCTGAAGTTTGAGAAGCACAAAGAATAAAAAACTGAGAGGAACTAGAATTCACACGAAATAAAAATAAAGTGAATACATGTTTTCCAGTGGAAGGTAGGAAATAGGCACAGAGAGCTCTCAGGGGTGGAATTTATGACAAGCATCTCCATCCTCATCAACTAACACATCCTGAGTACTAACTGCGTATTAGGATTTAAATCCTAACGCTCAATCCAAAAGTGTGGCCATCGAAAGTGAGACAGTCACTTACCATGTAGGACCTACTGTAACTGACGAGGTAACATATGAAAAGTGCAATGGAACAGTAGGAAAGTGTCACAAAATTCTACTTGAAAAGAGCTGAAAAAAGCTTCTAGAGAAAAGGTGACATCTGGGTTGGGCCTTGAGGCTAAATGGACATTTCCGTGCATAGAGGGTCGGGCTGGAAGTGAGGAAGAAGAGAACATTCCAGCAAAGGAAGAAGCAATGGAACAGAGAGGAGAAATAACTTCTGTCTTTAGTAATTACCAGGTGTTAGCATGGCCAGAGTTTCAGTTTAGGGAAGAGAAGGCAAGGCCTGCAACTGAAACATGCATTTGCATTTCCTGTGCCTGGTGAAGCAGTTTGATCTCTGTCTTCCAGGCAATAGAAAGCAGACAGAGGTTTTAAAGCAGGCTGGGACATGATGACTTTTCCCTGGAAAAGTAATAGTGTGTCAGTAGTGCAGAAAGTGAATTATTAATAGGAGAGAGGAGAGACAAGTTGGCTAGGAGGTGGTGACAACAATCCAAGCAGTGGCAAAGGCAGTGGGAATCTTTGATTCAGGTCTCATGGCCACATTGGAACAGCCAGAAATGGGGAACACATCGTGTGTGGAAGAAACGTGGATCGGGATGCAGTAGATTCCAGTGCAAAGCCTGGGAAGATGTTAAGAGGATTGGTAGAGAGAGATTAGGAGAGTCAACAAAAAAGTTTTGAGCGGCTGCTAGGATACGATGGAGAGGGAATGACAGCATTTATTCTGAATTGCTTTGATAGCTGTGAAGGCTCCTGCCTTCTCCCCCAACTAGGGTTCTTTTCTTGCATCTCATTCACACTTCAACTCACTTCATTTTGTGCGAGCCCCCAAGTCCCCAATGAACCTGCCTTCCCAAAGACCAACGAAGTATGGCAATCACTAAAACCATGTTCTCTTTTCAGCTCTTTTGTGCAAGTTGAAAAAAAGTGCAGCTCTATAGCTAAGGCGGTCATATAACTCACTGTCCTAACAGAGATATTTGCACATGTAGAAGGGGCGCTATTATTATGTTGGGACATAATTATGTTGAGACCATCCTGGACTAACCAGAATGATGGATCTTGAGAGAGTTAGGAATGTGCCAGGTCTAGAAGTTGCTCCAGAGCAGAAAAGCACGTGGTGAGTAAGGGTAGGGCCACCCAAAGTGTATCTTCAGTAGTAATGGGATAAAGAGCCCAATAATTCAGAGCCAGCAGAATTTGTGCAGTCCCTGACAGCCCTGGGCACATGCCTGCCCAGAGAGGCAGCCTCCCTAGGACAGGCTGAAGAGCAGAGCAGGGGTGGGAGGGGACAGGGGGCAGGGCTGTGGGGTGGCAGTGTGGTTCCCAGGCATCTAGGGAAAAGCTGCATAGTGGATGGAACTGAAAGTACCATCGACAGATAACACTCAAGTCTGCCCAGAATCGCCTGGAAAAGAAGATCGGTAATATGAAGACAAATAATGGCTCTTGCATTTATTTCATAAATCACTGAAATGGAGCATACATGTTGGAGTCTAAAGGAGTAGGGAAAAGATTCTGGACTCATATCATTTCACCTTTTTTTTGAGCTAT
Organism: Eulemur rufifrons; assembly: GCF_041146395.1. Lineage (NCBI taxonomy): Eukaryota > Metazoa > Chordata > Mammalia > Primates > Lemuridae > Eulemur > Eulemur rufifrons. Next base: position 14,829,855 of record NC_091000.1, read on the forward strand.
GCAGTAAATGATGTGAAAACAAACAACCAATAGCAACAAGATTGTAATGTTAAACAGCACTTGATTTCTGAGCCCAAGTACCTGGGTTAGCTCAGTGCAAGACTGAGCTCATGTATATTTTTGTTATTTTCCCAAAGCCCCCCTTGTGGGAAAGATAAACACCTGACTATTTTGAATGAAAATGTTGTATCTTTCAGATTTTAAAAGAAGTTGTGTTTTTTAAAGAGCATAAGGATTAGAAATACCCATTGCTGCATTTGTACTACCATATGCTTCCCCTAAAAATTTTATTTTTCCTAAGTTTGACCATCAAGAGATTTGTTGTAACTTTCCAATTTCAAGTTTTCAAATATCAAACTTTTGCAAAGAATATTGATGTTTTAAAGAATTTTTAAAGTTATCTGAAGAAGGTTTTTTAGTGAACCTCAGAAGCACTTCATTATCTAGAGGACAAAAAACCATAAACTTTAGGCTTTGAAAATGTGCATTTTGCTAAAATACTGATGCTGCCATATGTTGTTTCTGTGCCTTTGATTTGTAATAGAAAATATTTTCTTAAGAAACAATAGTAAACTTACATGCAGTTATTTTTCCTTCCAAGCCCCAAATTATGTTTTCCACTTTAGCAATTTATAGAATTTTAAAGCCAAAGGTAGTCTTTCAAATAATCTGCTTAGTCACATCATATACAACTAACTAGAATTTACACTTCTGTACAGCTATCATTTAACCTTTAAAAAGTGCCATTAATATTTGCTGGGCTACAAAGAAGTTGGCTACTCTTTTTGTTCAATGAGGGACGTAAGAAAAATAGACATATCAGGTGAGGCCCTGAAACAGGGTAGGCGAATGGATCCTGAATATATCCTGAATATAAAGTTTACAGCTGGTTCTGTTTGATTGAATTTTACAACGTTCCAGAGAGGGAAAAATGCAAAGCCCTATTAAGAAGCATGTTTAAATATGTGTTAGGAATCTCTCAGGCTGGTTGTTTCATAATCCAAATTATTGAAGTAGAGCATGTGAAAGGCCTAAGCCCCGAGTTAGAGTAAGTGATATGCTAGCTTGGGCATTAGGAACAAATCTGCTGATTGTGATAAAAACAAAAATAGACAAAGGACTGTGGTTTAGGGACATGCTTGAACAGTTAGGATTTTTTCCCCTAGGTTTGTTTTAAAATGAAAGGAAGCAGATAACCAGTGCAATAAGCAAAGGGAGGGGGTGCTGGTCCTCGTGGTGGATCCACATAATCATAGCCCAAGGCTCATATTTGTTGGACAAATTATAGCCATGGAGTCAGGCAGGAAACAAAGGAGTCTCCATAAATCTAATTCTGCTAATCTAAATCCAGAATTGACGCGAACAATCAAAGAGATAGAGAAATCATGCTGTAAGAAATAATGCTCTTTACATTTCCTTTGTATCTCTGTGGCTTTCTGTGATTTTCTGAGAATTTGGAATAAGTTCCCTGCAGAAATAGAATTTTGAAGATTGGCTATCAGTCAATAATTTTTTTTTTTTTTTTGTGCATCTACTATGCACATGAAAAAATGAGTTCTCTCCTTTTACCACTGTGGAGTTTCTGGCCCTGAGCTCTCATTCCTCTTCGAAATTTCCCACACCTATAAAGACAAGTGTTTCTATTGAGCTCACAAGTAATTTATCTTAGTTTCTTCTAATGACTAAGGCAAGTTCCGTGCAAGAAAACAGAAAACATGTCATGAGTTCAGTTGGCGTCTGAAGGTAGCCATGGGTCCGCCATGCTTGGGGTCCCCTAACACTCTTAAACTACCAACGCAGGTGAAGGTGATCACCCTGAGGACTGGTGTGCCTTGGCCACGGAAGCAGCAGGTGGTAAATGCACTTGGTAAAGGTGTGTGTTCTATTTCCTTTGGAGCCCTCAATTCACTGAAGCCACTTGCTATTCCATGCAACAGACAGAAATGTCCTATAACTCCTCCATCACAAAGATATTTTTGTGTGCAAATGTTAGTTTTGTTTGCCTTATTTTCTATTTGTTTTTACCCATAGCTTCACTTTCTCTGTAAGTTTCATGTACACTAAGTTAGAGGATAAATCTGAGGCTACATGCTCTAAACCAGCCTTTCCCTTTTGGAACAGTGATGTTATTTTGAACCACATGTCTGGTTGCCACAACCTCACTTCGTTCAGGATGCTTGAGTTCACAGAACATGCCCAGACCTGCAATGGAGACCTCAGTGTAGGCGGGCCCTGGAGACCAGTGTGATTTTTGACCGTGATTCTTCACAAGATACAATAGTGTTTTACCTGTAGGGGAAAAGACAAGGAGGTGTGGGGCAGGAATCGTGCCCTCAGAGAATGTTCAGTTTACTAGAGAAAATAAGACATGGAAGAAAAAAATTATGGCACAAACTGAAAGTGATGTCTGCCACACAAGTAAGCAAGGGAAGAATTAACAAATACAGACTGGTAAATATTGCCCTGTCCCTGGATGTGCATATGGTGAAGTTTCAGGTAGGCATAAGGAACAAAGGCTCAGTCTGGTCTAAGATGCAGGTTTCTGAGCAGGTGGTTTTGAGGGTGGTGGGGCAGGGGGACTTCTGCCCTGTTCTCACTCTCCTCACTCAGGGGCCTCTTCAGTGCAGCCACCTCAGCCATGCTGCTCATATCCCTGCACCCACGTCTCAGCCACGACTGAACAGGGAGTCCAGCCGACACCCCAGGCGGGGAGAGCCACCTTCCACCCATGGGGAGGCAGCAGGAAACATCATGTATGTAAACACGTGACTGATAAAAAGAACTTTGGACCAGTTTTGTAAATGAATTTTGAGTCCCACATTTCAAGAAAAAAGGTTTCTGTAGCTTTGATCCTTTTAGGTTCAGTTACTTGTTAATCTGATTGTGAGAAGAATAAATAAGATCAGAAACACATAAATAAGAAAATCCTTTGATGAGATTGTTACTCAAAATGTACTTATTTGTGAAAAACATAGTTTTTTTTTTTTTTTAAAAAAAAATAACTCCATATAGGAATTATAAGTAAACTCAAAAGACATTAAATGTCTAGCAGCCTATAGGAATAGCTTTTACGTTATTTTAGTATCAATGGACTCAAAGCAGATGAATCAAATTCCTTAAAATATCAAAAGCTGATTCTCTTTTCTCATAACTGAGTGAATTTTACAAAGAACAAGTGTCTCAGGTAACAAGTGCTTTATAGACTGTGTCTCAGGCCAGGCGTGGTGGCTCACACCTGTAATTCTAGCACTCTGGAAGGCCAGGGTGGGAGGATCACTTGAGGCCAGAAATTCAAGAGCAGCTTGAGTAACAATGAGACCCCGTCTATACTAAAAATAAAAAAATTAGCCAGGCATGGTGGCATATGCCTGTAGTCCCAGCTATTCAGGAAGCTGAGGCAGGAGGATCACTTGAGCCCAGGGGTTTGAGGTTGCAGTGAGCTACGATGACACCACTGCACTCTACCCATGGTGACAGAGCGAGACTCTGTCTCCAAAAAAAAAAAAAAAAAAAAAAGAAAATGTCTCAGTTTTATAAAATGCCCCTTAGCCTCCAGATTTTTATATTAATAAATGCTAATCCTGTCCTGGTTTATTAAATTCTGCTTCAGATACACATTACTTTTAAGATTAAAAGAAAAGTCATGCTTATCAGCCTAAGAAAATAATGTCTTTCCCATCAGAGACTATAACCAGACTTTAAGGACTCAATATCATAAAAATGTCCATTCTCCCAAAATTTATTTACAGATTCACTTATAAAACCCAAAAGAGTTTTTCTATATAATTAGACAAGCTGATATTAAATTTATATGGAAGAGTAAAGGGCCCATCAAAGTAGGGGCTTATCATAGGCTGTATCAAACTTTATTGTAAAGCAAAAGTAAATAAGGTAGCACAGGATTTGTCTGTAAATAGACAAATAGGCCAAGGAAGCAGTAGAAAGTCCAGAAATAAACCCGTGTGTATAGAGATATTTATTAACTAATAAAGCAGGGCTTTAAGTTTGGTGGTAAAAGGACAGGCTGTTTATAAATGGTGTAGGCTCACTTAGCTATAGATACAAACCAATGGACATTGGGTTCCTACCGCACAGCCTTTCCAAGTACAGTCATCACCACCACGTGGCAACGTTTCTGTCAAAGACGGATGGCATATACGATGGGGGCCATAAGCTTGTATTGGAGCTGCAATATTCTTAGCCTAGTGATATGGTCCCCATCTTAATGTTGTAGCACAACAAATTACCTCTTCTATGTTTGGATGTGTGTAGATACACAGATACCATTGCATTGCAACAGTATTTAGTGCAGTATTTAGTGCAGTGACATGCTGTACAGATCTGTAGCCTAGGAGCAATAGACTGCATCATGTAGCCTAGGCGTGTAGTGGGCTGTACCATCTAGCTCTGTGTAATCGCGCCCTCTGATGTTCACACAATGACGAAATCACCTGATGACACATTTCTCAGAACATGTCCCTGTCATGAAGGGATGCACAACTGTATAAATTTAAGATAGATTAAAGACTTAAATATTTAGGGAAAAACTACAAACTGTTAAAAGACAATATAAGAAATATCTTAAGTACCTCAGGGTGGGAATTTTTTAAGGAAAAAAAAGACATAAAAGAACTAGCCATAAAAAAATGGATAATTCTACCACATTAAAATAAAGAACTTTTGATCATAGAAAGAAACCATTAAAAAGTGAATGGACAAGCCTCAAAGAGGGAAGAATGTGTTTGCACACACAAAACCAACAAAGGCTTGGTTGGAAGAGCATATAAAAAACTCTTACAAATAAATTAAAAGATGATAAATGTTGTAACAGTTGGCAAAAGATAGGAATAGGAATTTCTCAGAAGCAGCAGCACAATTGATGTAGGATATCTGAAAAATACTCAACCTTATTAGTGATCAGAGAAATGCAAATTAAAACTACAATAAGAGAGAATTTCCCATCCACGGAGAGGCATACATTATTCAACAGCAGAGCACGTATATGTGATTTAACTTTTTGTGTCTTAGCTTTTCCAGTCTGAAGATGAGAGTCATTCTTTCCACCCATGTTTTCCACAGTCTGGTCTGTTAGTCTACATTCTTCTAAATTCTAATACCTTACCTTTTCCATTACATCCTTTCTTCTCACCCTTATATCAGTTTCTAATGGATTTAGCAGAAAACAGACATTCCTGTTCAACTTGTAGGAACTTGCAAAAACATTAAAGGAATGGAAATGGAAATCTCAGGCCACCAGATGTCTTTATGCATATACATAAATAACACGGCCATAAAATTGACCCCAGCCTACCTTTTAAGTAGGAAAACACTCTCCTTTAATCCAATACGAGTAATTATGGATGATTCATTGGCTACTAATTTGCTGAAAACTCAATTCAGAAAATGCTAACAATACATATATTAAGCCCTAACACATGACATTCAACAGAAATGAGCTCCCTCTGATGCCTTGCTTTTAAAGGAAGTCTCTAGACGTGTTTCCTAATCAGTATAATGAGCTGTTTGGAATTTATGAAATCGAAGGCTTCTTTCAGCTCTAAAATTTCAGCTCTGTGTTTTCACTATTAAGGAGTGTTTACCTCTATAAAAACAGATTGAAGAGCTATTATCGGTCTCCATCACTTTCCCATCCCCTTGGCTTCTGGGTCTGACCGAAGCTCTATCCTCCCCTCCCACTTCTTTCCTCTGTTCCTGCCTCTCTCCCTCACTCCATTGCTCTCACCAGAACAATAATAATTAAAAAAAAAAAAAAAAACACAAAACCAACTTAAAAATTTCAACTCTTAAAAATATAATCCTCCACAACACCAAAAAGCATTGCAAATATTCTTTATGATACAATGCATACTTAAAAATTTAATTATATAAGCATAACCCACATTCCCACTTCCCACCACGGTGAGAATGAGATTCCCTTGTAATGAACACATGATTGATCTTCCTGGTTATCAGAAATAAACTTTCCCAAGTCTGCCAGTCACTTCTTGGAGTTCTCCCTGCAATAGCACACAAGCTGGTCTGTCAGTGGGAGGCGTCTAGGCTGGCTCCCACCTGACTCACCTCTGCCCTGGCTCCCTGGGAAGCGTCTAGGGCAGTGCTCCCTCCGTCTGCCCTTCTTGAGTAGGTCGCAGACCCTGCCAAGAGGCTGCCCAGATGCTGACAAAACCTCATCCTTGCTGTGGCAAAGAATCTCTGGACTCCAGGGAGAGTTGGGAAGAGTGGCATCCTCCCTAATGTATGGTCTGGACAACAATGCAGTTCTGCTTCTGTGGGCATCTCGATTCTTCATGAAAAAGATCACTGCCATGTTTTGGCGAGGTCTGTGGTACCCCAAGGCTCAATCTTCCCCCAAGGGGCATGTGTGAATCAGATCCCTTCCGATGAGGGGTAGAACCTCATGTTGTCCTCTGAAACTCTACCCCCACTTTGAATCATCCTCCCACATATCCTCCCATAATCTATCACCTGTGCTATTTATCTTCTAAAGTCCACTCCCACCTTAGAGTTCTTCCTTCCTCCCAGCTCCCAAACCTGCCTAGTTAAAATCACTTCCATACAAAATAGGATTCTGGCACGACATTTCCCAGCGGCTTTGCTAAGTAATTAATTGGATTGACCCAGACCTGGAATTGAACCTGATGAGTGATCTTGGTGGAGATGCTTGCTGTTTGGTTTTCATCTCCAAAAGTGTACAAAACCTGCATTTGCCTATTTCAAGGTCTATTCCACACTTCGCTTCCCTTTTTGCTATTGCAGCTCCCTCTTTCATGCATCTGAAGTGCTGTATATTTTTGCGACCACATCTAAGTACACTGTAAAACATTTGCAGACTGCATAAAAATTTAAGAAAAAATGTTTAAATCATTTTGAAATCTCATCACACTGTGGCAACCACTGTTAAGATCTTAGCCTCTCTATTTCATGTTTCTCTTATGAAAGATGCAAATATATATTAATTTTATACAAATGGGATCATATCATACTTCCTGTTTACATCTTGGACATTTTAATGTTGTCTTTTCTAAAAAAGTTTTGTCTTCCCCACTCTTTAAGTGTTCTTATTAATTTCTCTATTCCTTATATTGTTCATTGAGAGTTGTTTATTGTGGATATATTTTTCTTTTTTCCTCTCTGGCTGCAGAATTTAAGAATAAGACAACAAGCACCCATGTATCCACCACCTCCCTAAAAAGGAAACATTACCAAGACAGCTGGTATCCCTCCTTGTCCATCCTCAATCGCACCCTTCTGCACACACATTAACCACCATCTTCATTATTTGGTGTTTTCATTTCCACGGATACCTATACGTGTGTTCACATACATCTGGCACTAAACAGTATGTGGTACTGCTTTATATGTTCTTAACCAACATACAAAGGGTCATACTACATATATGTTTCTGGAACCTCTATTTTTTTCACTTAATGTGGATTAATATAAGTCTAGTTCATTCATTTTTGCTATTCTGTAGCATTCTCTTGTATGAATATACGTAAGTTATTGATCAATTCCTCCATGAATGGACACAATGTCATTTTCAAATTTCTTCTTCCTTGAGGTAGGTTGCTGTGGACCTCCGCTCCAGGTTGAGAGGCAGCGCAGCAAGCAGTTTAGAAGGTGGGCTCCAGTGTCAAACTGCATGAATCTGATGTTTGCAGCTGTGTCACTTAGTAGCTTAGCAACCTTGGCAAGTTCTTTCACCTCTCTCTGTCTCAGTTTCCCATTTGAAAACGAAGATGATAATAGTGTCTACTTCATAGAACCATTGGAAAGAGTATTAGCTTGAAGTACACAGAGTCTAAGAACAGTCAAATAGTATTTTCATGTGGTGAAACCTAACGAATGAATTAATTCATATAGCATGTTCATAATGGCGTCTGCATGGTGAGCACTCAGTAAATGTTAGCTGTAATGGGGACAGCCGCGGTGAGAATGGTGGTGTCTCTCTGCATCGGTGTGTCTCAGAGTTTCGCTGGCTACACAGTGAGGAAGAGAATGGCTGGATCACAAGAGCTATCTAAATCCAACGTTTACTTCCAGAATGTTCTCCAGAGTCTTTCTACCCAAGATATGTTTTATTTTTCCCTATATTTGTGTCCTATTTAATATCTTTCAATAAAGTTTTATAATATTGCTCATGAATGTTACCAGGGTTTTCTCTCCCTCCTCCCTAGAGAGAGGATTATTTTAGTCTTAAATTCTTCTCACCCAGAGCTCTTGGACAGTGTTTCTCAGACTTTCCTTTGGCTCCCAGAGAATACCCAGGGGACTGGAGGAGGCCTTGGCTTTATGGCTCAGCCCCCACTGTGCCTCTCTGCTGGTCGCAGCAACGCTACTGGCCGTCCGGCCCAGCTGCCACCCCTCCCCATCTCCCTCCTTCACTGTTCTCCTCCTCTCTCCTTATCAGCAGATCAAGGGCTCCACCCTGCCACATATGTTCTTTCAGTCCCAATAAAAAGTTCTGCCTAAGAATAGATATATAACTTTTGAAAATGGCCAATTAAATAAAAATGTTTAGTTTTATAAGCAATAATATGCCCCAGAAATGTATTAATAATAAGGGAATGCTAAGTTAATATAAGCAATTATCAGTAAAGATTTGTGAATAGTTTCAGAACAATGCACAGTAAACCATTTAATGTCAAATGTTATATTAAAAGAAAGAAGAGCTAAGCAGAGAATTTCCATAAGACAGCACAGAGCATTTTTCCAGATTCAATAATGTCTGAGAGAAACAAACTACTCAGGATTCACTCCTGTCTGCAGTCTCCCTACACTGCTGATTGTCCTCGTTTTTCTCTCGCCATTTTCTCCCTCTCTACCGGGCCTTTTCCATCAGCATTTATATCTAATTCCGTATTTGTCATCCTTACAAATTAAAACAAAATGACTCCCATAACTGCTGTTTAATGTCCACTTTTCAAAGCCAAAATTTTCAATCCATTATTTATACTTTTTGTCTCCTCTTCCTCACTTCCCATTTCCTCCCTTCCTGCCCCATGAAGGCTCCCCACAGTCACCCACTCTGCACCCAAAGGGCACTTGCCAGGACCACCTGCTGTCTTCCATGGCATCTGTGTGTCCTCATCTTCCTGACACTCCCGGAAGCGCCTCCTTCTTGCTCTACACCAGGTTGTTCCCTCCTGTCCAGCTCTTCTTCCTCCTCCTCTGCCAGCCTCCGCCTCCCTCCCCAGCCTCCCATTTCAGTCTTTCCCTTTTGTTCCAGGCATTGGCCCTTCCAGCTCCCAGAACATGCTAGAATCCCTTTTGCACATGTCTTAACCTCGTCTGGGAATGCCTTTCCCGTCCTTTCACATGGAAATACTGGGCAGCTTCCAAGCTACTCACTCAGGAGGATTTCTCTGATCATCAAGCCTAGTTAGGTTCACTTATTCTACATTCTCATTGCAGCCAGTAATTGACTACTATAAAATATATATGTACATATAATTATCTTACTATAATTTTGATGAAATAAATATTTATGAAAGAATGTGTTTATTCTCCATGTTCACCACTAAATTCTCAGCTCCATAAAATCAGAATCTCTACCTTCCTTATTCACTGCCACATCTCCAGAATTAGCAGATAGTTGGCATAGTATTAATTGGATAACTGCATAAAAAATTCTAACATAAAAACCGAACAAAAAAGAACATGTGTGATGGAAACTAAAATACATTTTGCCTATTTATAGAAAGAGATGAGTTGAAATTTCCCTTGGATTTAGAGAATCCTTAGCTATGAAAGGAAATGGACCTTGAGGCTGGATGGTATTCAACAAATATTGGTGTAATTTCCTTTGTGGGTCATATTGTTGACTTTTTAAAAGATTTCAATATGCTGACATATGGAAATGGCAACTTCCATTCTGAAATGGGCTAGGATTTCTGGTGAGTACCACCACTCCTGGAGAAAAGATAAGATGCCCTCCCATTAGAATGGTTTATGCTCTGAATAACAATAAAAACTTTATAAGATCAGAAAGTCAATATAGATTTAGTGGACTGTTTAATAAAATTTTTTATGTGTTATGGTTTATAGGTAGTTTATGTTCTTTTTCATTGCATGATGGGAAAACCCCACTCTGCTTCCACGAGAATGTGGGAGGAGGCCGAGCTTGGGGTCTGGATCCCACGGGCTCTCGAGGGAGCATGCACCATGCCCGTTCCTGGGCCATTTCCTGCTGAGCTCATGCAGAACCACTGCGACAATTCTTTGGAGAACTATTCACTGGGAAAGGATTATGTAACCTAATAGGTTCATTTTTAAAATTCCATATTAAATATTTCTATAAACTTTTTAAAAAGTCCTGCTTGTAGCTATTAAACAAGGATCATAACCCCCATCAGTAATATTTGATACTTAATAACAGATGCATATCAGCTCTGATAAATGGCTTATAAGATATTAAAATTGATTCTATAGATAACAATAATATAATTTTAAAACATGTAGGAAATAACAGATGAAAACAATGAGAATGCAGCATACAGTCTTCAAGGAAAAGTTATAAATATGGATTTAAATCATGGATATGGAGAAATTTTATTCATTTTTAAATAATAAAATTATAATATATAATTTATATAGAGATGACACTAATATAAATGTCGGAGGCTCCACATCCTAAATTATCATTACTGGTGTTTTTGTCTCCTTTTTGCCTGAAGAATTTGAAAGCCGCTAATTTTTATTCTGCTTTGAAGCATCTACCCCATGGTGAGCACGCTGATTTAACCCAGGTGAGGCAGTGCCTGAGCTCCCCGGCGCCAGCACGCACCACGGGTTAGAGTCACGGTTTATAAGGCTTAGAATAGCGTTGTTGAGCCAATTTCTTACACAATTATCCAGCAGCAGAACACATCTAAAATACACTCCAAATATCAGGTAATTATCTCTGTTCCTCATTCTCTTTTTCTTTCACTCCTCTCCTCTCCCCACCATCCATCCACTCCTTCCTTGTCTCTTCCTCCCTCCCTCCCTCCTTCCTTTCCTCCCTCCTTCTCTTCCTAACTTCCTACCTTCCTTCCTTCCTTCCTTTTTCTATCAACTATACCTATCTGTCTATTAGTCATCTATTTATCCATCGTCTTTCTCCCTCTATTTCTACCTCCAACATCTCCCTAAACATATTGTTTCTATTTTTGTTACTTCCTGCCAGCACTGTCCAACAGAACTTTCTGGGACGCTGGTGATAATTCCATATCTGCACCATCCAATACAGTAGCCAGTAGCTACACTTGAGCTATGGAGTTATTTCAAGCTATTGAGCACTGAGAAAATAAAATTTCACTACTTAGTATTAATTAATTTAAATTTAGATTTAAATAGCCACATATGGCTAGTGGCTAGGATACACATATGAACAAAATGCAGCCCCGATCTTTGGAATATCCCATTCCAGGGCACTTGTAGTGACAAAATTCTGCACTGGACATTTAGAGGCTTATTGAATTGGTGAGTATAATGTTCCTCATCACATATGAACTTAACTAACAATAGAGTAGAAAGTCAAGATATGTAAAGAAAATTTATATTTGCATAACTTTTTAAGAGACCCAAGGTAACAAAAAGAATTCATTGTCAACAAACATATTACACAATTCCACAAAATGGAGTACATAGGATTTTGATCAGGTAATTTGTCTTCACAGTGTTTTATATTCTCTGACAAATAATTTTTCTGGCAGAGCTGGGACTTGTGTTCCAGGCTGGGCTCTTCTACATGTAGCTGTGTGCTATTAGACAACTCAAATGGTTCTGTAAGAGCTGTAATGTCTCCACCTGTAAAACAAGGTGTAGGGTTAATGATCTATGAGCACCTTTACAGCTACAAGATTCTGGAAGTAAAGCTCTTAAAGATTTTTTTCCCTGCAACATCTTTAATTTATAACATGGCTTGCTTGTCTTTCAAATATTAATCCAGAGATGTGGAAGAAATGCTTATATCAGCTTCGTGTCTTAGTCTTTGCAGTAGTTTAAATACAGACACTAAATACAATCTTAAATTGTTGAGAGAGAGAGTGTGCATGCGTGCACTATACTGAAACTATAATTATTTATTTTATTCTCTGCTTTTTTTCCCAGGAGGGAGTCTTCAAGTACAACTATGAGTGTCAATAGAACACAGCCTTTTTTTTCATCAGACAGCTAAGATGCCAAGAAGTATGGTATTGTTACTCCCTTATCGGTTCATAGAAATTCTATTTACAGCTCCCACTAAGGCCTTTCGAGAATGTGCTATAAGTGTTTTCTAGGGCAGAATGCTTTTTAAGGAATTTTTGTGTGTGTGTGTGTAAACTATATCTATTTTGCTTCCTTAGAAAATTTTCATAAATATTTAGGAACTAAGGTCTTGTGTGGTGGCTAGACTGTAGTCAATTAGAAAACTCCACCTTGTTTGTTTAATAATGTGAGCCTGTGGCTCTTGAAGTTTGAGTACCCAATAATTTTTTTTTATATAATTTCAAAACCTCAAGGAGTTACTATGTATTCTCTACATACTTTCAACAAGTTTTCATGGTGGGAATTGAACACATTTGGTAATTGCGATAGTCACTTTTGTAGATGGGGAATCTAATTCCTTTTTCCTGCATATTAATAGTAAAGACATTCAATCAGCTCTCTAATGTCTACACTAATGGATGGAATCAATGGAGCAGATAATTTAAGTCACCCAAATGCACCAAAACCCATTTTATATTTTACTTTGGAATATGCTTTAATATTTACATTTCAATGTAGGCATGATTGATGTTTAGCCATTTGATCTGAAAGGCAAAAGCAAACAGGTATTAATAGAAGGCCCATCAGAGGAGCAGAAGGATGCCTGGCTTCACACGTCTCCTTCTCAGTATTCTAACCTTCTCCACAATTCACCGCTGAAAGTGGAATGCATCACTTAACATACTGATGAGAAACAAGAGACCAGTACAGGATTTCCTTATCTCTCGAAGTTTCTGGCTCAACCTTTCCTGGGACAGAGCCAATTAAGTGTTCTGGTTTAGACCATTTCTCTTCCAGTTAGCGCAGGAAGGGACAGGTTTAATTACTTATGGCAGATGATAATGCCAGTAAGATTCTACACGTGCACTACTTTGAAAGACGACTGAAGAATCTCCTATGCCACAGTTAGTCTCCACTTGTTAAATACTTCTGTCACTGTGTTTCACAATGCAGAAGCTTGTTTTCTTTCTTTCTTAGCCTATTTTAATAGGGGAACCAGGGTTGTAGGAATTTCACAAACTCCACCCAGGTGGATGCCAGTGCATTAAAGCAATTCACAGGCAACAGAATATAATAGTATAAACCAGGGGAGGAGAACTTATGGCCTTAAGGCTACAGGTCTTTTGACTTAATCCAAATTTTACAGAACAAATCCTTTCATTTTTATTCATGCATTTTTGTTCATATTTTATGTTTTATTTTATTTTTAAAATGAACATATTTAAAATACCAAAGAATAAAATAAGTTTAATGAAATAATCCTCCCAGATTGACTGGCACACTTAGTACATTAGTAAGCCATAAGAGCTAAATTGATGGTTGCTATGCTCATGATTTAGATCTAACATCCCCCACCTGACTGGCACTATTACCCCACGAGGCTGGTTGGTGAGAGTTTATGGGGGTTGAGTACGTCAGTCTGTTATCAGCTTTTGACAACGGTGCACTGGGTTTCTGTTTGAGGTGGAATTTGTGAATTGTTGCATAGCTCAACAGTATTTTTTTAATTGTCTGCTTAACAGCTCATCATGACAAAGAAGACCAAGAGAACACTGAAGGAAGAAAATAGATGTTTTAATGAGGATTGGGAATTGCAATATTATCTTGTTTCTGCTAAAGATAAGATGATTTGCTTGCTTTGTGATACTGTAATATCAACATTATACTCATAAGGACCACAAATATTTTAAATTAGAGGGAGAAGCATGAAAGGTTGTATTGCAGGAATTAAAAGATGAAAATCAAAAGCAAAGACAATTCTTTCAAGCATTAGGACCTGGAAATAATGTCATTGATGCAATCTAAAAAGTAGCTTATATACTTGGGGACAAAGGGAAGCCATTCAGTGATGTAGAATTTGTGAAAGAATGCATTGTCAAAGTTGTAGGATGCTTAGACCCAATAACATTTCAAAGTGCAAACAACTGCCTCTTTCAAGGAGAACCATAACTAATTGGCAGCATGAATTAGCTTTCAACTTAATGTCAGGCAATATTTCAAAAGGAAAATATATATTATTCAGTTGCTTTGGATGAATCAACTGATATTACTGACTCAGTGCAGGTTTTATACTTCATTTGGGTCATAACAGAAGATTTTCTTTGCTGTAAAGAGTTACTTGTTTTGGGCACTCTTGATAACAGAACACAGGGGAATAGATATCTTCAACAACTTTAAAGATAAATATCATGAAGTTGGACTGAATATAGTAAATTTAGTGAGTGTATGTACAGACATGTTTACCAAAAGCATAAGTATAAATGAATAATAATACACAAGAGGACTTACTTTTTAATGAAGGACACAATGCACATTAAATATATTGCATTTCTCCTTAAAATGTGTTGAGATCCAGACTGGAATGCGGAGGAGGTTGACTTCTAAGTAATTTATATAATTTTAATTGTTTCCCAAATTCCTTAAGGGCAAATCAGAGAGACTCTGTTATAAAATGATGCATGGGAAATAACAATGCGTTCAATTTTGAATTGGAAAACTTGTATATGAACAGACAGGATGAGTAACAGAATAATTAATGACATCTGAAAAGGGTAACATAAGGTTAATAATCATGTGATGTACTATTGAGCCTTTTAGGTTTGACTTTGTTAAGATTAGGTTCTAAGACTATTCGTGAAAAATTTGGTCTCAATTGTTTAACTACAGGACTGTAAACAAATCTGTTCAAAAAGAAAATTAGTTATTAAAATGTTAGATTTGAGCCGAACATGGTGACATGCACCTATAATCCCAGCTACTCTGGAGGCTGAGCCAGGAGTATTGCTTGAGCCCAGAAGTTCCAGGCTGCAGTGAGCTGTGATGGAGCCACTGCAGTCCAGCCTGGGAGACCTGTCTCTAAAAACAAAACAAAACAAAAATTAGATTTCTTCTCAGCAGTATTGTTTAAAGTATTTAATTTAGATCCTGGGATTTTCTCATTACAAAGTATAATGGGAAAATTGTACATAGCAAAGATTTTTGCCACTAATGTTCTACAAATGTAGTAAAGACAAGGTGTTTCAATTATAAAAATGCAGCTAGAATAAATGTATCTTCATTGTAAACATCACATTATATGATAGTTATATTTGTATCTTCTCTGTCTTATTTACCTTTATATTCTCATCCTGACTCATTATTTGACCTTTAATAAATATTTGTTAATTAAATAAAATGATCAGTACATATGGCAGAATACAAACTGAACGGGAAGTCGAGGAGTTCAGGAAACAAAGAAAGGTTGAACCAGGTGATAAAGACTTCTTTGTGGAAAATGAATTGGGCATTAAAAGGCAAATAGGTAAGAAAAAGAAAAAATTATAAAATTTAGTGTTAAATACATTTGGTTTTTACTTCTAGAAAACTGTTTAAATATATTTCTGTAGGAATATAAACCCAAAAGACTATTCAACTAAATAATTTTCAGCATATTAATAGGCATTTGAAAAGAAAGAAAATAGTAATAGAATTTTGAGCAATGAAGATGAGTTGCATTTAGTAGAAAACATATTTTACCAACATAGTCTCAGAGGAGTAGAGAAATATAGTAACTTCCAACTAAATATAAACAAATTTTTATTCAGAGTATTATGAAACCAGTCCTTACCTATCAGTCAAAATTTGGAAGAGACGGAAGAAAGGAATTTATATTTGTAGATCATTTCACACACTAACTCATTCAATCTAACAATTATAATTCTAGGTTATTTTATACCCATTAGAAGGCTCAGAAAGGTTGAATAACTTGTCCAAGATGACATAGTAAGTGGTAGAACAGAAATCTAAACCCAGAAATATAGATCCAAAATCAAGCCCTTTCTGCTACAATAGTCAGTGTTGGAAGAAAGATTAGAGATCAATAATTATTAAAAAATGTGCTTCCTGCAAAACTAATTAAATCTATGATTATCTTTAATAAGTTGTTTCAAAGTAAGATTAAATCAACCATGTGGATTAAATTAGCTAAAACTCAGGGAAAAAAAGAAATTGAGAAAATTTCTAGATATTAATTTAAATGTCATTATAATTTCAATGATATTTAAATTTCTATTTCAAATGTGATTCTTTTGTTAATAAATTTGCTCACTAGACGTGTATTGAACATCTCCTCTGTGCCACAGAGCGTGTTAGAGACTGGATAGACAATTATGAATGACACCATTTTTGCCCTTGAGAAATTCATAACGTAGGGCTTTTGCATTTTCAAATTTTGCCTAATGGGATGTTTGTTGCCATGGGGATCAGCACAAGACAAATATTAGTAGATTTAGGAGCATAGTGTGATTCCAAGGAAGAAGACATTTCCACAAGCCACACAGGAACATTTTTCTCATTATTTTATAATCACACTGGGTGCCTAATGATTTATTTTAATTTGTTTCTACTGACAGCCTCTCTCAAAACCCTTCCTTATTTTCGCCTCGACTTGCTTCCCATTTTTTTATTATGTAGGCTCCACACTTCGCTGACTCTTTGGGCTCCAGTTTGGTTTTGTAAAACAGTTTTCAGTCTGTCTCCCCAGGTCAGTTCCACCTCAGTTCCACTAGCCCTTCTGAACATTGAGGCATTCTTTTGTAAATCCTCACAAGCACTAGGAATTCCCCACAAGTATGCATAAAATTCTACTACTAGCTATAAATGTAAGATCAACTATGATTGGGCACCTATACATGGACAGAAAGGGCATCTATCATAAATATATTTTAATAAAAAAATATTTAACTTGATTTAAAAAGTAATGTTCTTTTCATTTTTATCTGCTAGCATATGATGCATTGTGTGATTTTATAATAATATTCTTTATAATCACTAAAATAAACTCTTATCTCTAGTGGCTAATACTTTTATTTTAATTGCAAAATGTAGAAACTGAAGGAAGAGAACATCCAGAGAACCCCTAACCCATATCGGGCAAGAGCAATGCCTTTCTGGAAGAGATGTCTTGGCTGGGGAAAGTCGTATTATATTTGCATACATTGCTCTGTCTCTATGTTGAAAAGAGCACAGCAGACTAAGAGATGCCCAAGTGCTTCATTTACTTCAACTCACCAAGGTATTAATAATTCTGTTGATTGTTTGGATGACTTGTTTCTAAAAACTTCTTCCATTTTGACCATGTGCTTTAAAATACATATAATATATTGTGTAGATACAAAGAGGTGAAAAACTATTGTTTAGCAAAAATCCATCCATTTGACTGGAAAAACAAAGCCCTCTGTACATATTTTCCATTGAATTTGAGCTTTTTTGCAACTATAATAAATAGCCCTCTGTTATCACACAAACATCTAATGCTATACATAAAGGATAGCTTACATTTGGGAAAATAGCCCACCTTTTAATATTTTCCCATGAATATTTAATAATGAGACAGAGATAAAATCATAAAATATAGGTACATAAAAAGTAAATATTTTCTTTTATTTCTCCAGGTACTTAGTCCCTTCTTGTGCATTTATAAAATGGTCCCCTTCACTGTCCTAAGTTACACAAAATCCACACACACAAACACATAGACACATGAGCTGCAACTCAATCCCAATTTTCTTCTAGCTTTGCATTCACTTGGGCAGGCATTGGCTACCTCTAAAGCAGACCACCTTCACCTTTTCTCCACTAGTGTTATATTTTATTGGAGTGAACCAACTGCAGACCATTTATTCTACCTATTCCTGATTCCACTGAGAAAAGGAAACATCTGAATTATGTGAATAATGGAGATACCTTTGATAAAAACTAAACTTACTTTCAATAAAATATAATAAACTAATGTTTTTTTCCTAAATATCACAAATTAAGTATCGATAATAGAGATATAAGGATAAACTATTGTAATATTAATAAAATAATCGATTAAGTTCCTAGAACATGGAAGGCTCTCCTGGACCCCAGTGAACCCACACACCATTAGTCATTACTAATAATTATGTTCCTTGTTCATTTGTCATTGTTTCTTTCTTTGTCTTAGGTTAGAATTTTCAGGGCTACTTTTCTATCAGAACTTTTCATGAAATATTTCCAATGAAAATGCACAAATTAACAAATTTCAGGCCGGGCGCGGTGGCTCACGCCTGTAATCCTAGCACTCTGGGAGGCCGAGGCGGGTGGATTGCTCAAGGTCAGGAGTTCGAGACCAGCCTGAGCGAGACCCCGTCTCTACTAAAAATAGAAAGACATTATATGGACACCTAAAAATCTATACAGAAAAAATTAGCCGGGCATAGTGGCGCATGCCTGTAGTCCCAGCTACTCGGGAGGCTGAGGCAGTAGGATCGCTTGAGCCCAGGAGTTTGAGGTTGCTGTGAGCTAAGCTGACGCCACGGCACTCACTCTAGCCTGGGCAACAAAGTGAGACTCTGTCTCAACAAAAAAAAAAAAAAAAAAAAAAAAAAAAAAACAAATTTCATATTGCAATTATACTGTCAAATTTTAGATATTGAGAAACTAAGAAATTTTTAAAAAAGACTTAAGGAGTTGGAAAAATAGAGGCAATTTGTAAATAAACACATTTTATTTCATGAGTAACCAAAAAGGAATCCTACTTCTAATCAAGACAGCAACAGCTATATAGTGATTGCTTTTATTTTCTGTTTAACAAAGGCTTTTACATTCTCACTTTCTACTATTAACCTCCTCCATCATATAAATTTATTTTTAGTGGGCTTTAGGTCCTTCATTCTTTTAAGATAAATAACAGTTTTAGTAAGCTCTCCGATTCCTTCTTATTCTATATATTATATTGAAAAATTGCTAAATAAAGAATACAAGATGGGAGGTCCATATTTAATAAGATGGTGAGAGAAAAAATGAGCAGTGTTAACAAGAAATATCCAGTTATTTGATAGAAATAGCAAAAACAAGGGGAAAATTAAAATTTAAAAATAGATATACAGAGTTACTTTGAAACAGCAACAGTATCTGTCGAGAAAATGGATGATCTTGACCTTGAATGACAAAGAGCTATGATTTAAAATTATGGGTTTTCTTCTTTAAAATAATGGAAAAAAAGAAATAGGAATTCTCTATTGAGAAATGTTTTCAGATACAAAGTGAATAGAAGCTGTCATTCTGTAAGAGTGCATTATTTACGAATCTGATTCATGTAGTGATAAATTAAACTCAAATTGTCTTAAGCAATGAAAAGATATCGCTGGCTCAGAAGACATCAGCAAAGACTTGATCAAGTAGCACAACGGTATTACCGAAGACAGATTTCTTCCATCTCTTCTCCCTCTGTCTTCTACATTATTGCTTCAATCCAAAACTGGCATTAGCTTTAATCTAAGGCTCTCCTTCTGGTCATAAGATGAAGGTCAGCCGCTAGCAGGAGAGACATGCTTACTTAATTACAATCAGTAGAAAGAAAGATTGTTTCTTCCAGTACAGTTCTTGGAAAAACAATCCAACTTCTTTCCAAAAAGTCCACAGAAAATGTCTCTACAATTTGCATTGGCCAAAACTGTGTATTGTTTTCACTGGTGGGGTGGGTGAGGTGGGGGTCAGTGGTCAGCTGCCTCAAAGTACAGGTGTTTCATGGGCAAGGGGTGTAGCCAAGAGGAAGGGATCCTGAGAAATCCAGTCTGGCAAATATCTACCAGTGGGAGGTTATTGGATGAAATTCATCCTGGATTTTGCTGCCTCCCCCGTAAACTCAGTTAGAACAGGTAAAATTCTGTTACTGAGATTACTCAGAGCACGCAGTCTACCGTACTTGAGAGACAATGATAAATGTATCTACCTATGGTCAGAAAGTCCAATACCTTTAAAGCTAAGTTCACTTTCCTCTTTTTCAGTTTCGCTTTCTCACCGTTCAAGCCTTGCCCTCAGAGCATACACCCCTTCACAGAACTGGAGCACAAACCCAAAGTGTAGAAATCACATGACGTGGTTTCTCCACATGCACACTATTGTTCTGATATTATTTTTATTCTTTTCATATATGTAAGTATTTAAAGAAACTTGAGAAACATATAAAAGAGGTTGGTAGATAGTGCAGAATGGCGTTGAGCGTTCCGGGGGAGGTGGCGCCCAGGCGGTGATGCGAGAGATGGAGAACAGCTGCAAACTCAGATGAAACTTTGCTCCCTCGCCACCCTCCTCACCTCCTGCTGTGTGCCCCGCCTCGTTCCTAAGTTTCATTGAGGATAGTTTTTCCACAGAAGGTGGGGTGTGCAGCCGAGCTCTGTGGCCCGGTTGGTCCGTACCAGTCTTGGACCGGTACTGGGAATTGGGGACTGCAGTACTAAAGGACATTTGTCAGTTTTCTGGTACTCATATCCCAAGCCTTTCCTATTTTGAAAAAAAATCCCTAATTATTAGGTTAAAAGAACTAGATAATCCTTCTTAACATCAAGGAATCAGCAGAGCACAAGAACTAGGCTCTGCCAATTGTATGTTTCTATTTCAGACTTTTGAATCTTAAGGTAGTGATTTAAATATAATAAGATAGCTAATATATATATACATCTGGTTATGTTGTAGACCATCTTCTAAATGCTTTACTCGTTTAACACCTAAAACAACCTTATGGGATAAAGACTCTTATTTTCCACATTTTACAGACATGCAAACTGAAGTCCAAAGATGAAGGGCCAGTTATTATAGTATTATTAATAGTGACAAGCTTTGAAAATCCACCCAGAAGATGGGCAGTAGGATGCAAGATCCAGAAAGTGCGTTTCTGCTTTCGAAAATGCTGGAGCAAATGTCTCCATAAGCAACTCTAAAACTGTCCCTATAAGCAAAAAGAAACAGTGTTCAGTCATTAAACAATGGGCAGCTAAAGAGTGTGATCCCCGAGGGAAAGAGGACCTAGGAGACGAGACCCACGCCACCCCAGCTCTCAGCCTGGAGCAGCTTCCTGATTGGAACACGAGGAGCTCCAGCCCAGGTGGAAAAGGATCGTCCCACTGGGGTGAGAAGTGCAGACCCAAGTTTGAGACCACTGAAGGGCTGCTGTCTGCTGGGCGAAATACTGGAGAGATTCAAGATTGACACGATGTCCATTCTCCCAAAATCTATACATTCAATGCAATTCCAATCAAAATCCCAGAAGGTTCTTCTTAAATTGGCAAACTGATTCAAATTTTATATGAAATCAAAAGACCTAACAATTCTGGGGGGAAAAAAAAAGGAGAAACAACTACAAAGTTGGAAAACTTAACCTACCTGATTTCAAGACTTATTTTAGGGCTTCAGTAAACAAGATAGTTTAGTGTTGCCATAAGGAACAATTAAATACACCAGAGAGTCTAAAGTGTGCCCACCAATATGGGCAATTGATTTTTTATAAAATTATCAAAGTAATTTAACAAAGGAAAAATAGGCCATTTTCAGCAAATAATGGTAGAGAAACTAGACATCTGTATGGAGAAAAAAAAAATGAACCCTGAATAAGATGGTGTGCTACCTCACACTAACATAAAAATTAATTCCAAGTGGATTATAGACCTAAATGTAAATGCCAAAACAACAAAGCTTTAAAAAGGAAACATAGATGAAAATTTTTGTGACCTTGATATAGGCAAAGATTTCTTAGAAAGTACTTCAAAAGCACTAAACATTTTTAAAATATGAAGTAGATGTCATCAAATTAATTCTGCTCTTCAAAAATCACCATAAAGAAAATGAAAAATCCAGCCAGACTGGGAGAAATATCTGCAAACATAAAGCTGATACAGTCCTAGTGTTCAGAATATAAAAAGAATTCTTACAACTCAATAATGAAATAAACAACCCAATCAAAAAATAGTCAAGAGGCTTAAACAGATACACCAAAAAAGAGAAAAAGATCAATAAATACATGAAAATATGCTCAATATCATTAGTTACCAGTGCAATACTAATTAAAATTACAATGATATACTACTTACTAGAATGGATAAAATTAAAAATAATGACAATTATGAAATACTGGTGAGAATGTAGAGTTAATGGAACTGTCATACATTGCTAGTGAAACTGTGAAATGATGCAACTCTTTTTAAAAACTGCTTGTCGGTCTTATAAAGTTAAACACATACTTAAAACATGATGCAGCAATTGCACGTTCATATATTTTACCTAAGAGAAATAAAATCATATGTCCATTTAAAGGCCTATACAACAATGTTGACAGTATTATTCAAAATAGTCCAAAGGTGGAACCAACCCAAATGTCCATCAACTGATGAATGCATAAATAAATCGTGATATATTTATATAATTAGAATACTAATCAGAACTACAAAGTAACAACCAACTGATATACACAATAATATGGATGCATCTGAAAATATGATGCTAAGTGAAAATAGCTAGATGCAAAGACTATATTAGTATATCCCTCCATTTATATGATGTTCTAGAACAGGCAAAGTTAATCTGAAGTGATAGAAATACATCAGTAGTTGCCAGGAGTGGGAGATCAGGGATTGACTATGAAGGGAATGTTCTGAGAATTGAAAATGCTTTGTGTCTTGACCAGGATGGTGGTTATAGAGGTGTGCACATTTACCAAAACTTGTTTAACTGTACATTAAAATTATGTATATTAGTCTATTAAATTGAACTGTAATAAATCTGATTTCTTTTAAATCCTAGCACTAGCCCTGAAGTCTTGAGTCCAATGGCAGGAGTACCAAGTGTCCTATGCAACTATCTCAACCATGCTTTTCCAATGGCTTAACCTTCACTGAGGTTGCAACTCCTTTGGCGCTTGTCCTTCTTTAGAGCCTGAATTTCCAGATGTCACCTTGATTCTGTAAGCTCTCCGATTCTTTCATTTTATTATTAATCTGCTGAACTTAATCACAGTGAGTTTCTGTTGTCTGCTGACTAATACACCCACCTCTGGATATATAGGAACAGTGCAATATAGGCTCATAATAATTTGCTGGAAATTTAGGGTCTGCTTTTTTTAAACCCAGCTCCTTTAGTAACATGTTGTTTGATCTTCAGCAAGTTGTTTCTTCTACTTTGTGACGCAGTCTCTCAATTTGGTAAGCATGCCTAATTTCCTATGCAAGTCTTCATTAGTACAATGTCCTTTGCATGTTGGTTGACTGAGAGTTTTGCTTCTTATAAAGGCCTAACTGCATTCATAATAAAAGTGACCTGTGAAAAATTAAGTTAGTTATTTATATTATTTCAATTCCAACTTATGCTAATATAATACTTTCCTTCATGGTAAGAAAATCAACTACATATATACATATGCATTTTTGGAAAAAAACCTTGTTTTGTCCATAAATGTTATACGAAGTCACAACTTGGACTTTGAAAATGCAATGAAAATATTGATTTAAAAAGTAAAATTATGTCAGAAATATTACTGGGTATTTCCTTAATTTCAACTTAAATGAGATCTAATTTAAGAATAGAATTCTTTATTAATAGATTTTTCTTCCTTTGGATAGACATGTTCTACCTACTAAATGTTTTTAAAATGTTTATTGTTTTTAAATGCTCATTGAAAAAGATTTAATTTGTATAACATTATCATATAACTCTAGTGGAATTTAAGATCATGTCACATCATGTGTATATTATTTCTAAATTTTATTTGGTTGTACATATTATAAAATAAAGATATTCATTCAATTTAAAGTGTCTTATAAATGCATGAAATTGTCTTGATTTTATTTTCCATTTAGTTGTCTAGATAAATGTTATAATATAACCAAACAAATTACATGTTTAAAATAAAAGCATTCATATGATACTCAATTGCTATATACTTATAGTCATCATGCTGGCTTCTAATGATTTGACAATCTGTCAAAAAAAAAATGAAAATAGTCATTAGAACATTCCCTTTCCTTCAAAACTTAGATTAGAGCAATTGTAATGCCATGAAAGTAAGTCATTCAATCCCAGAAGACAACATGCTTGTATAATTTCAAATAATAGGCCATAGTGTGTGGTTTGGTCTAATTAGTATGGTAAGCAATATACAACAATAACTGGATTCACAAGAATAATTTTAAGTGAATATAGAAATTTCAAAGGATCGTAAAAATTATAAAATAGCAGGCATTTTAGAATTAGGACAGCTGCTAGGGATGTGAAAGAAAATGAGAAATGGGTACCATGAGTGTATCAGATTTCAAATACTAAGCAAGAGGAATAAAATGCATTTTCATTAAGCTGTACATCTGTCCATGCTTTTTCAAAGCAAAGGTCATTTAATTATACATGGTGTCTAATACAATAAATATTTGAGACTTCAACTAAAAATCTTTTCATTTTAAATATGGGGTAAGAGGGAAAACGTTGAACACAATGAATGGACTATTCAACTTTATTCTCTTTAACTTCATTTTACAATAGATAGTGTGCATATTACTTTTAAAATATTGGTCTTTTCATAAATAAATAAATAAGCTTTTTAACTGTGTAAATTGAGATCAATAATATTTTATTCATGAAAGTTAATCATCTCTATCATAGATTCTTGCTATCTATCTTATAAGAGTGAATTTCAACTACCTTAATTAGGGCAGTCATTAAGATCTTCATAGCCATTATTTTTCATCTAATATTTTAAAATTGTTATTAATGTAATATTAATGTATTTATTTACTTATATACATATTTCATCAGTAATACAATTAACCATTTTGTTCTTCTAAATATAGTGTTTGGTAGTAACATTAAGTCGATGACAAAACAGGTTTTGGAAGGAATTAGCAAATTCTGCTGACTTAGTTGCAGACAGAAGAATGAGGTATATAAAATTACTGTTAAATGCCTTATTAACGGTCAAAATGATGACAGATGTTAAAAACTTACATGCTAGTAGAAGTTGTTAATTTCCTAAAAATTAAGTAAATGCTATAAATTCATATGAATACTTGGAACTGTTATTTTTGGCAACTCACCTGTCAATGCCAACATTTCTGGACTGATATGACTTGTTCTTGATCACTGAATGCTTAAATGCACATTGGCTTGAATGGACATGTGAAATCCCCACCCAGCTGAAAGTTAGGAATATGTTTCTAAATATTTTAGAAACAGGAAGAAGAGTATAAAAGGTGGTCCACTGGGGGATCCTAGTGCTCTCACTCCAACCTGTAAGATGGCTAGGGCTGCGTGTGCAGAGAACTTCAAGAATTTTTCAGTGTGTGCAGCAGACCTGCAGTGGTCTTTCTTCCTTTTGTGTTGAGCAGTGCCATTTTGCATTATGGGATGAGTATATTGAGCCCCTCAATGGTTTGGAGCAGCCTATCTGGGGTAATCGGTGTCCCTGTGCTGTCAGCATGTAAGGATGATCTGTGAAGCCCACCTGTTCCATTGGGTCTGAACATGTCCGTTCAGAGCAGTGGATCTTCTAGAAGATCAGCCTGTCCAGTTGTCAGCATAGCTCAGCCAGTTGGGGTGTTCATCACACCTTTGTATTTCTCCCACATCTTCTTCCAGGTGAAATGCATCCAAATGGAGGTCATCATTTAGATAAAATCAGAATGAGGAATTTCTTTGCTCCCCCTGTCTCAGCAATGCCCCTCTGACTTGTGGATGTTTTAAAAGAGACTTCACACTGTGGAAAGGGTAATCTTCCTCTGCCCTACACAGCCTCTCTCTGCCCAAGCTCTGCCAACCCTGTCTGCGATGCTTCATGAACAAGGATGACGGCAGAGGGAACCACAGGAGAGACCACCACAGCCCAGCTCCAGGGACACCAGACATTTGTGGAACACTAGGATTATGGAGGAGAAATAACACCATGAAGCGAACTACTGATCCTGGGGAAAACAAAATAATAAAGTAAGAAATAAAGACCTTTAAACAATACAAATTTCTTAAGAGATTTGAGAACATACATAACCATAAAATAAGAAGAGGTTGCAAGAAAGGAGTCATCACAGACTAAGGAACAGTTCTTGGAAATTAAAATAATGTTGTCAAATAACTATCCACTAAGTTGAATATCACATTCGTCAGCTAAAAATAAATAAATAAAAACCACAAAGTACAGGAAATTTCCCAGAATATAGAATAAAAAAGCAAAGAGATCATATGAGAGAAATGGTAGGTGAAGTGGAGGCTAGAGCCAGATGGTCAGATGGTACAATAAACATCTAACAGAAGTTTCCAAAGGAGAGATTTGTGACAATCAAAAAGAGTCTGTTTTCCAATAGTTAAAAGTCCTGGGGTTGAGTCTTACTGGACTAACAAATTGTAAGCCTATTCATGAAGCAAGTTCTGTACCAGGGATATGGAGAAAAAGCAATATATTCATTTTCAAACGCTTAAATTGGCTTAAAGACACAATAGAGATGTAAAACATTTACAGATTTGAATGCTAAGGTTGTTAGTCTTATCTTCATAAATATAAAGCTATGAGTTTACAGAAGATGAGAAAAAGAACCATGGAAAAGATATGTAGGGAAGAACAGATGACTTAACAAACTGGGGCTTCAAGAGATGTTTAAAGTTGTCAAAAAAAAGAACTAACCATTTATGTACATTATTTAAAGGTACGACAATATCAATAGAACTAAAATAACTTTCCTTAATTTAGAAAGACAGAGAGGTAGTGTTAAGTGAGCTAAATCCTTCCTCTTGTATAGAAGAAAATCAAGAGTTAGTTAACATAAGAAACAATAAGTGCTTAAGGCAATGGATACCCCAATTACCCTGATTTGATCATTGCACATTGTATGCTTGTTTATCTCATGTGCTCCATAAATATGTACAATATTTGAATACAACATGAATATGAATACAATATGAACTATGTACAATATGAATATACTATGTATTCAAAATAATTAAAAATTTTAGAAAATTAATAAAAGAAAAATTAAAAAACAAAGCATGTTATTTAGAACTATGTAGTGAGCATCAGCAGAATTTAAAAGAGAAACAGTTAAAAGTTATCTCCAGAGAGTTGGATTGGATTTCAAAAGGGATTGGGGGAGTCTTTTAGTGTATATTTCATACCTTTCTCTATCTTTTCAAAAACAATTTCCATGTACAGTTGGCCCTTAATATCTGTGGGTTCCAAACCCATGGATTCAACCAACTATGGATTGAAAATATTCAGAAAAAAAATTGCATTTGTGCTACACATGTGCAGACCTTTTTCTTGTCATTATTCCCTACACAACACAGTATAACAATTATGTACACAGCATTTACATTTTATTAGGTGTCATAAGTAATATAGAAATGATGTAAAGTATATGGGAGGATGTGTGTAGGTTATATTCGAATACTACACCATTTTATATGACAGACTCGAGCATGTATGGATTTGGGTACCCATAGTGGTCCTGGAACCAACCCCTCCACGGACACCCAGGGACAACTGTATTATTTTATGATAAAAATGTGTGCATAAATGTATGAATAAAATGCTTAATTACAAAGCTAGAGATTTAGAAAATTTTTAATTAATTTTGATCATCTTAGCAAAGGATCTATATGCATTTGAATTATATTACTATGTATATATGTCAAACATTTATCATGTGAGCTAGGGAAATAAATACGTATGTTTGCACTCGTAAGAACTCTTAAGAGTTGGAAAAGATTTCTCGAAGTGATTGACAATTTTTTTCTGTAAAGGGCCACATAGTAAACAATTTAGGCTGTGGGGGCCATGAGGAGCAATTGAGGATATCATGTAAGTACATGTAAAACAAGGGGAGAAAATTTTCTTTCAGTTTCAATTGTCAAAATTTAGAATATAATAAAAATTGACTACACTTTTTCTTTTGTAATACAAATTTAATGAGAAGAACAAAATTCTTTTTTGAAGGGGAAGGTGATAACATTTTGCTTAGTTGGGGTTGAAAGTCAATATCATCAGATCAATCACAAATGTTCAGTTGTAAAGACAGATTCATTTGTGGGCCATTAGAACAACAAAGAAAAGCAGCAGAGGTGGACTAGATTTAGTCTGTGGGCTGTAGTTTGCTGCCTGCTGCTCTGTCCAATCTGTTTCCCTTTAGCTGGAATCCAAACTCAGGTTTGTCGATTTAAAAGAAGCCAAACTCTGTAAAATAATTTAAAGAGATTTACTCTGAGCCAAATTTGAGGACCATGACCCGGAGTCATGCCCAAGAAGCCTTGAGGACTTGCTGTGGCTGGGTTACAGTTTGGTTTTATACATTTCAGGGAGACAGGGGTTACAAGTAAAGTCATAAATTAATACAGGGAAGCCGTACATTGGTTTGGCCAGAAAAGGTGAGACATCTCAAAAGTGGGGCGTGGCCCTTACAGGTTATAGGTGGGTTTAAAGATCCTTTGACTTGTAATTGGTTAAAGACATGAAGCTTTGTCTAAAGACTTGGACTGTTTTAAGATAAAGAGGTCTGTTAGTTAATCAGAGACAAGTTCCCAGACATATTTGTTGTGTAAATTGAAGACCTGGCGGTTTGACTTGCATAGCCTTGGGCCTATCAGTGAGTTACAAAGGATATTTACAAGAAGGGTGGGGGGCATGATGAGCCTCCCTGACTTCCCTCCCTGTAGCAGGCAATTTAGTTTTAGGATATCTCTTTGGCCAGGAGGGGGTACATTGAATCAACCTGCGGGAAGCCTTAAGATTTTATTTTATTTCACAGGTTTCTCGACTCTCCATGGTCCATCTCCAGATTTTTTTCCCAGCTTGTTGCAGAATCAATACTCTGTTAAACAAAATTAAAACTGAGCTACTGTAAAAATGAAATAAAGGTGAGGGGGTGGGTAGTGAGAAATTACTGAATGGGGACAATGTACATTATTTGGGTGATGGATACCCTAGAAGCCCTCACTTCACCACTACACAATCTATACAGGCAACAAAATCGCACATGGACCCTATAAACTCATATAAACAAATAAAAAAAAAACAAATAAAAAACCAAAGATACAAAATACAACCCCAATTTTTTTTTATTATTAGAATCAATAAAAACAAAATTATCCCGTTAAATTACTCTAAAAGTTTTTAAACACATTCCATTTCCATATTTATCTAGGGACAAAATGATAATAAAGACTTTGTGGCTTGACACCAAGTATTTCACTATTTTGGATTTAAAAAAAAATATATGCTCTGAGTAGACTGTAGATATAATTACTAACATATACGGCATTGACAAAATCTGGAATGTGCTTTTCTGTGTCTTAGTGACTTCTGACTCCTCCAATTGGACCACACATGTGTTTGTTTCCTTTGCAGGCCTAATTGGCAAGACTACAGATATTCCAGAAGGATTGAGGGAAAAGGAGATAAATCAACTGATTGCTCTCTCCAGGACTCTTTAGTGAATTCCTTTGTGGAAGTATTCATTTGGTGGACACCCTTAGAATGAACACTAATAACCACACTGAACTGTCAACTCTTTTCATAAAGACAAACCACAATTTCCTGAGTTCATTACCCAATATTTGATACTGATTGTCTTGTAGTATTTTGTTGTTATAAAATGCATTTATTATATTACTGCTGACTTATATCTACCAATTCATCAGTAAAACTACTGATGAATTTTATCACAATTCTCCATTTCATATTTAGCCAACCCAGAGTTCAATAGCATAGAAATAATATGCTTTATGCTCTATCTAAATGACTCAATTACTGTATTCAGAAGTTTCTACAAATGCTGCAGGTACTAATGAATATTTATTTAAATTCACATTTTCCAGCCCTGCTCATCTGACTATGTTAAGTTAAAATGCAATAGTTAGAATTTTCATTTCGTAACGATACTATTCCCAAGTGTGTTATGTTCATTTCTTTGAGGAAGCATCTATAACATTTCTAAACACATTTTCTGTCATTTTCTTTCTTTGTAAGAATAAAAACACTTTAGAGATACAGCAGACTCTTAATTAACATACGAAAAAGAAGAAAAAGCCTTCCTTCCTTTCTGTGTTTCCGTGGGGCTGCAGGAGGACTACATTCTTGAGTGGGAAATGAAAGATTTACAACTTTTTCAAGACTATAATTTTTAATGAGATGCACATTCCTTTTCTGATGTAAGCCTGGCCTCCGGAGGTCTGGTCTCAGGGAGAGAAAACATTTCTGTCTGCATCTCTTTTGAAGGCCCTCACTAGATAGGTTCTGGCAGAGTGTTTTTCAGTTGGAGAATTATCTTCTTTTATATTGTTTTCACCATTAAACATCTCACATGGCGTATATGTTTTGTGCCATACACAGCAGATGAAATAAGGCCTGTTTATGGCAAGTGCTAACCCAATTATCTGGAATCTATTTAGTGAACTATTTTCTCCAAATTACTTGTACACGTCTGTTTTTTTAAATAAATTATAAGTTAATTATAAAATAGTATTCGAGGTTTGTAATGTCTAAGATCCTAACGTCTCTCATACATACTGCTACGAATGGCCTGACATCAAATGAAATACTCTTCATACGCTGCTCTCTGCTTCAGTTGGCCTAAACCTGGCCTGGGTAAGATTGATCCTCTTCCAATACAGAGTTGGAGCTCAACCATAGTTGCATGTTCTCATGTCACTGTTAGGAAAACAAAAAGGTGCTTTTAGGATCAAAGAAAAACACAAATCCAGAATAAACAATCATGGTTTGGAAGCATAGTTTTAGAAATTTAAGTTTTCATCTTAAAAGATCAATGAAAGAAAAGGTTTGTGTACTAGACTCTGCCACAGATGAGTTACCTATATGTTGGATGTGAGATACTGAATATAATCATATTAGTCCCGGTGAATGAACATCAGGTCACGTCAAAAATGCAGCATCTCACTCTGATTAACTGTCTCATATGCTGTTTTCAATCTTCCTCTAGGAAGAAATCTATCTGACATCAACAAAGTTGATGTTTCTACAACTAATGTAATTTCAAACTACTGTATGTAGCCTAACATAGAGCAACCATGAGCTTTTAAAACATTTTTCTTATAGAATATCAGGGCTCACAAATATATTTCTAAGCCTACTTCATAATACCTTGAGTTCTTATCAACACTGACACTGTTATCCCAGGTACCGATATTATAAATAACCAGATAAGAATAATCTCATATTTTTTTGCAATAAAAGGATGCTATGCAGCTCATACTCCATAAAATTTTCAAAAACAGAAAATTTTGGCTCCACAGACTTCATGTGAAGCATCTTCCAAATGTGTGCCATTTCTGCAATCAGAGAGATGGTGGCTGGACAGTGATCCGGGGATGCTGATTAGAGGTGTTCAGGGATGAACCCAATCAAACCTGTTAAGGGGAGGGACCTGTCAGTTCCCAGGAGCTCCACACTGAATGGAGAATATTGAGTAATCAGAATTTCAAGCCATGGTTATTGACACCAAAACTCATAAACACTCTACAACGGGAATGTTGTAGTAATGCCATCTAATTTTTTTTAATCTGTAATAATAATGATAGCTAATATAGACTGAGTGCTTATTATGTATCAGAACTGTTCTAAACGTATTTACATATATTAATTTACTTTAATCTCACAGCAATTCTATGATATAAGAATATTATTATCCCCATTTTAAAATGGAGAAGTAGAAACACAAAGAGGTTAATAGCTTGCTCAAGAGTATACAGCATGCAGATTGTGTAACTAAGATTCCAAACCTGACAGTTTGATCCGGACCCTGGGCTCTTAACCACTTGGTATAATGGTAAACGAACATTTTGTGAAAGAACAGTGCTTGTCTAAAACTATGGAAATTAATCTTGATATCACTATCACCACCATCATTTAAATATTGGATATACTTGGGTTCAAAGCACAGTTCAGTTTGATACTTATGATATCCATCACCAGCATCAAATTTCCAAACCTCTTTGAGTCTTACATTCTCCTAATCTATAAAATGGCACAATACCTGTCCTTCAGCATCATTGTGAGATTGTTAATAATGTATGTAAATCACCAACACAGCTTCCTGGCACATAGCAGCTACTCAATAAAAGGTGCTTTTGGCATAAGTAGGACAATCGGAGCGAGAAATACACGCTACATGTATTACATTAAGTGTTTAGCAAGCCAACAAGCAGATACAAGTCTGACCACAAATAAATATTGTAAATGCCACACTACCAAATATCGCAACAAAACATTTCAAAATGTGCTCCACAAGACACTAATATTCTACAGGATGTTATTATTAAGGGTTTTATGAAAAAAAACCCGACAGTTCCATATGTTTCATCAGTATAGCTTATTACAGTTCTTACTTTCTCCTCCCAAGAAAATT
Source organism: Eulemur rufifrons (assembly GCF_041146395.1). Taxonomy (NCBI): domain Eukaryota; kingdom Metazoa; phylum Chordata; class Mammalia; order Primates; family Lemuridae; genus Eulemur; species Eulemur rufifrons. The sequence goes on from NC_091000.1 coordinate 14,862,275, forward strand.
TAATAGCCCGCTAAAGGGTATGAGAGGTTGTAGAATAAAAAATTTCATAAAGTAGCATTTCAAACTTTTTACATAGGATATCTACTCACATGGCAGGGGCCCCATAGGTAACAGGTAGAGAGGGAAAGAGAGTCATCAGAATTTCTTTCAGGCAGCATTGTAATTTTTTAGAAAACATATCACGACCGTGAGAAGTTGTGTGTCTGGGATACTGTCATTACAGGGGAGCAATTTCTACTTTAAAGATTTTTAAAAGGGTGAGAAAGAAGACAGTGATGGGATGGGCAAAAGAGAAGCCAGAAGAGGGTACAGCACATTACCCCTCCCTGATCTCTCTAGAGCATCAGTAAAAGTCTGTAACATCGTGAAAGTGGATGGTATTTCTGACAGAAGACAGTGACAGACAAATGCACACACCAGCAGCCACAGCGACAGTGACAGCATGCACAGACAAGGCGCGGAGGCTGCTGAGGTCACTCAGCTCTCTGAGGGACGGTGGGAATTCTGCCAACATGCAGGTAACCCAAAGAGCTCAACTCCTGATTTCTTAAACTCCTTTGGAATATAATGCAATAAGACATAAGCAAAATGTTCCAGCTCATTTCTGATGGCTTAAACTATATGTTCAATACACCAGCTTTCTGCATTTCAACCTAGCCAGGCCACACAGACTCTTCAATTTAGAACCGTATTTTCCTCCAGAGACTGATACATGATTTTCTGGTAGTTAGAACTGAAATTTCATTCCTCATCTCAGTATCTTATCCCTTTTTATACTCATTTATTAAAAGCTACAAGAAAAACAGTGAATTAAGCAGAATTCTTTACATATTGGCTTTCATATTAGCTAAATTTTATTTGCATATAATAGCCATTGCTCAACAAAAGGCCAGATGGTTTTTGCAAAATCTGCAATTTAATGGTGTGTTATTAAGTAAAACTTATAAACAAGTAAACAATCTGTTTGGTCCACAGGGGCGAGGCCACAGAATGTCTTCTCTGAGTCAACACAAGTGATCTCTTAACATGCTGATTCCTAAGACCAGATCTATTAAACCCAGGGGCAGGGCCAAGGAGTTTGAATGTGCTTTTTGCTCAGTGTGTTCTGAGAACCACTGGGCTGGATCTTCACAGATAGCAAACCTGGCCATAAGAGTTACTTACAGTACAATGAAAACATAAGAGAATGAAGAAAAATTCAGTGGATTTCTGAATTTAAAGCACGAAAAGGGCCTTAAAGGATCATTTCGTTCAACCCTATGCCTTTATAGAAGAAAAAACTATGTTATTTAACCCAGGTCACCACATTCAGTCAGTTGAACATTCTTTCCTATCTAAAATGTCATTTTGACTAGAAATTGAAGAAATGAAGAAAATTTGAAAGTAAAAAGTAAAAGGAAAGAAACATATCTTTGAAGAAAGTTAACAAATTTTAGAGACATGTTCTAATCTTTCAAGATGTATTCAACTTGAATCTCTGATCTTTTTAAAGATCTTTTAACACTAAATTTGCAAGAAAGTTCTGTTTTAATATTGTTATTGCACTAGACAACAGAAACTAAATATGTGTGGTAATCCAAATCATGAATATATACTTGCTTGGGCCAGGAAATTACAGAGTAAGTAATCATTTTCTAATATCAAGGTTCCTATTCTTTTAGTCAATTAGAATTCAGACTTCAAGCCAATCTGTGAATGCCAGGTTTCCGTTAATTACAAACAATTCATCTTAATTAGCCTAAAAGACTGTTCTAACAAGAAATAAATTATTGAGCACAAAAAGCAAGTTTTGTGAAATGTTTAATGATCATGTGAAATCCCTTTCAAAACAAATGGCAGTTGAGAATGTGGAAGGTTAGAAAGAGAACTTTTGTTGCTGGATTGATTTCAAATCTTCCTCTGCCTGCTTGCAGGTGTAGCAGTGTTTACTTAAAAATTTATTGTAACAGATCACAATCATAATCATGATGGTAATCAATGTTCATTAAGGATACAATAAAAATTCTGTGATTAAAGACCATTTGTTTCATCACAATAAGATGATTTATTACTGGGGAAATTGTTACAAATTATACCTCTTTGGGGCAGTAGAAATAGGGAATACGTGAATTTGGATATTGAGGCTGGAATTTACTGGGTGAAATTCTGGCAATTCAAAGAGAGGACTGAGTGTGTCTTGTGTAAGAAAGGCAGGCTTTGCGTTTACTCACCGCACAGATCTACACTGTGATCTGATGGTACCAGTGCTGGACATTATGCCACCCAAATCTACTAGTTCTTCATTTTTCTAAATTAGACAATTCTGACCATGTCAAGGTGTTCTAAGCAGCATGGAAATTGTACTTTTTCTTTAATTCCATAAGCGCTCTTAGCTACTCTACAATGTAATAAAAAGATACTTGGAGACATTATACGGGCTGCTTCTCTTTGTTATTGTTTTTAAACCAAAACAAAAATCTCAGATCAATTCTTTTTTTTTTTTTTTTTTTTTTTGAGACAGAGTCTCACTCTGTTGCCCGGGCTAGAGTGAGTGCCGTGGCGTCAGTCTAGGTCACAGCAACCTCAAACTCCTGGGCTCAAGCGATCCTCCTGTCTCAGCCTCCCGAGTAGCTGGGACTACAGGCATGCACCACCATGCCCGGCTAATTTTTTCTATATATATATTTTTAGCTGTCCATAATTCTTTCTATTTTTAGTAGAGATGGGGTCTCGCTCTTGCTCAGGCTGGTCTCGAACTCCTGAGCTCAAACGATCCGCCCACCTCGGCCTCCCAGAGAGCTAGGATTACAGGCGTGAGCCACCGCGCCCGGCCTCAGATCAATTCTTAAAAAAACAAAAGAGTGGGAGAGCCATGCAGAGGTGGAAAGTATGAACACTTCAAATGAAAAAAATTTCTTTCCCTAAATTGACACTCCCTGTTTAACTATCTAATTCAGATTAACACTGTCACACTTCGCAGCCACCAGCTGGGTCCCCCTACCCCCCTGTTCAAATTCCAACCAGTCAGTACAAACAAATATCTTTTTGAGACAATTCAACTGTTCTGGCATAAAACTGTTTGGGACTCATCCCCAGGCCAGACACGTTGCGCAGCGAAATCTCGTCGCTGTCAGACAAAGGTTGTTACTGTGATTCTCATTCCGAGTTGTTCTTAGAAGACTGCCTCAGCTGATCAGACAGGGTGAGTCAGACGGTCCCAGGGAAGAGAAAGGAAATACAGCCCACACACTCCTTGAAAGTCCCACTGGAAAGGTCGCATATGACTTGGCTGTCATTGGCTCTTGGATGGGGTCAGAGCTACAGAGCCACTCTGCCTTTCCAACTCACTGAGCAGGAACTAGCACTCCTGTTTGCTGTGTACAGACAGTGCGTGTTTCTGAAAACTCTCCTATTTGGAAGATGGAAAGTTGCCCAGCAATACCAAATATGGCCCGCTAATCCTGCCTGCCCCTGAGAAACCTGACTGAGGGATATCTGAGGTCAGGCCAGAATGTGATAGCAGTTGGGAGTTGGGCAGGGGAGAAAAGTAAAATTAGTCGTGAGGAAACATGCAAAAAACTTTTGCTTGCTCTGACTTCCGATCCCATGAAGATGACTTCATGTTGCCAAATATTCCAGTTACAAGGGAAAAATTCAGTCAGACATATGAAAATTCTGTTTATGCAAAGCCAAAATGTAGAAGGAATACATATTTTTTTTTCCTTTCAGACACTTAATTTGTAAGGTCTCAAGTTTATCACTCAATCCCCAGTTTCTGTTTGAGGTAGACAAGTATACTGGTTAAGAGGTTATGCTCTGATGAAAATCGGTCAGGACTGGGGCTTCACTCAGTGCTGTACTTAGCCTACACTTAAGCTTACTGAACACAATTTATTCTCTGAGCCACACTTTCCTACTCTATCAAATGAAGGTAATATTAATAGTAGTGTCTGTACTATGGAAATGGTATTAGAATTAAATAATACAATGTGTGGAAGCATCCTATACAGCACATGATTAGTAAGCAACAAATGTTACTTACAACTAAAAAAAAGAACAGATTTATTTTTAACCTAAAGGGTTAAAGATTAATTTCATTGTTATTTATTGTTTTCTTTGATATAACATAACCACATCCAGAAACTGGAAATCAGAAAAGAGAAGGTGTTCCTAATTGCCTAATTGTAGAACCCTAACAATGTATGTCAGCATTTTGCTATAATTTTTTCAGCATTTTTCCTGTATGCATTTTTTACCATACACACACACACATATACACACATATATAATTTATATATATATAATCAAATGTATATAATACTTTGCTTCAATTTTATGTATAACTGTATCATGAACATTTTCCTGTATGGTACATAATTGCAATCACCAGTGTCATCAATGGCTATCTTATATGCCATTGAGTGGGTCATTTGATACATACCTAATCATCCCCTTACTGTTGTCAAATTAAGTTGGTTCCAGTGCCTAAAAATGTAAAGAAGATCCTGTGGTTAATATTTCTGTGCAGATATTCTTCCCTTCGTATTTTCATATTTCCTGCATTTACCTTTATATTCTTAGAGTAAATTTCAACAAGAGGGATTACCTAGTCAACAGGCACCATCATTTTTAAGGCTATTGATATCTGTTGCCAAGTGCTTTCCTGAGTAAGTACTAAAGACGTGTAGGAAAATAACAGTCCTAAATTGCCTTTCCAACACTCTCTTCTAGCTTTAATCAAGAAGTCAATGTCATAATCAATCAACATTTTTGCCTTAATTATTTATCTGCCATTGTTTATCTATCTTCTGTCAAAGTCAATTAGAAAAAGAGAAAAAAAATTATTAAGTTTATTAAGTTAAAGCTCCTTAATATAAAGAAAACACATAAATATTGGAGAAGCTATTAGGATCTAAGCCAAAATCTTAACTGGAACAAAAAATAAATAAATAAATAATGACTTTATCCAGATACTATTTTGTTTCATTTAATACAATACATGTAGGTGGGATATACTTTTTCCCTCCCTTAACAGAAGCTTGTGGTACCCTACATTCAACATCCCTGGGCTATCTTTAACTTAAGTTTTTCTATGAGACCAAATACCTGTGACTGCATGCAATAAATGCATCCCCACAGACTGAGTTTGGTCTTAGGTTGAAAATTCGTAATGGCTAATTTAAAGCACAGAGGTGAAGCCACCTTGCCGAAATGGATTTAGAGCTTTAGCAATCATGAAGTGTTAATCCTGTGGGTTGGATGCCCATGGTTGTTGCTTCTTTCTATTTGGTATGTACTCACCATGATCTAACTTTGGTAGATCTGAGAATATCTCTGGAAACTGTATACTCATTTGTTGTCACATTTCATTAACAAAATATACATTGTGTTCCTATTTCAATCTAGTCACCAGTGATACAACAATAAACAGGACCTCAAAGAATTCATCTACTTACTCTGTAGAGTTGGCTGGCATGTGCTAGGCTTGAGTTACAATCAGCTTGGGGCAATACCAGCCATCGGATACTTCTCAGGTACCAAGTTGAATCTTCATCTTCTAAAATGCATTACATTTCTTGCATAAATGGGCCACCCAAGAAAGAAATTGATCTCTTCATTCGATTCTTTCATCTATACAAGATTTGAGAATTGTTCGTAAATTGTCCATCCTCCTAATATTGACAAATATTGCTACTTTCCTGTTCTCTTTCAAACCACATGGAGTCTCTTCTGTTGATGTACTAGATATACTTGTTAAATACTAAACTACTAATTTTTAGAGTAATTAAAGTGATGAACATAATGAAAGTACCCAAGATGTATAGAAATGGGAATAATAATATTGGTGCCTACCACAAGAAATTTTTGTGAAAATTGAATGGAAAGAATGAATATATATACACACACATATTTATATTTTTTTATATATATATATATATACATATATATATATATATATATAAAATATTTAACTTCTGGCTCACATAAGGTAGAATTACCAGAAACACCAGGTAGTAGCAGTAGTAGCATTGTCTTCATCATCACCAAAATAATGGAAACACTGCAGCCACTTTGGAAAACAATTTGGCATTTTCTCAAAATGTTAAACATAGAACTATCAAATCATATAGCAACCCCACTCTTAGGTATGTATCTAAAAGAAATACAACATATATCCACATAAAGAGTTGTACTTAACTATTTATAGCAGTGTTATTCGTAAGAGCCAAAACCTGGAAACAACCTACGTGCCCATCAATTGGTGAATGGATAAACAGAATACGGTATATCCATGTGATGGAATAGAGTAGAGTAATATAAGGAATGAACTACTGACACATGCGACATCACAGATGAACCTCAAAAGCACTAGGCTAAGTGAAAGAAGCCAGACACAAAGACTACAGATTGTAGTTTCCACTTATGTGCAATGTCCAGGAAGGGAAGATTTATAAAGACAGATATTAGATTAGTGATTGTCTGGGGCTTAAGGTGGGAAAAAGGATTAACTTTAAGTAAGCACTAGGGATTTTATTTCATTTTATCTTATATTTTATTTTATTTATTTTTGACCCATGGGCCATTTGAGACATGGTGAATTTTTATAGATTACAGCACTAGGAATTTTAGATAGGTGCAAGAAAAACGATCCTAAAACTGATTTATGGTGATATTCAGACCACTCTTCAAAGTTACTAAAAATCATTGAATTGTATGCCTGAAATGAGTGAACTTTATGATATGCAAAATATACCAAAACACAGCTTTAAGAAAATATATAGAACCAATGCCAAAGCCAATGTACATCAATTATCCAGTTGACTTCTTTATATATTTAGACAATCTATGCCCACTAAAACTGCACGTATCCAGTTAAAGGTGAGACTAAGAAATTGTGTTATCCAGTTGATAAGCTCAGCTTACCCATCATGGATAATCTGAGGCTTAAAGTGATTTTTAGATTCTGAATGATAGATTCATTTGGAACTGTCCAAATTTAGAGCTCATAAAACTTTCTTCCAAACATAAACTACAGCATAGTTGACACAGTCCTTCACACACACACACACACACACACACACCCCAGCCATCAGCACCAGCAGAGTTGGGCACAACCTTTTCTTGCCCACACAGATCTTCTCCCTGTGATCCTTCTGCTATAGTAAGGAGCCAGCACAAACCAAGCACCTCAAATCCAGTGTCCTAAGAACACCGCTCACTGCTTGTAATTGTTTCTCTGGTATCTGCCTTTTCTTGTTCCCGACATTGTTCTCCTTCCAGTCCTCTCAGTTCTCCTTCTGATCTTCCTAGCTCTGAACTCCCAAGTCTGTGACCCCCGTCTTGCCCCCTGAGCCTAGACTTAAGGCTTAGAATCTACCTGTCACTTGCTCCAGATCGTCCGTATGCTGTGCGTGTCTCCGGCAGAAACCCTCAGCTCTGGCCACATCACACCCGACTCTGACTGGGTCCTCTGGCTTTGCTCCATCCCTCCCTCACCATCTCTCAAGCTCTTCTCAAAGGAGACCACCTCTTCTTCTTTTCCACACACAGTGTATGTTATCTTCACATCTAGTATTAAATTTAATACTTTCCACTGTGTATTAAACATAATTCTCTATGTAGTTAGAACCCCAACTGTTTCGTTTTTACTAACTATGCCTCACAGTATCCAATAGAGAGCTTTGCCCATAAAACAGTATATTTTCAGAAGTGTACTGATTGATTGAAATATCTGTTAAGACTGTATGGAAGGGTTTGCTCTGTTACGGTTTATTTCACTTATCAGTATAGCATACACGGATGCTTGGGTTAATTGCTGGAAAATATTCCTTTCCTGTCTTCCTAAGGTATTTCAAAAGGAGTGACAATAGACTCTGAATTTGACCCAAGTTTTATACAAATGAGGGAAATGTTAAAGCATTTAAATAGCTTATTAATGTTAACCTATTTAAATCTACATATTTGTTAGTCTGTGAGAAAATGGAACTTTGGGTCTTTTCAAACGGCCTGCTTGGTTATAAAAAGGATTGGAAAGTCAGGCTCATGTAGCAGTTTATGGGGCTACAGAACTCTACACCTAGAGCAAAAAGAATCCCAGCACCCCCCTCCCCCACCACGGTGTTATTTCTTAATGCCGTACTTGGCTCGACAAAGGAAGTCTGATGTTTCAGAGGTTGAGTTGCAAAGTGGCCAAACCGCTCTTCAGTGCACTATGGCTTGACATAATATTTGCTGCCAGCTTCTTGTTTAAAAAATGCCATCGGTTTAACATTAACTGAAAAAGTAATTATTCTCCAGTTTCACTGAGCTATTAAGAAAAAAAAAAGTTCACTGAAACTCCAGGAGATGAAATAATGTGCTTTCAGGACCTATTGGAAGCCTTTCAACATTCAGAGCAGAAAAACATAAATGTGTTTTTTAAGAAGGAGATTTAGGAACTTTACTGAATGAGAAAAGAGAGCATTAATTTAAGTCTCAGGAAAGACAGTCTGCTTCAACAAAATTCTACAAACCCTGCTGACATCAGACTCTCTTCCATATATTCTGAAAACTCAATACCATTTCCTACGACAGGAGCCTTAATTTAGAGACACGCACCCTACACAGTTAAATCCTGTGTACTAAATCAAAGAAACTTCAAATTAGTTTGAATTACGAAATGCTGCAAATTCCACCAATGACTAATCGTTTCTTTACCTTCCATCACCAAATGTTACTAGGCAGATGATAAGCCTGGAGAGGTTCAGGGCTGGGTGTACAGGAGATAGATATGAAAGAATCAGCCAGCACGGGAGATCTCGATCTGCAATAACATTCCCAGTTTAGTTGTAAAGACAGAACGTATCATCTACAAAACAACTGAGGAAAATCTTGCCATGTATGTGGGATAACCTGAATTTATATAAATTTGAGGGAAAAACTTAAGAAGTGGAGAGGTTTTGGAAGGTTACGGGTTTATAGACCATTTTTCAAAATGCTGAGGTTTAAAATCACATGTGCGTGTGGGCTCTGCATCCTATTTGCTAGGTAACTTTGAATAAGTCTCCTCTTTAAATCACAGTGAAATGAAGGTGGCAATGCTTTACCAACTGTAAGAGACTGCTCAGATATTAGTTATTATTCACAGATGACCTCCTGCAGCTGTAAGCGGAAAACACTACTTTTTGGGTAATTTATAAACATATAACCATACCTTTAATGCTAACATTTTTTGACATTTTTATGAAATATTTTAATTCACATGTTCTACTACTGTGTATTATTCAATAATTTTAAGACATAAGATTTTTAAAAAGGAAAGGAAAGGAAATAAACAAACTGGAGGAATGTCGCTACCTGGATCGATCATGTTATTGCCTCATTTTTATAATTGAAAAAAAAACTGTAACCCTTATTTCTGGTCGCTTGAAAACAAATTAAGTATAAAACTGTTTAGCTGTCATACAAGATGGCATTTTAATCTATTGAAAATTATTACAGTAGAGAATTTTTAAAGTCTAGAAAGCAATAGTCAGCACCAAAATATTTTTTGTTTGCTGTTACATAAACAATTTTTAGTTTTTATTTGCTAAAAAAATATGGAAAATAAAGTATACAGTAAAAAAAGAATATATTTTTATAAGATATCTTTATTGTCCCAATTAGTACAGAGAGTTTGTGAATAGAGGAGAACCAGGGTATACTCCAGGACTTTGCAGTTAGACTTTTTTTTTTAACAACTGCTATTTATTCTGGGAGCATATAAAGTAACATCTGAACTTCACATTGTCAAACAAGCATTCTTAAATTGCATGTGGCACAAGCTAAATATGGGGAGGGAAATAAAATATAAATAAAAATGCAACTTCTTTTGGGAACCTCCCTTCCTTTGCCACATTTTTGTCCTTCCTCCATTCCACAAATCTCATTACGGAAAAAAATTCTCGGTTGCCTTCTAATCCCCAAATCTTGATGTTTTTTTCTTTGATAATGCTTCCAAGAAGAATTGGAAGGGGAGAGGCCATAAAAGAAACTGTTCTCTAGATGAGACTTTTTTTTTCATATTCTCTATTTACAACAGAACTGGTAGAGAGATTTAATAGGGTGTTATAAAAATGAGGCTAGCACAGCCACTGGAATGTAAGAGGCATGAAGTGGCACCATGGTGACAAAATGCAGTATATATGTGAATACAATCCCCAATACCAGGTACACTGCAGTCCTATCCAATTTTGTGACCAGTCCACTTACAGGACATTGCTCTGTTTCCAAGGTGGCATGAAAATAATAGACAAAAGCGAAGACATGCCCAGTGACGGGTATGTTGGGATCTAGTTACAGAGACTTGGGAAGTAGATCCTCTTTAGAGCAGTGAACTATTCATGGCTGGCACACTTTCGAATGTGTCTTACAAGTCTTTCCATTTGTAACATGGATTAGATAGATTACATTAATCATTCCATTTTGTCCCCTTTTCCTGTGTCCCCATCTTTGCCCTGTGACTCTGCAGTTCCTTCCACAGTAGATGACTCTGGCTTCAGCAATACAACTTGCCTTAACCGAGAGCATGAGCTGGGACTGGCAGCATGCTGGGCTTCAGGAGGCGTGTGTGTTGCTGCTTGCCCTTCGCTGCCTCTGCCCCAGCCAGTCCTTGGGTCTCAGGAGGGAGGTAAAAGATGCACAGACTCCAAGGCAACCCAGACGGCCAACATGCGGCTGGTGAGTTGGTCCAATTAAGAATACAACATCCTTTGCTTATCTTGCCCAGATCCATCAACCCTGTGAACTTGTGAGAAATAATAAGCGATTCTAGTTTTAATTCTTTGAGTTTGGGTGCGTGGTACACAGCGTGTGTGTGTGTGTGTGTGTGCATGTGTGTATGTGACAACAGGTAACTGATATAAGTAGCTAATTTCAAAATTGTGGCCTTTCTTAGTTCTAGGACCTCTTTAGAAAAAATCATGTTTTCAGTATGCATAGATTACATGCTGAACTTTTGTTTTAAAGTACATGAGTCATGCTCAGTCTCAAGGTACAGTACATATGTTACTGAATAAACCAATGAACCAAATGCTGAATGGGGAAATTTTTTAATATCTGCTTCACACTAATAAAAATACAGTAAGCACCTCAATTTCCATATTCTTAGAAACAATATAAACAATTTTTCAAATGACATGTTTACTTACATTTATTTTGCTCACTGAGTTATTTCCTTTAAGAAAACATATTTGGAAAAAAAGAAAACGTATTTAGAATCAAATATAAGAAATTTCTCCACTCCATATCTTCAGCACATATTCATGCATATAAACAAATGAACAATTTTTATTTAAAATTTAAAATATAAACTATAACCATCTGAAAATTATCAAGAATTTTATAAAGTGGTTAATTTTTTCCTTAAGAAAACTTAATGTAAACTTGTCTTGCATTTGATGGGTAAGACAAAAGAAGGAGCAGTTACAGTTTTCTCTTTTATCCCTGCCTTTTTCAATGTCCCTTCTTTCTTCTCCTCTTGGTTTCTCTTTAACCAAGTTTGTGAGCCAAGTTTGGCAAGCTATATAGCATTTTTAAAGATGTCAATAAACATTGAGCCCTCTGAGGAAATAGCAAAAGGTGAACTCAATTTGTTACAATGACCTATCCATATTCCTTTGGTCTAATGATTTAATCCCCAAATCAGAAAGTCAAAAGAAAGTAAAATTATTTATAAAGCACTTTGCACTCAAACTCTCTCTGTTTTATCCTCCACCATAATCCATCCTTTTTTACCTAAAATATTTTCTCTCAAATACACTAGCACACAGACTCTAATATGCACATGTAGATATGAGCGTTAGCACACAAGGATGCTCCTTATAGAATTTAGCATGAATGAGATTTTTACTAAGTGTTCATTCTACTATGAATAAATATTCTCTTGATATGCTCACTGACCTAGGATTCATGTTGAAAAATCTTCATGTTACCACGTTAATTTTCCTAGTCATAAACTTTTTGAAGACAAGATCAATGGTGTCAAATACTGCCAAAATTGTGAGGTGTTATAGCTAAAACTGTAGCCTTGTTTTTTTCAAGTGTTAGTAAAATTTCAGAATAAAATATGCCAAGATTAACAGAAAGGAATCTCAATGTATGGATATGTATGAGTATTCCTCAGCTTTATAAGAGCAACAGAAAAATTAAATAAGAATTCTAACAAAAGTTTCTGGTTTTCTTTTGGAATATTAACCAAATTTGTAACCAATCTGTAATTTTGATACTTTGACTTGTTTCTCTAGCAAGTCTTTGAGAATATCTATTTCCCTTTTCTGGTCTTAAGTTCTTTCCAAAAACATAGAAATTCCCTAAACCTGTCACAGTGTGTCAGATGGTAGCCATCGTTGTATTGTGCACTGGATATTGAACACTGACTCTTGAAATTAATCAGACCTTTACTTGAATAAAATGAAACCTGTGCAATCAAAGAACACCTAAATGTTGTACCTACATAGCCATGGAAACATCAAAGACCTTCAAAAAGCTAATACAACTAGTGTTGACAGCCAAGCATCACAGAAGAACTACGGGAACCCCAAGGTTATAATATACTTGGCAAAGCACCTCCATGAATAGAGTTGAAATGGTCAAGTGACCAGGATTCTTTGAGGCCGTAGGGGTAAATGACCAAAAAGTATTGAAGTTCCTCCAATATTCATCAACATATTTCCCCTAGCATTTTTCCCAACTAGAATTAAAAATGTGCATATTCTTTACAGTTTTGTTTGAATTATGAAAGAATCAAGGATTAATCAAATTTTTAAACAACGCATAAATAGATGAGTTTTAGCAAACAGAATAGATATTGCTTTTAGAATCCTAAAGCTTTCTTAAATTATTTTGTTGTTGTTTATTAGCTATAACTTTGTTTTTGTTTTTTTGTTTTTTTTTTTAGTGGTTGCTCTATGGTTTATAATATGCATTTCTAGCTTCTCACAGTCTAACTTCAAATAAGATTATAACACCCTACATGCAATTCCAGAAGCTTATAACCTTATATTTTCAACCACCCTGGCCCCTCTCCCATCATTTGGCCTATTTTTCATATCTTTCTTTTTACTGACTATGCATGTTTTAAATCCCACAATATGTTGTTATTATTTTGTTTTTAAAAATCCATTATTTTTAAAGAAACTTTAAAAATAAAAAAAGTACTTTATTTTTACTCCTTCACATGTCATTTCTGTTGTTCTCTATTCTTTTGTATAGATTTAAGTTTTCATCTAAGCATAATTTGACGTCAGCCTGAAGAACTTCTTTTAACATTTCTTATAGAGCTGGTCAGCTGGTGGCAGAGTCTCATGGTCCTTTCTTGAAAGTAAATTTGTTTTGCATTCAGTTTTAAAGGATATTTTTGCTGGATAAGGAATTCTAGGTTGAGAGTGACTTTTATTCTTATTGTTTTTCAGCACTGTCTTGTGTTCATTGTTTCTAATAAAAACTCTCTGACTGCTTTTAAGTGTTTCTCTTAATTTATTTACAACAATCTGATTATAATGTGCCTTGATGCATTTTTTTCTCAGTGTTTATCTTGCTTGGGATTTGTAGAGTTCCTTAGATCTATGGGTTATATTTTTCATCAGAAAGGGCATCACGGGAATACAGATATTAGCATCAGTGGGAGGCTGACCACAGAAACAGTGGGAGTGGGTAGCATTTCCAGAAATAGATCACGGTGGAGTTTCTGGACAGGTGCAGGGTTCACTGAAGTGAGTAACTGTAGGAGAAATACTTAGGTTTTTCCACACGTGCTCTTCCCTAATCTTCTGCCAGCAGAACTTATATAGGTCCTATAGTCGGAACGTGCCCTGAAGCCAATGGGCAAGAGAGACCATGGAATTGTCCATTCCTGTGAGAAACAGCAGAGCCTGAGATGTCTGGAAACAGAGCTCAGAGCAAATCAGCAGTTGACCCTCACAGCAGGGTTCTGTTCTGACTTCTTCACTGTGGAATTCATACCACCTAGAAAGACAGCTGGGCATACATTTGATGAATGAATGAATGAATGAATGAAATATACTGAAGCTCCGGTAGGCTTCACAAGTTACTCAAGTAGTTAATGGAAGAAGTAGGAGTTAAGTTCAGGCTCTCTGATTCATATTTCAGCACATCAATTGACTCTGACTTCTTTAAATTGAATCATATTTCAAATCCATAGGAGAATTCTTTTTCTGAAGACACTCTGTATTGAATCTTTTTGTAAAAGTAAAAATCCTTTATCTCTTTTGTTAGGTAGATTTTTCAAGCTTCAGTTTCTGTCTAAGCTTCCTGGACTATTTCGATTGCTAGGAGGTTTTACATAACAACTCTATTTTAAGAGAAGAAAGCATTCCAAAAGGGTAGATATTTTCATTCTAGTGAAAGAGTCAGCATAATGTGAAAGAAAGCGTATGGCTTTTGAGATCACATAGTACTACATTCTGATCCAGGATTTGCAAGTAATAGCAATTCATCTTCAGATAAAACATTTAAATTCTCTGGTTCTTGGTTCCTTCTTCTATGAACTCGGGATAATAGTATCTCCTCTAATCATTTCACAGAACTGTAAAAATGGATTCGATGATGCATATGCTATGCAAATACATGTGTTACTCTTGCTAAGCTGTGAATCACCTTTCCTCCAGATCAGCTTTTATTGCTGAGATACTCACTGTGGAAGTCCAGGCCAGCTGATATGGCTGTGGTCGGTGGGAGTGACTGCAGATGGAAGCCCAGGTTAGAATGTAGGAGCCCCAGCAATGCAGACTTCATTGTCAAATGAGAATTAGCGAAAACAGTAACACTGATTGCAGTTAAAGCACTGCATAAAGTCATTGGGAGGCAGTAAGACAGCAACTGAGATTAATCTATCTCTCTTGTATTTCCCACTCGAATGGCCATCTTCATTAGTGAGGACACTCAAGTCATTTTTAACCAGAGCCTGGCATCACAGTAAAAGAGGACCAGTGTGATGCTTCCAATATCTGTCCATGGAATCCCTAAATCTACATGATTTTTTAACAGCTTTATTAAAATATAATTCACATATCCCACAATTGACCCATTTAAGAACACAATGCGATGCCTTTTACTATATACACGCAGAGTTATGCCTATATCACCACAATCAATATTAGAATATTTTCATTGTCCCTGAAAGGAACCCCCCGCATCCGTCAGCCATTACCCCTTGGGTAACTCCCCCAGTCCTATTCCCCCAGCCTTGAGCAGCCACTAATCTACTTTCTGCCTCCATAGACTTGCTTATTCTGGACATTTCACATAAGTGGAATTACACAATATGTCATATTTTGCATCTGGCTTATTTCACTTAGCATAATATTTTTGAGGTTGACCATATTCGAGCACATACCAGTACCTTATTTCTTCTTATAGCTAAATAGTATTTGCTGTATTCTTTCCAAGCAGTCATCTCACTGTTATTTGATCTGCCACTGGATTAGAATCATATAAGAGTTCTTGGATATCATTAATTCAACAATCTTTTAATCTTGAAGAAGGGAAATCTGGATAATGTTTGAGTGTCCACTACTCCACATTTTCCTGTGTGCAGGAGGACGTGGGCCAAGACTCTGCCCTCGTACTGTCTGGTGATGGCTTTCTTTAATATCTACTCTAAAATGATAGTAACTCTCTTTCACATAGCACTTAATAGTTTACATAGTACTTTCATATACATGAACTCATAATCTGTATCCAAATCTTGTGTTGGTAAATAGGGAAGAGAGAACTAGATAATTAAAGCATAAAATATAATTACTGATCAAAATTACCCAGATAATTTAAAATTTGGACCATATCCTAAAATGACTCCCTAGATCACCTTTAAAAATGAAAATGTAAAATGACTGCTCAGTCTCAGTGACTACTTAGTAAATTCCAAGTATGGTGACTTTCGGTTCTTACAATCCATAAAAATAACAGCTATAAAAACCCACAACAGTCTTGAGGATAATGAGGAAGCATTTCTATGCAGACAAAGTGGTTCTGCTTTAGAGCTGTGGCTACTATAAGCCAAAATACATCTTCTCTTACCCCCACCCCATAACATGTCATAAATTTTCGGAGATCTTTTGTACTAAAGCAACCCAGAGCATATATTTATATGTAATTTCTGAAGTTTAAAATGCAGTAATTTAATATCAGTACTGATGGAATATAGGCTGCAGAATCAAATACTATCAGTCCTGTTATTCTAAAACGAGTAGCTGCAGCGTGAGTAATGGTGAAGTTCTTTCAAACTCAAAGGTTAAAATCTTATTTCCTTTCTTAAACTCCTTTTCATCTTTTCTTCAGTGCAATATCCACATGACTTATTATATCATTATTAAACTGCTCTCTGACCTCATTAATATTCCCATCTCTCTGAAAAAAATGTTATAAAAGATTTGCCTGGTTATCATCTCTGCCACTTAGGACTTAAAACTTCACTATCATTTCCAAACACATTATTATACTTTGAAATATCTAAGGCTTACAGGCCTTAGGCACTTCCCCAGATTTGTAAGGTTCTAATGTTAGAGATCCACTAACTCTATTTTCTTTTCCATACTTCATGATTCCTCATGGAGGAAACAGCTAAAAGCAGTAAATTTGTCTTTAAAACAACAACAACGAAGCCATAAAATTCTAGAACAGTAACACTCAAACACTCAATCTTAGGATACACATCAGGATATAGCTATAGACAAGAGGTCCTACTTTATTCCAGTGTTTTGATAGCTATGAAATTGATTTTTGCAAAAAGAAAATTGGCAGATTATAATTTTACTTGTGGAGTGTTTAGTACACTAATTATGGATTTGAAAATTGAATCACTGCATTTTCAAATGATAATGAGGGCAAAATAGAAACTGTGAGATGATAAAAAAGCATATATCAAACAAATTTTAAGATATCAGGAAATATAATATCTTCAGTAATAATTTAATGATTGAAATAATATTACTTATAATTGTACATTTTAGAAGAACTTTATGTTTATAGTAATTCCCTAGCAGCTCTGTTCTCCCTCACAAATTTCTCATTTCTACCTCAACTTAAAGAAAATAATGTTATAGCTTACATCAAAGAAAATTTAAACACCATTTGGTTTGAGAATTATCTTTCTCATTGGGTACGTATAATGCAACCTAAATGCTTCGTTTCTTTTTTTAGTTTCCTCTAAAAGTGTGATTCAAGTCAATATGTGGGTTGGGATGTAGGGCTGTTTGCCCAGACATTATTGCCCCACACTTATACACACAAACACACACATATACACATATGTTTACATATATATGCCTGTGTATATGTGTAAGCATATCCACATCTATATCTATGTCTATAAACTTGTCTATTATTGGACCAGTAGAAAGAGGAAAACATCCAAGTTTTCTTTCATTCTTCTACTCGACTGGGCATCTGGAAGTGAGGGAAATCACCCTTTTTAACAACAGAGTCGTTTTCAATACCTGTTCTGTACGTCCTCATCAATAAACCCCTGAATTTCAGATAGGCATGTGGCTAATCAGAATAAAGATCGCATCAATTCCCCCTTGAAGTCAGCAACGTAATGTGTACCACTGCCGGTACCTGTTCGTGAAAAATGGAGCCTGGTCTTTGTCTCTCTTCTCTTTCCTCCGGCAGGAACACACGCGGAGGCAGATGCGGAGCAGCTCTCGCCTTGTACTACGAGGTGGAAGCTGCGGTGGCCAGCCTGACAGCAGCCCGCGTGGAGGTTCCCCCCGCAGCCCCCACACCCACTCTGGACTAGCTGGGACTGTGGGGTGGAGGAACGTTCTGCCTTCTCGCCTGGGTTGGGGCAGTCTTCTCCACAGATATGTATCGGGCGGGTCTCCTCTTCACTCTGTGTCTAGATTCAAGACTCAAAGAAACTTTCACCTAGGGTTTGTAATGATCTCAAAATAGTTTTCTCCCCCCAGTTCTCTCCCTCCTCTATTGTCTTCTACATGCTGTTGCCAAAATAAACTATGAAATTACAAGTCTGGTCACAGGAAATAAGTAAGAGTCAGAATTCTAACTCATGTCTGTCTTGATCCAGAGCTAAAAAGCGTAGACACGTTATGAATAAAGGAAGAGGAATAAAGGAAGAGCTCTGCCTAAATGAGGGACCTATCCTCAAACGAGAGATAGGAGGTATACAAGGGCAAAAGAACTCTGCACAAGATGTGACAGATACGCTCCCTGTATCTAGACTATGTTTGAGTCTTACTGGCCTCTGTGTCATTTACACCTTTCTATCAGAAACACAACCTGGGGCTGCTTTAATGACCAGCCACTAAGAATGAGTGTAGGAGATGAGGACAAATAACATTTCCAAGCACCCAAAACACTTCCTGCATAAAGTCATCCCTGACCAACATCCACCTATGAAAATCATTTTCTTGCTGTAAATTTCACATGATGAATAATCATAGGTTTTCTCAGTTTTTTTTCTTGAATCATTCATTAGATTGTGCATGTGTTGATCTTGTCTATTGAACAATTGAAGCTTCTTGAACAATTCTATACTTCTCCATAACATCCCACAATGTCACATTACATTTAAAAAAACATTAAATGAATAAGCTTAATTGAGTTGGCTATCTTTTAATTAACGGGGAGTCTATATATATATGTGTGTGTGTGTGTGTGTGTGTGTATGTACATGCGTGTGTATATATATATTCTGAAGAGTAACTCCTTAATGAGAGATAGTAAATAACTTATCCACTTCAGTGATGGGGCTAGGTAATGTAGGATTTTGATTCTTAGATCTCTTTTTGGTCTACCAGATTTGTTCCACCATATCCAAAAGATAACTTTATAAAGTGGAAATAAATTATTTTTGTTGATTTGACTTACAGCTTGGTTTACACAGGAATATTTTATCTTAATTAATGAGAAATAATCATAGTTCTTCTCTGATGTTTTACAACCAAAACTTAAGTAAAGCAAAATAAGATGAAGCAAAATGGTTACTTTGAGAATAAAGGAACAAAAGCTCTGCCTTTATACAAACAAAACACCATCTGCATTCAAACGTATGATCTATAATGAGATGGCATTTGAATTATTAAAAAAGCTGTGTACTTCATAATTCTTAGCCTCGATATTGTAACTATATTTTAAAACAGAATTTGACCAGCAGGATATTTTCTTACCAAGCACCATCTTTACAATCCACTGTGTGCAAATAATTTCTTTATTTAACTAGTTAGTGGCCTTTTATTCTGCAAAGTGTTTAACATTTAAGTCTTACTTACTTGCTTTTAATACACCGTAACATGTGACTGCTTAATATCGCTGAACTATGACAGTGGTGTCCTCTTTGAAAAGACCAAGCTACCATTAGAAATGGGTCATGAAGCAAACGTCATTAACTGTTTTAAAAAGGCCAGAGCCCAACAACACATTACTGACAAACCTCCTTCCCTGTGTCCATTTGCCTTTATTAAATACCACATTTAATATCTACTTCCACGCCTGAGACAGCCTTCTGAAGCATCTCTCCATGAAAAAATTAAAACAATTAGAAATTAAATTTACTTTCAGGTTTTACTTTAAATGAGCAAGTTAATTCTCTCAGGCAATATTATACTGTAAACTGAGTATTAATAATTCCCAGTAATACAAAAAATGATTCCAGAGTTGCTAGCTTGAAAAAATCTGTGGACTCTCTTAAAAAAGGAAAATTTAATTAATAGACACAATGAGGAAAAACAGAAAGATCAAGGCAGGGTTTTTAAAATTTTTCCTTGATGTTGGTTGCAAAAGATGACATGAGATAGGGATTTGTATCTTTCCCACATATCAAATGAAAGGTTTATTAAAAATTAATGTTAAAATAATAAAAATGATAAGGAATCATATCTGTATCTCTATATGAGTAGAATTGTAGTAGTGTTTCAAGTTTCATTTTAGAATGAGCTTCTGCCTTCAGCATTCAAATGGAAATTTCTCATGCTGAGGAAAGATAATCTATGCTCTTTAAATCCCTTTCTTGGAAGTAAACTTTATAGACCCAATCTTTACCTCTGTTTTCCTCTGTTCCTATCTCTTAGAAAATAAAATATTTTGTGAATTTTTTCTTCTCTGGGTTGTCAGCTACAGAGGCTGTTGCAAAATGAGTTCAGAGTTGGCTCTGCTGAGAGCAATGCCCAGTCAAACGAAATACCTACTTAGCACCTTTTAGAAGAGATAGGAGAAAGATACACCAAGTGGAGGTTTGTGTTTCTGTCCTTCACTGACCCCAGGAGAGGAAGCCAAGTGGTAGCAGCTCTGTTTATCTAATCAAATAAATTTTAACTTAATATTTGTTTTGTTTTGTTTTCAGGGGAGTCTCTTATCATCTCAGATGTACTTCTAAACAAAATTTTTCTATTTTAGCCCCAGTTAGTTATAGAGTAACTAATTATGGAATGGCAGTAAGTATTCTTTGGGTTTCACTGAAGTCTGCTCCAAAATGCAGTTGAATTGAATGATCAAGAGCTTGGGCTCCAGCATCAAATCTAAGCTCAATTTTTTTCTCCATTACTAATGTAAAATGGGACTAAATGTGGTTAATATAACCAAGTTTTAAAGATCAACAAAAAATTAATGTAAGGGGCTAAGCATTTTTGTCTATTACATAGTAAGTTATCAATAAGTATTATTGATAACTATCATTAGGAAATTTTTCAATAAAGTGCCTATTACATAGTAAGTTATCCATAAAGATTAGCTATTGTGATTTTGATCAGTTTAGGTTCCTTTTCATTAAAAAATGGGTGAAATGGATTACATTTATCTTTGATATACTCAAAACTGCTTCTCCATCTTTCCTGTAACTTCTCTACCTTTTTTTTTTATTTCAGCTTATTATGGGGGGGTACAAAAGTTCAGGTTACATACGTTGCCCATGTACTGCCTATCCCCCCAAGTCAGAGCTCCAGGCATGTCCATTCCCCAGACAGTGCGCATTGCACTCATCATGTAGGTATATACCCATCCCCTTCTTGCACCACCCCCCCCCCCCCCGAGTCAGCACCTTCAAGCGTGACCATTCCCCAGACGGTGCGCAACGCACTCATTATGTGACTTCTCTATCTTTACATGACTCTTGGTACCTCTTGTAAGAGGAGAAAATACTTGGAGGAAGAGATTTACATAAAGGCATAAATAAGAATGACTTAATTAATTATCTTGAATAACACAGTCAATGCTAATCCAAAGGGGAAAATCTGTAATGCTGGAATTTCAGGCATCAATATCAAATAATTTACTGGAAGTAATTTTGAACAAGAAGACCTACTGGGAACCACCCTAGAAGTCTTACTATGCAAGGAATTGACTTACTCACTTATTCCCTGAGTTGAAAATATGTACTGAATTCTTGCTATGTCAAATATTTCACTGGGTATATAGGAATGTAGAGATTTATAATACTTTCATCCCTAACATTCTTATAATCTATTAAGGCAGGTAAAAATATATTGCATTGATATTGCCTTAGCATATATTATCTCATTTACTTATAACAGCTATCTTATGATGAAGGCTAAGATTTTTATTCCCAATGTGTACAAATGAAAAAGTTAATTAGGCTCACCCAAGGACACATAGTTAGGAAGAGGTAAAATCTAGACTCACATGCCATTCTCCTGAGCATAAATTATTTTATTTTTCCTCTTTACCACAATGCCTCTACATTCAGAGTCTAAATAAACTATGATAAGTATCATGAGTACCAGAGTACTAAGGACATTTAGATGAAGGCAAATTTAATGTTTGTGATTAATTAGTAATGGTTTCACAATGAGGCATTTCAGTACACGGGCACTCGAAGGACAGGCTGGATATGAACAAGCAGAGATGGTGGACAGGATGCTCCAGACTAGAGGAGAGACAGAAAGCAGACAACAGAGTGGAGAAGAGCAGATTATAT
This sequence comes from Eulemur rufifrons, assembly GCF_041146395.1. Classification (NCBI taxonomy): domain Eukaryota; kingdom Metazoa; phylum Chordata; class Mammalia; order Primates; family Lemuridae; genus Eulemur; species Eulemur rufifrons. The sequence goes on from NC_091000.1 coordinate 14,884,182, forward strand.
TTTAGGAAGGCCAAACGTCCTATCTGACTGAAATATGGGGTATGTGAAAGAAATGGTCTTGATAATATTTAAAAGATAGGAGCTAGATTACAAAGAGTTGTAAGTTTGCACTTTTCCCCAAAGCTAATAGTACTCAGATCTGGCTGAGAATCAGAATCGATTTTACAGCTTTTCTGAAATGCCCATGCCCTGGCAACACTCCCAGAGATTCTGTTCATTAGCTCTAAGGGGCATGGACATTTGCATATTTTAAAACTCCTCTATTGATTCTGCACTATAAGCATGGTAGAGACTCAGTGTCATGGTGATTGAAGTGTGGTCCACTCAACATGTGGTCTGTGGTCTGTGCTAGTCTTCAAACTGTTAGCATCTATGATGAGAAATTGAAGGTGAGAGTGTAAAAAGTATATAGTAATTTCATGGAGTAATGTTCTATCTGTTGAAACACATAGGCTTAAAAAAATGGTGCAGCATTTTGTATGTGTTTGTTTTTCATTCTTGCACAATTCATTTTGTTGTGTTATAAAGGTATTGTTTCATAAGAACTGTAAATTAAAAACAAAAACAAAACTAGGCCTTTGACACAGATAATTTAAGAACCGTTGCTCTAAGCCACAGTGGGCATTTGTGAGCAGGGAATGATGTTATGAAACATCATTTTAACATTAATGGTGCTGTTTTAACATTAATGGGGCTCTGGCATGTTGGATGGATGAAGGCCACGTTAGGATGTCCTTGGATTCAGTTACGCCAATGGCAATAGAGAGAAAGGGGAAAAGTTTCAGAGAAATATGCAAAGAGAAAAACTTTAGAAATCATCAATACGTAGATAGAATGAAGAATAAAAGAAGAGATAAAAATCTAAAATGTTTCTGATATCTCATGCCTGATTGAGAAAAATAAAGTGCTATTACTAAGAGATCTGTAGATATCAATAAAAAAATTGGGGACAAAAAGTAGATGGCAGTGGGGGTGGAGATAGTGACTTTAGCGTTAGGCATGTTGAGTTTAAAATGTCTAAAATAAATAAAATGGAAACATCCCCAAGGGGGGTGAACATATGGGACTAGAATTGTTAGAGAGGCAGAAGCTGGGGATAATAATTAGGGGTGGAATTCGAAACATATGCAAAGCAACCAGCAGGACACAGCATGGACAAGCCTGAAGACACATGGTGCTGCCAGGGCAGTGGCCACCGCTTACAGTCACCCTGCATACAGGTGAGGTGACCGTGGGTATGGGTGGGCAGGCCATGGGATCTCTGAGGGAGAGAGGACAGAGAAAAGAAGGAGTTTGGGGATGAATTCTTAGGGAACATCCACACTTTGCACATTGGAAGTGGAGAAAGGGAGATGTTGTAAAGACAGAAATGTGATATAAAATTAGTTTTTGCTTAAAATCAGAACAAAGAGAAATTTTAAGAGGAAAGAAAAAGGTAATAAATATTGCTGATTACGACAGAGAATCTAAGAGAATGAGAGTCACAGTAGAGATTTTTAGATTTAGTGAACAGGAATAAACAGGAACATCTGACGAAGTTAGTTTTAGTATGTTAGGAAACATCGAAGATATAAAGCAATAAATCATGTTATCTGGTAAGTGTTATGGTTTGAATTGTGTCCTAAAATTCATACGTGGAAGCTCTAACTCCCCATATGATGGTATTTAGTAATGGGCCATTTGGGAGATTATTAGGTCATGAGGGTGGAGACCTCATGATGGGATTAGTGTCCTTACAAGACAAAGAGAAGGCTGCCATCGCAAGCCAGGACCAGGGCCCTCACCAGAACCAAATCTGCTGGCACCCAGATCATGGGACTGCCCAGCCTCCAGAACCATGAGAAATCAATTTCTGTTGTTTAGGCCACCCAATCAGTGGCATGTTGTTATGGCAGCCCAAGCAGACTAAGACACTAAAGAAGCCTACAGAAGTAGAGGCAGTGAATATAAGTTCTTCTTTAATAAATGCTACCAACTGAATAAGCAAAAGGCAAGATTATAGTTTAAGAGAGAAGAAAACAAAAGCAATATTTGAAGAGTGAATGACTGAAAATGTTCCAGAATTGATGAAAGACGTCAATTCGAAGATGCCAGAATCTCAGGAAATCCCAAACAAGATTAAAAAATTCTATAACTCAATACATTTTAATGAAACTTAGAACATCAAATACATGGAAATCTTAAGAGCAATCAGAGATAAATGGCATTACATGGAAAGTGCCAAATAAACTGAATAAACTGCATAAACTGAAAACATGTTTCTCAATAGAAACAATGGAAGCTAGAAAATTGTGGAATATTTTGAAAATGCTAAGAAAAGCTCAGAAATCTATATTCAGCAAAAAAACCTCCAGTGGGAAGGAAGGCAAAATAAAGACATTTTCAGATACACATAACTGGGCTTGCCACTAAATACATTTTCCTGGCAGAAGGGAAATGATCCCAGTTGGAAATTTGTGGATACGGAAAGGAATCAAAAACAAGGCTGGTAAATATGTGAAAAATTTAAATAAACATTAACTGCACAAAACTGTAATTATGTCTTGTGGTGTTTAAAATATAAAGAGAAATGAAAGTAAGTGACAGCAGGGTGTAAACCACAAAGGAGTAGAAGAGAAATATTTTATGGTACTTGCAAAAAGGTGATTGTGTGTGAGGTCAGGGCTTCTTGATGTTCAAGGAAGCGCGTCATTGCCGTGGCTGAGTCTAGTGGCAGGTAAAGCTGGTACAGGACTGATGCCTGAAAGAAGAAGGAGGCAATGCCACACTGGGAGTGAACAGAGGTCCTGCTGTTATTGAAAAGAGAAACAAGTCATGAGGAAGAAGGATGCATTGCATGGTCAAGGGGGTTTACATATATTAACTTACGTTATTTAATTCTTGCTACTAGTCTGCACGTATTATTATCTCCATTTTACCAGCGAAGAAACCGACTCTGTAGGGGGAGCTAACTCATCTGGAATCAAAGGCACAAAGTGGGGGCTGGTGTATTCCATTACGCCATCACTCCCCCGGACGGAGGCTATATCGGGGGACCGGGGGCTGTTGGGGGAGACTTTCCTATGGGAGCAGGAGGCTCAGCATTCCAGATGTGGCTGTCCAGGTTCTGCTCAGCCCCAAGGAAGTCAAAGGCAAACGTACGAGGGTGGAATACCTCTGAGGCTTTGATAAGTTATGAGAAAGCCCCATTTTCTGTAATCCATTGGTCATCTTGATGAATCATTTTTCTTCCCCCCAAAATTCACTTCTACCAACCCCCTTTACTCTTTTATTGACAGCACTGCCAAGTTTCTCACTCTTAGTTATCTCACAGGTATCCATCATCTAACTCGCTTCCTTCCTTTGCCATTTTCTCTTGAAATCTAAGGATCTCTGTTTTTCATATCTTATCATCCCTTGCTTCATGTTTATCCTCTTTTTCCCCCTGTTTTTTGCTTTTCCCAAACAAATAAGCCTTTGCTGCAATTCACAAGAACTGATATTTAACCGTAAGTCCAGGGTATTATTTTAAAACATCTACAAGTTCCCAGGAACTTACCAGAAATATGCCAACAATTAAATGACACTTTACTTCTTGGCATAAGTAGGGGCTCTTGTTGTCCAGGATCAGCCTGGCAGACAGAGGTGGGATTTGTAAATGACCCCGGCAAGCTGCTCTCGTTGGTAGGTGCAGCTCATCCAGTAAGCCAGGAGCATGACTGTCCAAATTAAAATCCATTTCTTATTATAATATCAGCCCATCAAGAGCAATCACCCCCACTGTTCTTCCATAAGGAAGAAAAAGCATAAAAATCATATGTTCTTTAAAGAAGGTAAGACATGGAGAAATAGCTACAAAAAAATTTTCAGAGTGTAAGTTTTAGGAAATACTCTTAATTACCCAGTGTTTTAATTACCCTGAAGCTGGACCTTCAAACCAAAACTCATAATCTAATTAAGGAAGTCCATCATGTAGATAGCGCATAAAGCAACATGCAATTAACATTTTCTAAAAATGAAAGTAATGCAAGAACATTTTGATTTGCTCTAATTATACTGTTAATCCTGTACCTAATGCAGCAAGGCCTTTGCATTTTCTTTAATTCCTTAAAGGTCTCCTTCCAAATTGTACTAGGCATATATTTCTCCCACTCTAGCTGCTTGTAATATACATAAAAGTGAGAATTACAAAGAATTCTCAACCCAAGGATATGGGTTGTAAAATATAGATGACAGAAACCCAGCCCTGAATGCTCCCACAAGAACAGTTTGCAGCAATCATATTACAAAGGGTTTTAAGGGTAGCACTTTGATCGATCTGCTTCATTCATCTCCATGTACTTGAAAGAAATGTCTTGAAAAGGGCTAGAAGCCAGTATTCCTGAATTCCCAAATGCAGGCTTGTTCTTGTGCCTACTACAGTACCATGAGCTCACTGAACCCTCAGCAAGCACCACAAACACCAGACTCAGGATATATCTGATTTTCAAAGAGCAATTCAGACTAATCGATATTTTTATTCTGCTCAGACTTGTTCACAGTTCTGTAACTTTGAACTGGGGTAGAATTATGGAGACTTTGTCTTTAACTGACATGGAGATGTGGTTGTAAGATGCCAGTTGACTTAGAACTGGCTTCTGCCACTGTTGCGGGGGCCAGATATCTGAGAAACATCAGAAAAAGTGGAAAAGTACAGTTTCCTTTCCTCGGTTTCCTTTGGTTCCTAAGAGCTTCTCTCTTCTCCGGTCTTTGTGACGCTGGTCTGGCCCCTCTACTGAGTCCCTTTGAGCCTCACCTCACACTCTGGCCTGGCACAGCCAGTAAGAGTTTTAAGGATAAAAATGATTCTAGAAAATTGCTTCCTAAAAACCCAGCCTCTTTCCTAAATACAAACAAACTGGCAAACAAATAGAGCAACTACTTAGCAACCACGAAGTAGAGGACAACTTCTTGACAAAGGGTAGGTACCAATAATATGTAATCTGCATCATACTTGGCAGGAAATATTAGAAACACTCTTATTAAATATTCCAGAAATAAGACACAAATACTCTCTATCATCAGTGCTATTCAACACTGTATTGGAAGTCCTGCCAAATAAAATACAAGATAAGCACATGAGTGATAAAATTATTGGAAACAAAGCAAGAAATTCTATCTAGAAGAGCCAAGAAAATCAACTGACAGACTGATAAATGACTTCAGCCAGCTTATCCTGTGAAATAAAAGCAGACAAATCAGTAACATCAGCACCAGCCAATTTGAAAATATAACTAAAAAATCTTCAATGACACTAGCAACATACATATTCAAATAGTTAGGAACAGACCTAATTAGAAAAGCGTGAGTCCTATAGAAGGAAAATCAAAAAATTATATTTGAGAACATAAAGGAAGGTGTAAACAACTGGACCTATACCCCATTCTGTATTAAGAGAGTTCGATGTAATAGAAATGTGTATAAGCCCTACATTAATCAATTTTATTCAAATTCTTAAAAATTAGTATGTTTTCCAAGAAATACTACAAGCGATTCTAAGCTTCATCTGGAAGAATGAATTTTAAAACATAGGAAAAGGAATTCTTGAAAAAAAAACAAGGCTGTGAGGTGAAGCTAAATCACCAGCCCTTAGAGATATAAAAACATACCATAAAGCTGTAGTAATGATTTAATTGTAATTGCTGTTTTAAGTGTGGATTTGGTATGAGAAAGGAAAAAACAGTGAAGCAAAATAGAAAATACAGAAACCATGCGTATAACCCACTTACAGGATGATAAAGGTAAATCTTCCCAAACAGTAGGAAAAGGATTGATGGGGAAACTCAATAAACAGGGTTTGAAAACATGGTTTTCAACTTATGGGGTAAAAATAAATTTACAGCTCACATACTGTATATTCCAGATTGAATAAAACAATAATATTATTGAGAAAGTATAGAATACATTTTTAGAATATAGAAGGCCTTTTAAGCAATAAAGAGTGAAAAATAATAAAGAAAAAGACTGACAAGTTTGGCTACATAAAATATAAACTTTGGTATAATAATAATTTAAAATGTAACATAAATAGAAGCAAAAGACAGACTGGGAGAAAAATCTTCCACTATAGGAAACATATATAAAGGCAATATCATGCATTGGTTAGGAAAGTAAATACACCCTGGGTTTCTCTGACTACCAAAGTTTGTGCCCAGTTCTGCCATCAACTGTGACCTTAGGCAAGCTCATTGTCATAAATTGTTTAATATAGTTGCTGCCTTGACATCCATTTTTAGGCCAGATATAAATATTTTGAAACTCAGCCATACCTTGTCACCTCTGGCTTAGTTAAAACTTCCCTTCCTTGTGTGGTTGTGATACACCCGCTTGTTCCTCATCTCTTTGACCCAAAACCCAACACACCACACAGCCGCTGACCACGATAAACCTAATGGTTAACAAGCAGAGTCACGTGTGTAAGGTTCTCCCTTTGCACGTGTTTTCTTTAAACCAGCCAATCCACAACTGCTGAGGGAATGCCTAAGAGATAATACCCACGGCCCTTAATAAAGCCACAGACCCCAGGTCCATCCTCTCACCCTCACCTGCTGGCTGAGTGTGCTTGACCTTGAGGGTGTCCGGCTTCCCACTGGCCCCGGGAGGTGTGCTGCCTTCTTCTCTCCAGGATGTGTGAGTAATAAAACTGCTTCTGTTATTTCAGGTGTTTTGTTGTTCTGCCTCCTCTGGGTCTCACCTGAGCGACTCTCTCGAACCTAACTTGTTTCCTGGTCAGGTTCTCCTAGAGCGTGGCTACTTTGGTAGGAATAAACTGGACACAGGTCGGACAAGAGCCACAGGGTGTCTGCCAGTGGCAACAAGTTTCCTGTGAGGACACCTGTTCACAGGTTGGCATTTAGGCATCAGACCGTCCACCAGGATAAAGCAGTCCAGGAAAGGCACTCTGCAAACATCACGGCCACATGCCCTGGACCCCCAACAGGGCAGGGCTGGAGTTTATAGCCACTCTCCACGGAGAGACCTCAAGTCCAAATTAGAATAAAAGGGGGGGGGGAACCACACACAACAGTCTTTCAACTCTGTTTCTCAACTCCCTTATTCGTAAGATGGAGACTAATGTGACTGAAAGGATTAAATGTGCTAATCCATACAAAGTGCTTAGAGCACTGTCTGGCATCAGTAAACATTAGTTGTTATTAACACATATGACAAAAAACAACATCTAGAATATTTGGCCATGTCAAGAACTCTGAAAATTAGTTTTTAAAGGTGCAAGCAAAACAATTTACAAATGAGCAAAAGATAGAGACACGCAATTCACAAAAGAAGAAATATGAATGGCCAATAAGTATGAGGAAAAAATCTGCAACCACAGTAATAATCAAAGAAATGCAAATTAAAGTAGCAATAAGATACCAATTTACACCCATTGGATTATTATTTTTTTTTTTTTACAGGATAGTTATATTGCTGGTGAGCATGCAGAACAGCCACTTATATCCAACACTGATGAGTATAAATTGATGAATTCTTTTGAGGGGGCAATTTGGTAGAATATTATAAAATGCAAAACATATGCAATCTTTGATCTAACAATTCCATTTCTTAGAGTCTGCCTGAGAGAAATATTTTAACCTTGTGAAAAGGTATTGTTTATAATTGAGGAGGCAGGGCAACCTCTAAATGCCCATTAATATAGTAAGACAAATTGCAGTTAATGATTCAATGCAACAAGGCATATCTATACATAGTGCCAAGAAATTTTTGAAGCCATACTGTTAAATTTTAAAATAAATTGGAAGAACAATCCATAAAAAATGATCACATACATGTTTTTGTAAAGCCCACAGTACAAAATAGCATATAATATGTAATTTATACATGTAAGCATACATGATACATATAAAACATATATAAAACTATATATACATATAAAATTTGTAAATATATAGAGACAATGGTCAATTTTGGGGGACAGGAATATGAGTAGAGGGTTGGAGGAACAGAGATTTATCAAGGTTGAAATTTACTTTATATATATTGACTGAATTACTTACAATGAGAATGTATTCACTTATTGTGAAATTTTAAAATTTATTAAAAATAATGACATTTCATATAGGAGGTATATTCAATAAATAATTGCTACTATAATAGATGTGAATGTAATTATTACTCTTGAAATGACATATTAGTCTCTTGCTTGCAAGGCACCAAGAGTCTATTTTCTGACAACCAGAATGCCACTCTATAATTATTTTTTAACTAAAACTTTTAAAGCTGTGCCATATAACCAAAAAAGTAGAAGGGTGCATGGTTTCATACAGTGACCAGGAACAGCTGTCTGGATTGACTCGAAATGCAAGAAAAGCTCAATCTTCCACTTGACTTTATTTGGGTAGATCTGGCCCAAGTAGCATGGAGCTTGGTATTTGCAAAGGGCAGAATGCTTTCGGACGTAAAGGACAAGAAGAGAAATAGCATTTTAAGGGTTGTGCCTTTTTTGCTTTATTTAGTCATGCTTTATTTTTCTTTTTTAAAATAAATCACGTTAATATGCTCTATCCATGTAGCTGACAGAACTATAATTTATTTGAGAAAGGCAAAAATAAACTGCCATGGGCTTTTAATTTTGATTGTTAAAAAGATGATACAGTTAATGCTGATTTGAAACCTCTGCAAATCGGCTCTGCAGAATTCAAATTATTTCGAGATAAAATGTTAAATTTTCTATAACGAGTTTATATCCCAGAAACATCAGTAACTTTGGGTCTGCCTTGCAGCTCACATCACAGAAGCCTTGGTCTTTTTTTGGTGTGTCCTTCAGTAATTAGATGTAAGGTCAACAGTTTGGTATATTATACTTAATGTAATGGTTGTGTCCAATTTATCCCTTTCTCATCTAATGATAACTCTTATTAATGTAAGCTATGTGGAGTAGATGGAGTCAGGCCAATCATGAACTCCCTTGGCGGTAGTTATGAAATATGCTCAACTTCATAATGATGGAAAGTCATATCTGGAAATTCCGAGGGTATCTTCAACTTGGAAGTTAACTTCGTTCAGTAAATTAGGATTGTCCTTGGCAGATGGTGAAGGACCTCACTAAATGAAATGCACAATTAGTTTTACACTGACATAAATGTATCTCCCTATGCCTCAATTTGTTCATTTTTAAAATGAGATTGGATTAGATGATTTAATCCTATCTTCCAGTTATAAAACGAAAAGAAGAAAAACCCTAAGTATATGGTCTCTTACAGAAATAATTCCATATAAAATTAGAACAACTGTAAATCATTGGTAAAGAAGAAAATAAAATCCAGATCTAACTGATGAAATTACAGAACATATCATCAAAGATGTGCTCCATTAATACTTTACAAAGAAAAATAAAATAATAGTAAAAATAATAATCATGATTAGCACAGTTGCCTAAGAAATTTTATCAAATTATAAATAGTTTCATTTTTAAGCAGGGTAATTGGACTACTCCCAGTGAATAAAATACTGCAAATATTATGTACGTTCAGGTTGTTATCAAGATATTCAGAGATATTTTTAATGAGAAGTTTGAAAACTTTTGATAGTAAGTTCTTCTTGTGGCTTTTAGGACCAAAAATATTATTCGTTCGTTATCAAGCTGAAAGAAGGGTATTTGTTTTCTTCTGAAGTCTTTGTCCATGTCCCTGACCCAGTGTGTACGTTTTTTAGATCAGTAACTTGAAGATACAGAGAATATCAAATTTACAAATCATTTTAATCAAGGAGACACAGCTAACTGTGCATCTAGTAACAAAGCTCTGATTGCAAAAGTTTAACAGGCTAAAATGATGCGATTAAACAGCAAAGTGAAATGTGGAAAGGATAAAGTGAAATCTTGCCTGGCCGTGAAAAAATGAATGAATCAAAATCCTAGCTTATCAATAGTCTTTATGAATAAGACATAGTGGTTTATTTGTCCACAGCAAACTCAGTATGAGCCAGTGATGTGCTTGGCTGTTTCCCCTTCCCGAAAACGACTGCTTTTTAAACTCAGATATTAGTATTCAAAACACACAAGCATATAGAGGCACTTGGTTGGCTGGTTTGTGTCTGGCAATCTGTTTAGTTCTGGTTGCCACATTTAAGAGCATATTACAGATGTTTTCAGGCAAAAGGTTGTTCTAAATATGATGATGATATTGGCAAGTGTGTCACAAACAAATTGAAGATTTTTTAGCCTAGATGTGTAAGGTGTGTGCCTTTGTTTGTGTGCACACTTTTTGGAGAGGGTTTCTATGACAATAATTGGGAAAGGAAAAAAAGAGATGCCATGATTATATAAATATTTATAGGGCTATCTCTTAGAAAACACATTTGTGTTACATTTAGATCTTTTTACCCTGTCATATTTTTAATAGATGTTTACCAAAAAAAAAAAATGATAATTATTTTTCACAGTCACCATTTGTATAATCAGGAAAAGACAAAAGTAGCAAAAAGATATATCAGCTCAAATAAAATAAAATAAACCCAACCATTAAAAGTGTTCATGTTTCTCCAGGTTTATTCATGTTTGTGTATTCAGTGTCGAATATTCTGGCAGACACATGGTAAATATTACATATATACTGGTTGAATGAATGAATATTGAAAGAATAATGAAAATTATGGAGTGAATGGCTTGTGAGGTCCCAGCCACTAGAAATGTCCCAGGCGAGGCTGAATGTTCATCTATCAGGGGCCTCAGAGAAAGGATTTCTGAAAGAAGTTGATGGGCCTCGGTGAACTCTAAGATATCTTTTGACCATAATATTATTTAAAAGAGCACATAAGGGCAAATTTTTTTTCCCCAGAATTCTGATTATTATTATAGTTTAAGTGTTAGAACTTGTTCAAAGAATGTTTGTTTGGAAAACAAACTTGTCTGTCAAGAGGAGAGAAAGTAATATGAAAATGCAAAGCAGGTTAAGATTTCTGGTAAGTAAAAGCTGGATAAAGTATTTCTGCATATGAAAGTGATTATGCCAATTTAATTTTATTTGCAGAATTAGAATGCCCTTTAGAAAAGAAATAAAATATTTAATTTGAATGGTAATACACTATTCTCCTTTTGTCATGAACCACTGAATCCTTTGTACAGTTTTGGCAAGGTACATGGAAATTAAATTACAGCATTTTAAAACAATATTTGTACATTCCATTTGGGATCCCAACTTATCTATGAAGCTATAATACATTTTAAATTGGAATTAAGTTTTTTTTGTCTAAAGAAGTGACTATTGTAAATAAGAAGCTACTTCTATTTCGTATTTGTTTATATATTTTATTATAAATATTTTAAGACTATAACTCAAATGTTATGTTCTATTAGTTTTATTTTTCTTAGTATTGTGAGATAGTATTTTTGTTAAAGTATTTAAAATAAACATATTGCAGATGTTATTAGATAAACAAGGATGATATATTTAAATGAACTAAAGTATGAGCCATATCTTCTGGGATATCGAAAAAGTTTATTTTTTTAAAGTACATTATTGAGATATTGCTTAGGTTTGGATACACAAAGGATTAAAAGTTTAATTTGTATCAATAATAAGAAATTAGGTAATCTGAAGAATTTTTAGAGGGGCATAACAATGTTTAGAAAAGGCCAAATGACACACACATGTATTTTAATGGTATTTGTCTTTTCTTGGTGGTACTGTGGACAATTTTTTCCCATTCTTTCTACATTTTTACAATTAGCATTAATTATTTTAACAAAAGATAAAAATGGCTTATTACTTTTTTTTGAAGAAAAGTTACAAAATAAGAGTCAAATAATGGCACTACACTGTTTAAAAAGCAAAACATTAATTCGATGTTAAGTATAAAATTATTTTTGAACCTGACTCTCTTTATGCCTTACTAATACAAAGTTCTCTGATAATACATCTTAAGGGTACCTGGGCAGAGCAACACTCAACATCACTAGGAAATGAGTCACTTTACTGAACTAAATTCTCCAAATCAGTGAAGTCACTTTTTAAAACAACAAAATATTTGGAAAATTAAGCTAATTTATAAAGTCTGTTTTTTTTTTTCTAAATCATTTCAACTGTTTTCTTGCTTTTGTGATGTGGTCAATATCTTTCAACCTTCTCTTAATGATTCAGAGATTCTTGTGGCTGTCATTGACTCCACAGTGAAGCATGTAATTCCTGTTGTAATGTAGAGGGGAATTAATGACTATCAAGCTTTGGGGCAGGCGTGGTGGCTCATGCTTGTCATTCTAGCACTCCGGGAAGTTGAGGCACGAGGATCACTTGAGGTCAGGAGTTTGAGACCAGCCTGAGCAGGAGTAAGACCTCCACCTCTACAAAAAATAGAAAATTTAGCTGGGCATGGTAGCGCATGCCTGTAGTCCCAGCTACTTGGGAGGCTGAGGCAGGAGGATTGCTTGAAATCAGGAGTTTGAGGTAGCAGTGAGCTATCATGATACCAATGCACTCAAGCCTGGGCGACAGAGCAAGACTCTGTCTCAAAAATAAAAGCTTTGGTTTTTGAGTTAATGTTCACTCTTGATAGAATTTCCATATTCTCCCCTATTGCCTTCTTGTTAGATACTACTGCTGTCACTCTATCTTCCTCTAGCCTTCACTTCTCCTTCCTTCACCTTCTAGGTTATGGCTTCTCATACACTGCATTATGAAAAATAAGTTAATATTGCTTATGGTTGTGTGGGATAATATTTATTAATTTACTCAACAAATATCTTCAATGACCAGGCACAGTTCTAGGCCATTAAACTGCTGTGAGATAGGAGCAAGTGTGCTTGAGGGCGTCGGAAGGACAAGAGCAAAGTGTAGAACATGCCCAGAGCCCATGTAGCCCATTGTTTCTGGGACAGGAAGTGGTACATAGGATTAAGTTTTTAAACATCCCTGTGATTGTTCTATGGTAAATAGATTTTAGAGAAACGAGAGTGGCAGAAGTGAAACTGGGCTGGAAATAACAGAGGCTTGGGCTAGGGTGGTAGTGGTGCACATAATGAGAAGGGGAATATACGATGCATGTTTTGAAAAATATGTAAAATCATGTCAACATTGTAATGGGCTAAAAATGGGCACATGAGTTAGCAAGAGCCATTGACACATTGACAAGATGACAAGACATGCTACTGGACTAGGCATGGGCTATGAAAAACAAAAATAAAAGACACTTCCCAGCTCTTGGCTGAGCAACTGGCTCAATGGTGGTGCCCCTTTTTGAGGGGAACAGCGAGAAAAGTAAACCTCAATGGGGAGGAGCTGGAAAGGAATCCAGAGTTCGGGTTTTGCCATGTTAAATTGAAGCTGCCCACGTGGCACTGGGGTTACAGTTCTGTCATTCAAGTGAACGCTCTGGCAGAGATACCAAGGTGGGAATTATCACACTAGATATAGAATTAAAGTCTATGCAAATGGCTGTTATCAACTAGAGAGTAAATAATGATAGAGAAAAACAGAGTATAAGAAAAAACAATGTTGAGCAGTCCAATATTTAGACACCATAATAAGGAGGAAGATCCATCCAACGAGACAGAGAAGATACTAGTGGGATGGGGGGAAAATAACAAGATTGTGTGATATCCCAGAAGCCAAGTGAAGAAAATGGTTTAAAGAAAGAAAAGCAGATAAACTGTGTGATCTGTTGCCGAGAGACTGAATGAATAAGTTGAGGTCTATAAAAACGACCACTGCTCTGAGTTACAGAATCTGAGTCTGGAGGGTCACACATAAAATTTAATATTTAAAGCATGTAATATGGAATTACATGTCTTTTCCATCTCTTGAACCCTCTCTCCCAAACCCATGCTTCATTCAGTTTCCCTATCTCAGTAAATGGCTCTTGTTAACACATTTGCCCATATTCAATCCATTACAACAATGTGGCGGTTTTAATTTCCAAAGTGTATTTCAGATCTATTCACTTCTCTCGACTCTAGTGCCACGATCCTTGTGTGAACCATATCTTCTTTTGCAGGAGCCATTATAATTTCTAAGAGAAATGAAATATACAGCCACACAAGGGCTTATACACAAATGATCTTACCAGTAGGGAAAGGCAAATCTTACAGAAGCAGAAAGCAGATGAGATTAGTGGTTGCCTAGGGCTGTGATAAGAGTGGAGAATGAAAACGGGCAGAAGAGATCTTTTTGGAATGAAAGAAGTGTTCTAAAACTGGAAAGCAGTAACTGCAGCCTAAGTCTAGAAATGTATAAAGTTATTGAATTGTATAATTAATCTCAGAGAATTTTATGGTGTGGAATTATAACACAATGATATTGTTAAAAAATATAACATTCTTACTATACATATGCAATTGTTCTTTGACAAAGGAGAAAGGTAATTTAGTGGATAAAAAATAGTCATTTCAGGCCGGGCGCGGTGGCTCACGCCTGTAATCCTAGCACTCTGGGAGGCCGAGGTGGGAGGATTGCTCAAGGTCAGGAGTTTGAGACCAGCCTGAGCAAGAGCGAGACCCCATCTCTACTAAAAATAGAAAGAAATTATATGGACAGCTAAAAATATATATAGAAAAAATTAGCCGGGCATGGTGGCACATGCCTGTAGTCCCAGCTACTCGGGAGGCTGAGACAGGAAGGATCGCTTGAGCTCAGGAGTTTGAGGTTGCTGTGAGCTAGGCTGACGCCACGGCACTCACTCTAGCCTGGGCAACAGAGTGAGACTCTGTCTCAAAAAAAAAAAAAAAAAAAATAGTCATTTCAACAAGCGGTGCTGGGATAATTGGACATCCATATGCAAAAATAAAAATAAATGTGGACACTGACCTACACTTTTCAAAATATTAATTCAGATCTTCAACCTAAATGTAAAGCAAAATATTACAAAACTTCTGAAAGAAAAAAAGAAGAAAAAAACCTGTGACCTTGAGTTTGACAATGAATTTTTAGATGTAACACAAAAACATAATCAATGAAAGAAAAAAAATTAAGTCAGTTTTATTAAAATTTAAAATCTCTTTGCAAAAGACACTATCAAGAGAATGAAAAACAAGCCACAGACTAGGAGAAAATATTTCCAAAACAGATATTTGATAGAGGATTTATATCCAAAATCTAGGAAGAATTCTAAGAAACTCTTAAAACTCAACAATGAGAAAACACAATTAAAAATGGGCAAAACAACTGGAAATAAAAGATATAAAGATGACAAAGAACATATGCTCAGCTTCACAGGTCATTAGGAAAATGCAGTTGAGAACAATGCTATGATACCATTATATACCTACTAGAATGGCTAAAATCTAAGAAACTCACATTACCAAATGCTTATGAGATATAGAGCAACAGAAACTCTCATTTATTCCTGGTGGGAATGAAAAAAGGTATAGCTAGTTTAGAAGACAGTTTGGCAAATGCTTACAAAGCTAAACACAGTCTTACCGTACAGCCCAGTAATCACACTTCTCTTCTGTTTGAAAACTTATGTCTACGTAAAAACATGTGTTTATCACAGCTTTATTTATAATTGCCCAAACTGGAAGCAAGCAAGAAGTCTTATATAAGTTAATGGATAAATAAACTATAGTAGATACACAATGGAATATTGTCCAGTGATAAAAAGAAATATGCCATCAAGTTGCAGAAAGACAGGGAGGAAACCTAAATGCACATTGCTAAGTGAAGGAAGCCAGTCTGAAAGGCTATATACTATATGATCAAATTTTTGCTAGGAGGGGGAGGGGGAGAGGATAGCTGAATACGTAAAGCACAGGGATGTGGGGAATGGTGAAACTATTCTGTATGATACTGTAATGATGGATGCATGACATCATGCATCTGTTAAAACTCATGAAACTTTATAGCACAAAGAGTGAACCTTAATATATGTACACTTAAAATAATACGAGGCTGGGGATCCCAGAAAGATATGTAGAATATGACAAAATAATCTAACTGTATCATAAATATATGAAATTGCCTCACTGAAGAGGGTAGGGGGAAGGGGCTGACCTAAGTAACTTTGCAAGTAAGTGAAGTTTGTAAAAATAAAGGCAAAGGAACTTCACACAAGGGTTGTACTCTAGTTGACAACATTGTCTCCCGTGGAGGTACAGTTTAATGATTTCTATACTGCTATATATGTATAATGGAAATTGAACAGCCATATAAACAGCGGGGCTGGGGGAAGCCAGTTGTCTT
Source organism: Eulemur rufifrons (assembly GCF_041146395.1). NCBI lineage: Eukaryota > Metazoa > Chordata > Mammalia > Primates > Lemuridae > Eulemur > Eulemur rufifrons. The sequence continues at coordinate 14,900,330 of NC_091000.1, forward strand.
ATAATTAGCCTGAGAATTTAGGGCAGAAGGGAGGGGAGGAGGCTAGAAGGATGAATGTGCTAGCAGATTAGAGTTACAGACAACAGTGTAAACTCATCTGCTTAATATAGATACAGGTGGTTACCTATGGAAGTATTCATAGCCTTGCGTATATACAAGGGTTAGGATGCACAACTATATTTCTTTGCTCTGTCGGCTGAGAAGGCCTAAAAGAAATGGCACCCCAGGAGCAATGAACACATCTAGAGCTTGCGCTCAAATGTATTCTTGAATAAAAGGAACCAAGTCTTCTATAGAAATGGCTGATTCTGACACCGGGGCAGAAAATACACAGGATGAGCCCGAGCACCCAGGAATGACAGGAAGCTAGGAAGTTCACCCTCCTCCCAAAATAAAACTGCCCCTTGTGAGGGCCTGTCCAGGGGCACAAAGCATCTGAAAGAGCTCCCCTGGCCACAGCTGGGACAACTTCAGCAACAAAATAAAGAGTGATGGATTATAACCCAAAGTATAAAATAGATACCCATAAGTCCATACTGATATAAATAAATGACTGAACAAATTAGTATAACGCTGTATAAGAGACAAATCTCCCATACAGAATAATTGCTAATAATTTACACAGCTATTCTTCCCTTTAGGAGGTGGAGCATAATTCCCACTCCTGGAGTGTGAGCTACACACACAGACTTCCTTCCAATGAACAGATTAGGGAAAATGCAGGGTTGGGGCTGGGGAGTCACTTCACAGTAGAGAAACTGACGAACACTAACTCAGTCAGGTGATCAACGTCAAAGTCAACATCAACAATCATAAATCACGTTGACAATACATGCCCATGATATGATGGGATGCAAATGGTACTTCATTTTTGTGATTTTCCTTCCCCAAAACCATAACCCCAGTCTAATCATGAGAAAAAAAAATCAGAAAAATTTCAACAGAGGATATCCTTCAAAACACTGGAGTAGGATGCTTCAAAATTGTTAAGGTCATCAAAAACACAGAAAGTCTGAAAATTGATACAGCCAAGAAGAGCCTAAGGAAAGAAGACAACTGAATATAGTGTGGTGTCCTGTGTAGCTGCTGTCCCTGACTCCTGGCTGACCAGTATGGGTCTGTAGCCTGTTAGGAACGCAGCAGGAGGTGAGTGAGGCCTCACCTGCGTTTACAGCTACTCCCCATTACTTGCATCACAGCCTGAGCTCCCCCCACCCCACTCCCATCCGTGGAAAAATTGTCTTCCATGAAACCAATCCATGATGCCAAAAAGGTTAGGGACCGCTGCTGTATAGGATCCTGGAACATAAAATTGACATTAGGTAAAAACTAAGGAAGTCTGAATCAGCTATGAACTTTAGTGAGTAAGAATTCAATAATGTTAGTGCATTAATCTTACAAATGCACCATACTAACAGGTTAATGATAGCGGGACCCAGTTCAGGATATATGGCAACAATCTGTATTATCTTACTTTTTTATCAACCTGAAACTGTTTTAAAAAATAAAGTCTGATTTTATATACATGTCAGGCCTCTCTCCTCTCCGGTCTTTCTCATCTTTGTGTTCCTCTTCCTGTCGGGACTTCTGAGCATTTGGCCCCTCTCCCTGGAGCACCGTTTCCTTTGCTATTTATCTGATTTACCCCTAATCACTTTAATCATCATGATCCCTAATCACAAGATTTCCCCTTAAATGACACCTCTTCACAGAGGCCCTGTTTGCTCCTTCAATCTAACCCACTGCACTATCATATCTCCCTAGAATTTTTTCTTTACAGGACATGCCATATTTTATATTATCTGTGTTATCAATTAGTTAAAATCTGTCACCTCCATGCACTATAAGTTCCATGAAAACAAGGACCATATTTGTTCCCAATATTTAGCCTGAGAATAATATTTGACAATACTTGATAATTTTAAAGAATGAGTGACATAAAAAATGAATCTTGACCTCTCAAAGATTATTTACTTATTTTTGTTTCCTTCTTGGCTGAATACAGGATTATTTATATTCTATTATAAATTATTGATAATTGACTTTTATATAATCAATGTGATATTATGAAAGACATTTCAACTATTCGTGTATGACTTAACATTTGAATCAGGAATATATAGGCATAAATGTCTAGTGGTTAAACCTCCATGAATGTATAATATGTTGGTCCATATTTATATTGTCATTGCTTAAATACTTTATTGAAGCAAAGTAAAATACCTAAATTATGAATAAAGCAGCCAAACCCTTTGGAACTAAAAAAGAAAAAGAAAAAAAAGAAAAAAAAGAAAAAGGCTGCCCAAGCAACATACTGGTCAGTGATTTGCTACTTGAAAAAAAAATCCAAATCAAAGTCAACAATATATACTTTTTTGTTGACAGCATGTGTTACCAACATAGAAGATAACATATATGAATAAATACCTTAATCAGCATTACAGTTAGTTAATAACAAGAATATTTTATTCTGCATTTAGAGGATATGGTAGCAGTCAGTTCTTAAAGACAGGTAACAAAAAATAATAATAAAAATGGGCTAAGAGAAACATATCTTCTATTACAAATGTATTGTGAAATTTCTGATGTCTGTGTAAGAAGGATAAAAGCATTCTCTTTTGAAAAAATAAGGTAGTTTAAACCTCAACATTCTCTATTTTTAAGATTGAACTAATTTAAGTAAATAGATCATGCCTTAGAACTATCACTTTAAAGACTCCAGATTTAGTTCTTTAACTCTCAAACTAGGATTCTTTAAACTGCCTAATACCATGAGCCACTTTTAATGCCTTGAACCATGTGTCCTTTTATTATGAGAACATTAGATGGAGTGGAATAAAGAGAACATTGTTGAATTTAATAGAAAATGTAATAGAGAAAATAATGTAATGACTACCTGAATAAGGTTGTAAACATTATTAAACAAAATAAAGATTTTATATAACAGCTGCTGAAAGAAATTTTGAGTAATTCGTGTGCAATATACTGTGGTTTGACAGAACTTAAATCTGAATGCAAATAGTGGTTTGATAATAGAGCACGAATCTAGTTTTAATCCAGTTAAGTCAAACTTGGCCTGTGCCTAATTTTTTTTTATAGACTTGACAATGAGTCTTCATTTTAAAATCACTCACAGCCAGCAAGAGGAAAAAATTAATCATCTCTCTTCACTGGTTTGTTTAGCAAATGACACATTGCTTGAGGTTTTCTGGTGAGATCAAATAAGAGAGAATAATGCGTGCTGAACGAATTTCTAATGATTGGTGGCATTATAATGAGCACCAAAAGAAGTGATAATAATTTGCCACTTTTGAAATGTTACCTAGTTTTCCGGTATTAACACGTCACTACTTGCTTCTGCAGAGTAGGGATTTCCGGCAACAGAGGAAAAGGGGCGAGGGGGTGTTGTTTCTCCTTTGCAAGGATGCAGTGACCGGATGTCGAGCACACTCCAACAAAATTTAGGCCAACGCCTGTGTGTCTCCCACCTTTGCCTGTTTCTCACTCTACCCGCCTCTCTCAGTCTGACTCCATACAGACACGGAGACTGCTTTCCTGGGGCTTTCTGCTCCTACCTGCACCCCTTTGGGCTAAACCATTTGTCTGCTCTTGTGTTACAGAAACAGTTCCTTCCACAGAATTGCCATCTCGCTGTCATGGGTGTGTCTGCCAGCAACCACATGCCTAAGGTTTCCGGTGCGCTTGTAGCTAAACTTTGCAAAACATTTGAGGATGAAAAGGGAAACTTTGAAGCTCTTGACGCTACACTCAGCATTGAACAATCTTGGCAAAACAACTATTTGAAATTTGCCTACTCTTCAATTTAGGAGCAACTCTGATGACATATGATTTTAATGAATTGAGTTCAAAGATGGAAAAGACTTTGCTTTTCTTAGACAATTCTGGTGAATTCTATTCCTAACTCTTGCTAATTAAGTCATATTTGAACTATTCCTGCTTCATGTGATGGGAAGCTCCAAAAATGCCAAAGGATCCATTTGTTTATTTCCAGAATTAGCAAAAAACCACAACTTTGCTGCTGAAAAGTGGGATCCCACAGGAATTTACATAATTCTGTGGTATACCATTGACTTCACATGGCCCCAAATACTTTCTTAAAATGCCCTGATGTGATCTATATTTGTGGTAACTTCTACATAGAGTGCTGGTATAGTGAGAAGTATAAATATATACTTAATAATAACTTGCCGGTTTGAAAATGAGTACTTTGCACATGGCATTGGTATGACCAGGAGCTCTCATACTTGGGCATAAAACAACTTTGAAAGTGAATGTATTATTTCAGGTAGCTACATAATGTCAACTTTTAGTATCACGCATTTCAACTTAAAAGTCGAAAATAAATCACATCGCATTCAGAGTTTTGTAGTTTGTTAGGTGGGTTTGTTTGTTATGTGAGAAAGGGTTTTGAATGAAGGATCAAAGTGTGCCTAAGGCATACTGTGGGCCAAAGGCATGGATATTTAATGAGTTAATTCGCAAATCATGAGCAGAGCTACCGTTGCTGTTTCTTAGTGATACACTGTGCACGGAATAGAGTGCAAATAATCCTTTAACCTTTTTTGTTTTGTGATAAAGTGGTCCTACTGGACTCATCAATAATAGTACACCTTTATTTTAAAGAAAGGGCGGAATCAAGGAATTTTATTACAGTGCTATAACCTGTTTATTTGATCTTCAAAGACTGATGAACTTACCAATAAAGGAATATGCTTTTCCCTCCCTCCCTCCCTTCTGTTCTTCCTTCTTGTCTTCCTTCCTTTTCTTTCTTTTTGTATCAACTAAAATAGAGCTAATAAGAGCAGCAGATTCAGTATAGTGTTAGGACATAACACTGACAAATCAGGTCGAGGTATGATGCTTCTTTGGTGATTGAGGGTAAGCTCTTTAGTAGAATTTAAAAATGTAATTTCTAGAATTGTATTATTAAACCACAGAAAATTCATCTCTCCTACCCCAAAGCTCTTTTTTTATTATTATTACCATTTGGATGTGAAATCATCTGCAAAAAGGTTTATAGATTTTGAGCAAAAATATCAGTATGTGAATTAGTGTTGCTACTTCTCTAAGAATCCACTAGTGTACCTGTTTGTAAGCCACTGTCAAAAGTTCCTGCTGTAATAGTATTTCTTCCTATGAAGTTCTATTCCATAATTGTGCTACTTATGTTTCTTTTTCTATGAATTTACTAACCAAGTAATCTCTGCCTGGCTTGTGAATTCAGTGCATAACTCTCAGCTCACTACTGCCAGGATATAGTGGTGGATCTCTCTTTGAATGTCTTCTTTGAGGCTAGAATTCAAATGTATAACTGAACCACTAGAATAAATTAATATTCCTTCACAGAGTTAATATAGATGTGAGTGTATCCAACATGTCTATCTGAGTAGTTTGTTGTCTATAATTATGGATTACTAATTTTTATTTCAAAAAATATTTTTGAAGGTCTCATACAGCATAGAATATGATGCGCAGAATTCAAAACTCTATTTTATTAAGTGAATAGACAGATTGTGTAATTCTGAGCCAAAAATACACATTGACTTTAATTAATGTTGACAAAAATTCTCTCCTTGACCAAACTCTAGCTAGGCTTCTCTGAGCTCGTTCTCAACTAGGCCCCAAACTTGGCCTATAAAGACTAATGTTTTTAGTGGCCTAAAAACACCAGTACAGTTGCTAACAGCTCCAGGCCACATCCCACGATGCCCCAGCTCCCCTTAAAGTGCCTGCTGAGAAAACTCGAGGCTGCCAACCCCAATGTTCTGTTTGCTCCAGCCAGCACCCGAGGACAGGGCCCCTCTACCCCAGCCTCTGAGGGAGGGTAGGAGGTTGACTTCCACAAGCCCAGTTAGCAAACCCAGATGGGTTTCCCATGGACCAAGCCACTCTCCCAGCTTTTTGTAATTTTTCACTTCCCTGACCTTACTGAGCCCAGCTAACCCCCTCCCTATTCTCTCCCTCTCCCTTTAAAATGCTCAGTCACCTCTGCACAAATCAAATGAGTTCAGTTTACCCTACGGCAATAGTATATTACTGATTAAAATCTGTCCTTAACCACTTTAGCTACTGTCTGGCTTTGTTTATCTTTGACAATGTGCATGATGTATCTTACCAATGCAAGACTCTCTCTGCTCCCAGTGTGTCAGCAGTTAAACTAAAGGATTAAATCTATGACTAGAAAATCTCCAAAATTCTTGCTCAGTCTGGTATTATCTGCTTTTGCAATTCCCAGGCTAATACTATCAAGTAATCACAAGGTCTGTTAACCTAAGCTGTAGTTTGAGATAACTGCCAGGAGGTGGCAGTGCTGTTCACATGGCGGGCCCGTTCTGCAGAAAGACACTTTCTCGTGGAGGTACAGGGTTGAGTACAGAGGATTCAGGAATGTGTCTGGACAAGCCTCCTTAGATCAACACGAGTCAAGAAAAGCATACTTGGAACTACCAAAAGATAGCATTAAAAGAAAAGAAAATGCTTGCCTAGAGGACTATTTTCTTTTCTCCTCCTATCATTTATGAGCATGAGTTTGCGTTGCTACTACATTTTATGGATTCTGCCTTTGCGTTGCAGCCTCAGGTTCAAAGCTTGGTGGAGTGCGGTAGTAGACGCCCAAAGATTTCACTGGTGTTCAGAAACTTGGAAATAATCTCTAAAAATGTGTCATAAAACCACTGAACTTACGGCTTTTATGAAGGAGAGGTTGGCTAAAGGCAAAGTAAAAGCAGATTCCGTGTCTAACCACGGAGGTTTCACAACCACTCCCCTGGTCAGGGGTCCCCCCCGTCCCTGGTTCCCCACTCACCTATCTCTGGGCACAGCCAGCCTCTCCCTCCCATCTCCTGGCATCCGAACAGTAAACAGAAAGGCAGCTGGGTCTCAGTTTCTCCAGATGGCCCCTTCCCTTTCAGAGTGCATACTGCCTCCCTAGTTTAGTGGCATATCTTTCCCTGATACGGTCTCACTGATAAAAATTCAGGAGTATTTACTCTTTCATTAAATTAATTAGCTTTAGGAACTTACTCCAACATTCTGAAACAGCGGGGGTTGATTATACAACCCCCTAAGGTTCTTTTCATAAATATTAGCCCCAAAATACTTGTCTATGTGTAACTTCAGTGCCTATTATGAACGTGTGGTAACACACACTTCTTGACCAAGGGCCACTAGACTAAGACTGCATTGGGATGCTGGCTCCTGAAGGCTTGGCTTTCTGCCAAATGCTATTTGTGCACAAAAGGAGCTTATCTTACTAAAGGTGCTCAGCCCCTTTCTTTCCTATTTGAACAAATTTTAACTTAACCTGAACATAAAATACTTTAAACAATTTTTGGCTGTACCATAGAAAGATAGAGAAAATTAATCCACATTAAGAACTCTATAGGCCCAGATGGGAGGATCGCTTGAGATCAGGAGTTCGAGACCAGCGTGAGCAAGAGTGAGAACTCCGTCTGTACAAAAAATAGAAAAATTAGCCAGGTGTGGCTCAGGCACCTGTAGTTCCAGCTACTCAGGAGGCTGAGGCAGGAGGATCACTTGAGTCCAGGTGTTGGAGGTTGCAATGAGCTATGATGATGCCATGGCACTCTAGCCCAGGTGACAAAGCAACACTCTTTCTACAGAAACAAAACAAAACAAAATAAAAAACCCTCTATGGACATTTCATAAAATGAATAGAAGTTCTAAAATTAAAAGACAGACATCATTAGTATAGGTTATATGTTCCAAGTGTTATGCCTTAAGACTTTCAGATTCTTAAAGAAAGTTTCTCTTATAATGACAAGTGCTCAGCTCTCATTTGTGTGTGTGTATGTGGATATGGGTAGCCTCTAATAGCCCTGTTTTCATTTTATATGTTATAGTATCCCCATTTTTCAATGGAGGAATCTTAGGGAAATGTCTAGATTGCTTGCCCAAGGACACTCAGTGAGTCATTTGGCAAAGCCAGAAAAATTGCTAGCAAAATTGGGTTTCTGCATTTTATTAACCTGAATCGTGCTCTCTTGGACATCTAATTCAATATTTTAATACTTCTACTCTAACAGCTGGCAGTGGGAGGAAAAAAGTAAAATCTGATATTATACACATTCCTTGGAATTCTTTAAAGTAAATGAAATATTTTTAATGATTCAACCCAAGTTCAAATGAAGAAAAGTGTTCTGTTAGCAGCTGGCGTATTAATTACAGTAAATCAGTTGATGACCCAAGATAGCCAATGGCCACACATGACATTATAATAAAATTTGAAGAGTTAGCTGGATTTTCACTCGGGCTGCTGGCAAATACGCCCAGTGCAGAAGAAAGCAGGAATGACAGGTGGAAGAGTGGGGGAATGGTTCTTGTTTTTGGTTTTAACACTCCTGTTGGCTGTAGCACTGAGTTCTATGAAAACAGCTGCTCACCTTCCCTCTTGGCTAGAAAGAGGCTTATACCAAATGATTGCAAGTTTAATGAGGGGGAAGCATCAAGAATTGGAAAAACTAGGCAATAAGTTTCATCTGCTAAACAAGAAAGGAAAGAAAGTCTTGAAATATGTGAATGTAAATCTACTTTTAAAAATGTATATACATTTTTATTTTATTTCAAATGAATTTTTCTCTTTACAAAGCTATTCAATGAACACTGTATTCTCTATATTTAAGGTTTCTGAATTGTACTTGAAAGAGATAATCTTAAAAAAAAGAGATAATCTTGTCTGAAAATTTTATTTTTTTCTGATATTTTCATACTTTATTCAAATATTTACTCCCATATTTGATAATAAAAAATTCTCCTCCTAAATTTTCAGTTCTTTCTTAACAAGTTATGCAAAGTTACTAAATCATGTATACAAAGATCATATTAAATTTTAAAATTGACAAAATGTAAAATATAAAAAAACTGAGCACTATATATTTTATCTGTGTAACAAACTCAGAATAGATCTAAAACTCTCTAAAATTTAGATTTGTGATTTCTCTGCTAAATTTTCAAAGTTCCATAAAAATGCATTCCACAATTTTATTTTATATCTTCCTTCATAAAATATTTTTAACTAATTTTATTAGCCAAAAAAAGGTGGTATTTATTTTGGCTAGAAGCAGAGATTATTTTTTTGTGAGCTGGGATGAATGACAAATTGCTGATTGCTATATTAAGGGATCACTTTGCAAATAAAATACTTCTTGTATGCCTTATCAAAATATTATTTCTTTCTTTTATTTTATATAAAGGTTTTCTTTGATTATTTTATGTCTGTTGTTTGAGGTGGCAGGATAAGTTATTTATCTTAAAACTTTTAGTTTTACTTGTAAATAAAAACAAAAAAAGATCACTGTATAGCATAAAGACTGAAGTGTTTACTCATTTTTCTATCAAATATAACCCTAAGGGAGAATTTCTAAAGGGTTACGGGAAGCAGGAAGGAGTTGTTCTAACAAAGTGCTCTATTCACAATGGAGAAATCTGTTAAAACTACCACCAAAGTTCTTAATTGTTATGAAAAACTGATTGGGCCCTGGAGGGAGTCATTTTCCCTGTGAGCTCTCTGAAGGTAATTCATAAGTAAAAATATTGCAAAATCAGAAGTTGAAGAGACCCAGCGCATATCAAATAGCTAAGAATCTTATTAATATAAGGGAATTAGAACAGGTGGATTGAATGAAAAGAATCTAACAAAAGTAAGTTTGATTTTTTAAAGTATTTGAACTTAACCATGTGTAGCTGAGCATAAATTGGTGTGGGAATTGGTTAGGGAAATTAATGAAGTCAAATTTGTGGCTGAGGCGATCTTTTCCTCCTGATTTCTTAACTAGATTGCTGTGCAAATTTGAGTTTGGGTGACTTCCGGTAATTCTCTGACAGAAAATTGGTGTCTTCATTCTCCATCACCCACTTGGGGGTTCTCGCTCAGAACCCTGGTCTGCCTCAAGCATTGTCTACCCAGACCCTGGGTATTCACATTCTCTCAGCTAAACCAGAGCCAATGAGATACAACAGAGTTTCGATAATTCGCAGAGCACTTGAACTTTGTCAGTGGGTTCAGTTTACTCCCTCATAGGAGGACATTACTCTTCTAGATTCTAAGGGAGAGAGGCCCTTTGGGGTGAGTTAAGGAATATGGGATGGGGGAGCGGCATGGGGAAAAGATGTTTTGTGAAAATAGAAGAGGCCACTATATGCAGATAGTTTTATTTTTTTTTTTTCAAAAGAAATACACAGGCAGGTTATTGTAGCAGAATCACAAGCAAGCTAATGTGATTTACAAGTAGTTGACAAAATGAGTCATGGGAAATAGAGTAATGTCAGATCAACTCCAGGGATAAACCTGCACTTTGCATGCTCTCAGAACTCATAGATCTTCTGCTTCTAGGCTTCCTGGTTCCTGTGTAAGGTGTCAGAGGAGAGTGGCAGGAATATTAACTTCGAGGAAATTTAGTTATGGCGACAGGGATAGATAAATGAACTGTATCTGGGGTTGATTCATCTTTGTAACCATGGTGCTAAAGAAGAATTCAATAACAGTGGTTGACTTATTTATTCCCCACCGGAAAAGATGCTTTGGCTGCAGATTTCGCATTTAGAAAAAAACATGATCTTTTGGAAAATCTGCCACCAATTACTTAGTCTCCCGTTTCAATCTATCAGTGGAATGATCTGTCCATACTGATAATGTACTACTACCCGAGTCAGCCACTTGGCAGCTCTGAAATCTCATGACCTTTTAAATCTTCAAAATAAATAAAGCTTCAACATTCTTGTCTTGTTAGCTCTTAAATTCCCAAATATCTATGTGCTGAGTTGTCCTGGTTAATAAATATTTAGCAAAAGAGATATTGTCATGATGACTTAGTATTTTGTTATTATTTTTAATATTATATTTAGTTTTCTTGAAAAAGAATTATGAAAGGAGATGGGACTTTTGATCTTTCTTAAGTGAGATCGTGAAATTCTCTTCTCTACAAAGCTGAAAAAAAAAATGGACAAAACCATCCATTTCAGTACTCTAGAAATTGACCAAAGTCTTAAAAAAATTTGAGAGGCTTAAAAAGTGCTGAACTTCTGGTAAGAATAGTGGGAGCCCAAATCATTCTGACCTGGGCTGTCCCATTTCTCCCAGGGTGAGGTGAACCGTTGAGGGCTAGCAGGTTTTCTGCTGCAGTCGAAGGGATCCCATAGATTTGGAGCCCTGGGTGGCACCACATGCAGCAGTGCCGTGGGCGGATGGGGAGGGCCAGCAGCTCTACTTTGGGAAATCTTTGTCTGAAAGGACCAGACAGTGAATATTTTGTGTTTTGTGGGCCACCTACACCATATACTATTTCTCATTCTTCTCCTCTTCCTCCTCTTCCTCCTTGTTTTTCTTCTTTGTCTTAACATCAGTTTTAAACTATAAACAATTTTTTAAATGTAATAACCATTTTTAGCTCATAGGTCATGTAAAAACAGGCCAGTGGCTAGATGTGAACCACAGGTTATAGTTTTTTCATTGGGGTTCTATCAGCCTGAGGTTGACACAGCAATATAGGCAGCTGCCTGCATGCACAATAGATACTAAAGGGGGTTTAAGCCAAGCAAACCTTCTTCTCTGACCCTAAGGTTGCAAGCATGCACATAAAAGATGTAGAAGCCAGAGCAGACTTGACAATGACCTGAACTTTTAACGTGCTTCTTCATCCACACACAAATCCAAAGGCAGAGCAAGAAAGCCTTACTAAAACTAAAGGAAATAAAATGGGATATTCTGAACAACTTTAAAAAAAATTAGACAACATAGATGAAATGGACACATTCCTAAAAAGATATATTTAATTAATGAAATGCATTCAGAGTGGAAATAAAGAAGTAAAACTTCTTATTTGAAGAGGAAATAATTTTATATGTAGGGAATCACAAGGAATCCATTGACAAAATCTACTAGAGTTGAGGAAGGTCTTGGAGTGTAAGATTAATGTATAAAGATAAATTGTATTTTTATATACTAGAAATAAAAAAATACAAAAATTAAGAAAACAATTCCAATCACACTCATATGAAAATGTAAACTATTCAGAAATAACTTTAACAAAAGAAGTACAAGGCTTATGTACTGAAAACCACAAAACATTAGTAAGAGAAGTTAAAAATCTACATAAACAGACATTTCAAGTTCATTAGTTGAAAGACTCGATATTGTCAAGATAGTAATTCTCTCTACATTAGTTTGGAAATTCAATGCAATTTCTACCAAAAACCCAGCAAGCTTTCTTGCAAAAATTCACAAGCTGATCTTGAAATATATTGGGATATTCCTAGAACCTACATTGCCCCAAATTATTGTAAAACAAAGAACTACTTGATTTCAAAAAATTACGTTAAAGCCACAGTAATCAAGACAATGTGAAGGCCGGGCGCGGTGGCTCACGCCTGTAATCCTAGCACTCTGGGAGGCCGAGGCGGGTGGATTGCTCAAGGTCAGGAGTTCGAGACCAGCCTGAGTGAGACCCCGTCTCTACTAAAAATAGAAAGACATTATATGGACAACTAAAAATCTATATAGAAAAAATTAGCCGGGCATAGTGGCGCATGCCTGTAGTCCCAGCTACTCGGGAGGCTGAGGCAGTAGGATCGCTTAAGCCGAGGAGTCTGAGGTTGCTGTGAGCTAAGCTGACGCCACGGCACTCACTCTAGCCTGGGCAACAAAGTGAGACTCTGTCTCAACAAAAAAAAAAAAAAAAAAAAAAAAAAAAAAAAAAAAAAAAAAAAAAAAAAAAAAAGACAATGTGATATTGGCACAAGACATGTAGACCAATGGAAAAGAATTGAGAGTCCAGAAATAAATTCATATATGTATGGAAAATTGACTTTTTACAAATGTTCCAAAATAATTCAATGAGGAAAATATAGGGCTTTCAATAAATGTTACTGGGATAATTGTATTCCACATTAAAAATAAAATAAAACAAAATTTTAATCCATATCTCACACTATGCACAAAAATTAACTCAAAATGGATTTACCTACATGTAAGAGCTAAAACTATGAAACTTCCAGCAAAAAACATAGGAGATAATCTTTTTGACTTTGGGTTGAGTGAAGAAATCTTAGATATGGCACAAAAAGAACAGTCCATAACAGAAAAACATTGATACATTGTACTTTATCAAAATTAAAAACTTCTGTGCTTCAAAATAATACCAGAAAAGAATAAAAAGGAAGAAAGAAAAAAAAAAAGACAAACCACAGACTGGCAGAAAATATTTGCAAATCACACCTCTGATAATGGGCTTATATCAAAAATATATATAGAAATCTTACAATTCAATAAAAAAAATCCCAATTAAAAACTGGGCAAATATTTGAGTAGGTATTTCAATAAAGAAGATATACGTATGGCACATGAAAAGATGCTTAACCATGTAACCATAAATTAAAACTATACTACATTACACCCCTAGACGGACCATAATCAAAAGACAGACAATGACAAGTGGAAAAACTGGAATCGTCTTACATTCCACCAACAAACTGAATGAGATTGTTTCCCAGAGCCTCCAGAAAGGAACAGAACTTGTTTGACATTTTTATTTTGTTTTGATGAGACTCAAACCAGACTTTTAATCTACAGAACTATAAGATAATTGTGTTATTTGAAGCCCCTGAGTTTGTGGTTAGTTTGTTAAGGTAGCAATAGAAAACTAATGCACAGTGGGATAAAAAAAAGGTAAAGAATTATAAAAGGACTTATGTGAACCATGTTAAGGAGAATTACTTAGAACTAGAAAAAAAGGCAAAAAACATGGATAACATGTCCTTTCAAAGTCATATGGGAACATTTTTATTAGTTTCAAACAAGGGTTATTTAATTTGCTAGAATAAGGCACCTTTTTAATTTTGCTAATTTTATTTAATTAAGAGCTCACGTTATGTGAAGTAACATGTTAGCTTGGAAGATTTCATTGTAGTAGAAAAGATATCTCCAAAGGTTATAGTTACATTGCCATTTAGGACATTAAACAGTTTTGTACTAACCTAGCAACTTTAGGACAATAGTCCATTTTTGTTATGTATAGCTGTAGATACTAGTCCTTCAAAGATTCTTGGAAATTCTTTATATTATAACTAGCTTGTTCATTCTCAAGTTAATAAGTCTTTGATGCATATTAATTTTATATTTGACTGAATCATATTTTTAACTTCTTAAAGCATTGTACCTGGGCTATCATTATGTATTGTTTTCAGGGATACTGGAGAAGTTGGGGGCCTGCCAAATTAGACCCATCAGTAAAAAACAAATAAGAATTAATAAATATAAAAATAATTAATGAACAAATAGATACAGAATAAAAAAAATAGTATTTAGAGGTTAGCAAGAAAAAGCTTTGACAATTTTGGAATATTACCCAATATAGGAATCAACTTTTGCTATTATTTTCAATATCTTCATTGCTATTAAGTTATAGGGAATTTTATTAGTATAAATATAATATACAATGGAAATTTGAGGAAAAGAGACATTGTTTTAAGTGAAGTTGGGAAATTTAACAAAAGTATAGAGAAAAAATTACCAGTTTTTTGGCCTGAGAACAGTATTTCCAACATCTAAAGTTAAAATAAGAAGACATAATGGTGGCCAATAGTCCAACAATGCTAGTTTTGACAGAATTTGTGTAGAAATTGATCAGTTAATTTGTTCTAAATATCCTAGTGACTTTAGTTGATAATTTGGACAGCTATGGAAATTTTTAATTGCGATACTTCCATGGTTACTTCTCTTTTTACAGATCTCCTAGGTAGAATTTTGTAGTTTAACACATGGCTATAGCCAATACTTCATTTTTTTCCCCTCAGACTAGATCCTTCTGCCTGTAACACTAGCTCTGCAAGAACAACTTATGTTTCATTTTAATTATATATCATTACACTGTCCCTCAAATGATGGAAAATTTAAATTTTAAAATTGCCTCAATTCTGTAGTTGGGAGCCAAGCTACTTTATATATATCACAATTATACCTGAGAGAAATACGATATAATAGAGCACAGTTTTGAGAGCTTGAGTATTTGCCTCATTTTTCCACTAATTTAAAATAGAGTAGGAACATTCTTAGTCCAAAAATTTGCCTTTCATTTCCTACCATTCCTAACTCAGTTTCTCGTCTTGCTCGGCATTCTCCAACAAAAGCTCTTCAAGCTAAATCAGTATTAAGGAAACAGAGATTGGAAAGTGAATTGTACTTTTAATTATCCAGTATGCCTGTCTGTGCAAGGAAGCTGGACAATGGCCTGACACAATTAGTGGTTTCAAAATACGTAGCTAAGAGGAAGGCCAAACTGAAGTGTAGGAATTACTCTTACAGGGACTGAGTTTGCACCGAGCCTGTGTGGTGTCACGGCTACCACTTCGAGAGCACGTGACACACTGTGGGCCTGAGTTAGGCATTTTCCAGACACTTAACCCTCACATCAGACTTGAAAGACAGGACTTTCTATCTCCAGAACATTTTTTATCACCGAAGAGGGAAGACAGGCCCAGAGAAGTTAGGCCACTTGTGTCCAAGGTCACACAGCTAACATTCAGATCTGGCTGTGTCCGAATCCTCAGGCTCTGTCCAGGAGAGAAATGGGGAAACCTGCGTTCTAGAGCCAGTTTGTGACCTGGAGACAATAATTTTACTTTTCTAGGTCTTTGTTTCTTCAACAATAAGAGAACGTGGCCAGGCTAAGTCACGTCAAGCATCTCTTCCAATTTTAAATGCAGATATGATGCATATTGCAGTGTTTACTGTATATCCATTTTGTACTTAGTACTAGATTCCTTAAGGAAAAATAATGGAAATTTTAGACGAAAACTTCCTCTCAACCATTTGGCCTGGATGGCTTGCTTTCCTTTTTAAAAAATACACTATCTTGTGGCCGGGCGTGGTGGCTCACGCCTGTAATCCTAGCACTCTGGGAGGCCGAGGTGGGCGGATCATTTGAGCTCAGGAGTTCGAGACCAGCCTGAGCAAGAGCGAGACCCCATCTCTACTAAAAATAGAAAGAAATTATATGGACAGCTAAAAATATATATAGAAAAAAAATTAGCCGGGCATGGTGGCTCATGCCTGTAGTCCCAGCTACTCGGGAGGCTGAGACAGGAGGATCGCTTGAGCTCAGGAGTTTGAGGTTGCTGTGAGCTAGGCTGACGCCATGGCACTCACTCTAGCCTGGGCAACAGAGTGAGACTCTGTCTCAAAAAAAAAAAAAAAAAATACATTATCACGGAGCCACTTTCTTCCACACTGTTATATTAAAATCATCCTAGAATTTTACCTCTGGCCTCATACATGTGCATTTGGACTAAGTCACATTTTGTTGTATGAATAATGTTATACAAAACATTATGATTAAAATAAGTGGTATTAATGCTCTCTTTAAAGCCCATGTCCACGAAACTCAACAAGTTGATGGAAAGAAATATAATCTACTTTCAAAATATTTTCTCATTTAATTTGCGTGTCAATGCATTGCATTCACCCTAAATAAAGAATAATTTTTGTGTCCTTAAGAATTTTTCATGAAAGCATGTTAGGTAAATGGTGATGCCAAAATGAAATTCAAGCATTAAGAAATAGATTGTGATAAAAAGATAGAATTCATAGTGGGGGAGGGAAAAAAAAGCAGTTGAGATTGGACGTAAAATAAGTTACATGGACCCACTCAGAGCTCAGTGTAACAGAATATGATTTATGTGCAGAATATTTTTTGCTCCATAATTTATGAAGCAAAAAAGTGGAGTAAAGTCAGCATATGGTGACTTGATTTGGAAGAGAGGATTCAAGCATAATAATTCAGCCTCGAGTTTATGCCATATTTGAATAAAGTATCTTTCTTCCATCTGCCCACATCCAACCCCCTGCGCAGACGCACTCCCAGCACATCTTACACGCTTTCTGCATTGCTTTCATTATTCATTGTTTTTAACCTTCAAAAAGTACTGGCGTCTTTATTGGGCACTTTTCTTTCATGCAGCTCAAGTTATGTGCAGTATGCTTCAACTAAAATAAATACCTAGTAGGGCTGACTTGTTTTTATTTATTTATTTTTAAATCCCAATTGTCCCCGGGTCCTCTGTGAAGAGGAGGAATAGAGAAAACAGGTTCTGGCAATTCTGTTTCATTATTTCAAACATGCATGGCCTCCTGTATAATTTGCTTATTGATCTCAATAGTGAAAACCAGAAAATTACATCCTCTCTTGTGTGCGGAGTTATGAATCACAGATTGGTTCAACCACTGTCACATTAAACAACTTGCCTGTGACGGAGAAAGGATTCCGTGGAAACTAAGACGATCATCAGCCTCCTGCTAGCCCAGTGTGTCCCCGATGTTGAATACGGCCAGCCTCACGCTGGACACCGTGCCACCTCCTTTCGTCCGATTCAGGAGATTGTCCTTCTCCACCGCCAGTGTTGCCAAAGGTTTGAATCCTGGCTTCTTTGAAGGAGATTCTGCCAGATGTCTTTCTCTCCTGGAGAAGAACTGCTCAAAAACAAGCAATTAAAATAAAAATCAAGTGAGACAAAGCATTAAAAGACAAAGGTTGGTTCTGGTTGTCTAAAAGCTCCCAGCTGATATCAGAAATACTGTTTTCTAACGCTAACATTTGAATATCCAAGTTCTCCCATAGGTTTATTTCATCAAGTCCTTAGGATTAAATTCAGACTGAGGCTGATCTTTAGAAGTAGGCAGGGGAAGAAAATTGGATTTGGGGATGATAGTCTGCCTTTTTCCTCCTTGGCTGGCAAAGTAATAAACATTACTTTCCTTCTCTTCAAACACTTGTCCTCATTTTTCTGATTTGGCCTCATGGACAAATGCTGAGCTTCTGGCAACAGATGCAACATAATACCAATTTTTTAAAACTAAGAAATCTCTAAGCTCATTCTACTAATGCATTTTGAAAGAGATTGTAAAAGTATAAAAAACATTCATAAGAATGATAAACATCAAACCCAGGAAAGTGGCTCCCTTTGAACAGGGAAGATGGGACACTCAATCAGAGAAGGGTCACAGTACACTACTTGGTACACTAATGGGTTAGGATCTGAGGTTTGAAGATAACAGGACTCAATTCTACTTGAAGGATGGAAATTTCTTCCAGTAACATGACTTTACCCTACTTCTTGTGAAATAATTCTTCTTGATCTGCTTTGTATTTTAAGCCAGACTTACACCCCTTTATTAACTGAAAATGGCTCAGCCTGAACTATCTGGGAGGGCATCTCACTTCAGTGTTTCCCTTCTCATCTCTGAGCTTTTCTCCTTATCCTTGGGTGTAGGTGAGAAGAGAAGATGACAGCAGGGAAGTTTTTGTTCTTGCCCACTTGCTAACGATGCTGCACTCCTTAAAAGTGAATCACAGTAGCCTCACAAAGACAGGACAGGTGAGGTAACTAGGAACTGAGAAAAATTAAATACCGTAAAAGAATCATCTTTAAATGTTGAAGTGCTTTTGTATGCTTATATTCTATAGCATTTTCTGTTTCAAAGCAGTTTCAATATAATATCATTTCATACTTTTAAGAAGTCATAACAGCTAAAGTGAGTATATCACACACCCTTCTGATGGGTTTCCTTTGACTGCAGGATAAAGTTCAAAGAGCTTATATTATCTGGCTCCAATCATGCTTCCAAGGCTTATGTATCCCCACGTGATATGATTTGTCTTCTCTACAAAGTGCCCCAACTAAGGCTCCCATGTACTAGGCATGGTGTGCTATGGGTTTGAGATATCCCCCTGCTTCTGCCTGAAATGCTGCTCCCCATGCTGAAATCATGCACCAACTCTCAGCTCAAAAGTGCATGTTTGTCTCTCCCAGTAGACTAAGAGCCAGCTCCTAGAATGGCAGTCACTTCTTACTCATAGTTATATTTCAACCATTGGCACAATGAACAATGCAAAGAAGCCACTTCATAAATGTTTGTTGATGACCAACTGAATAAATGAACTAGGCTGGGAAAATTAAGGCAATTATACTCTATGGGTCTGCTGTCTCTTGTAGATTTATTCATTGACTCATTCATCAGGTATTTGGAGACCAATTCAATGCTACCAAGTTCCATCTAAATGCTTTGGAATACCTGGTAAACAAGTTAACCAAGGAGCTAGCCCTCAAGGGACTCACTGAAGAAATAGTGACAGGGGGAAAGAAACAAACAAACCAAAAAAGATAATTCCATAAGGTGTTATAAAGAAAATAAGCCGGGTTGTGGGAAAGAGAGTGACCAGGGTAGAGAATTCACTTGACTTGGATGCACTGGAAGAGAAGACACTTCAGATAAGACCTGACTGATGAACAAAGGTACGAGCAGAACATATTAAGCATGGGTTAGGTTGAGCAAAGCCGGACTTACATATAGCTTTGTGTGTTGACACACAGATCTTCCCATAGGTTAATTAACGGCTACTCCCACATACATAACAAAGCTATTGGATTATTTGTTCAATTTTATGCTTTTTTGTAGATGACTCTGTATCATAAAAAGAATATTTCAGGAACTGAGAAAAGTTGCCAAGGCAAACACACAACTGAGAATGTATCATTAATTTTGTCATTGTTCTCAGGTTTATTTGAAACTTATGATGTGAAAAATCAATGACTTCTCAGAAAAAGGAAAAAAAAGATGTAGGTAAAAGAAAAAGAATAGACAGGATTATAAAAGGCTTGGCATGGATCTTATGCTACTGAAGAAAACTAACATTGAGATTCCTTTGGGTGGGTTTTCAGAATAGACAAAGAAACAATGACAAAACACACTGTTGAATGGAACAGTTAGTGAAAAGATTCCCTAAGGAAATGAAAACCAGAAATTTGAATAGAGAGTTGAACAAATGAACACTGGATGTCAATAATCTTCAGCCAATGGGTGGGAAGAGAAAGCCTTTCTCCAGCTCTGTTTCACAGGCAGTAATTAATGAACAGTATCCCCAAAGCTAAGCATTAATGAAACCCATATTTATTAATTGTTTGAAAGGAAATACAGGTCTTATTTTCACTGCATTATTCCCAGAGCATAATAACTTCAGCTTGAGAAAACTCTCAAATATCAGTCCTCACTATTGTGGGGGTAAGGGGAAACTTCCCCATCACCCCGAAAGGTTCACTGAAAGATTAATTCACAATAAAGCAGATTAATAAGAGAACGCCTTGTGCACAGGGAGCATCACAGTGTGATTACCCACTATCCCAATGGGATCCAGAAATTTATATACCTTTCTTTTACAGGGCTGGGGAAGATGAAGAATATAGGTGTGAACTAAAAGAAAATCTTAAGGCTTCCCCCCAACAGGCTGACTGAACTGACCCCCTTCCTGGCCAAGGGGATACCCTCAAATGGAATTGCCTGCCATGAGGAAGGAGGTCAGACATGCCTCATTATGCCCCCCACCCTTCTTGTAAATACCCTTTGTAACTCACTGATAGACCTAAGGCTATGCAGGGCAAACCTGCAGGTCCTCAGTTTACACAACAAATATGTCCATGTCTGATAGCTTGTCTCTGATTAACAGACCTCCTTGTCTTAAAACATTGCAAGCCTTTAAACAAAGCTTTATGTCTTTAACCAATTACAAGTCAAAGAATCTTTAAACCCATTTATAACCAATAAGCTCCCTCTCTTCACGATGGCCCACCTTTTGGGGCCAAACCAATGTATGCGCTCCATGTATTGATTTATGATTTTACCTGTAACCCCTGTCTCCCTGAAATGTATAAAACCAAACTGTAACCCAGCCACAGCGAGTCCACTTGCTCAAGTCTTCTTGGGTGTGGCTCTGGGTCATGGTCCTCAAATTTGGCTCAGAATAAACCTCTTTAAACTATTTTACAGAGCTTGGCTTCATTTTGGTCGACATAGGTAATTCTGTTTAGGAGCAATAAATGGTTGCTAGGGGGGTTGAATGGATACTTGGGAGAATGAATGGATGGGAGGAAACAGATTGCCTTGTAAATTAACCTGAGAGACACGTATTATGTTTAAAATGATTTAGGCCAGGTCTGGTTGCATTCTTGATCTTCTTCCCTGCCATATATTGAGATAACAGCGAGGGAAAGGGAAGTCAATTATTCTTTTTTGACGGCTCCGTCCAGTGTATGCAGATAGAGGGGAAGTCCCTTCCAAGGCCCGTTGATCTCTAAGGGCTTTTAATTCAAAATGCTCTTTATATCAAGTAGTCATAATATTCTGAGGTGAAATTTCCTGAGCTCCTGCACTGTCCAGCTCTGCATTACTCAGGAGATTCATTAACCATTAATCAGTCAATCAATCAATTCCTTCTGCTTCTGCACCTGGAGCTCCGCTGGCAGAGCTGCGCACGGCCGGAGACGCGGCGCAGGGGGAGCGCGCACCTGCGCCTGCTCCGGGAGCTCACCGCCCGCCTCTTCTCAAAGGCCGCTCAGCGTGAATTTGCTCTCTGCCGTGTAATTTATATTTGAAGTTAAATGATTCCAAACACATTCTCTAACATTTGGATAAAATCTGTCTAGTACTTTCTCGTGACACAGAAATACAGAGCAGAAATATTGCTGTATGTATGCAAATAGAGAATCTTTGCTCTGAATCCTTTTCCTAAATTCAGTCACCCGTATGCCAAGTTGACTTACTGTTCATGACTCAGCCTCTTTACAGTTTGTGACTCGGATCATTTTTGCCCTCGTGAAACTTGCTTGCTGAGTATGTGTGTGACCGATTTAAACCCAGTTAGCTAGTTCTCACTAGGTTCTATTTTTCCCTTTGGAACGAGTATGTCAAAGATTATAAATGTTTTCTAGGTTTCTCTCAATTATATCGATTGAAGGGTATTCTTTATATGTAAAAAGAGTGAATTACATGTAAGGAACCAGAGGCCTTTGTGTCGTAAGTTTTAACTGCTCAATAGATCACCTAATATTTAAAAGGAACTTCTGATCATTTCCACAAGCCTTAACAAATGGACATAATAATATTCCTTCCTTCATTTATCTGGCCCATGCTCTTCCTGTTTTGTTTTATTTTTATTTTCATATTCTTTATTTCTTTAGCTACTTCATCTCAGGATTCTGTGCAGCAATCCTCTGCCCTTTATACAGTGGTAACTTTGGGAGTTCTGACCGAAGCTCTATTCTTTTTCCGTCCTTTACATTCTCTGCGTAACTATATACTCATTTGGCTGTGATTTCTATTATATTATTGGCCCCAACACGTCAATCTCTATCTCCACCAGTTCCTTTTTTCTAAAGTTCAGACACTTCTGCTTTTTCAAGCACGCCACTGTTTACCTCACTGCAATCTCATGCCCAACTTGTCTACACTGAGTGCCTCTCTGGACTCCCTTTACACTGGTGTCCCTGCAGGCGTTCCCCTTCTCAGTGAGTGGCACCCTGGCCTCCCAGATGCTCCAGCCAGGTTCCTGGGGGCCTTCCTTTGCTCTTTCCCATCCCACGCTCCCCATTTGGGAAGTCACATGGCCTAGTCAATTTCACCTCTCCACACGCCAGCCCCTGCCCTCTCCCAGGGCATCACTACCCGACATGCTAAGTCATCCCCTGCAGCCTCGTTGCAATTTACCTCCCTGCTTCCACCGTGGCCGTGCTCCATCATCCACTTTCCACACTGTAGTCCACCTGAACTCTGTAAAACTCAACTCTGGTCATGCCATTCCCTCGCTTGATACCAATCAATGAATCTAGTTAAGATGGTTTATAAATTCCTTCATGTTTACCTTTCTAACCTTATTTCTACCCCACCAAAACACCTTTGACCTCAACAGTCCCACACTTGTGAATTATTTTCATTTCCTATATATAATATGCTATTTCTCACCCTCAGTGTTTATACTTGCTGTTGATTCTGCCCCAAATGCTCAGCTCCTCTCTCCCTCTCTCCCTCTGGTGCTCACTTTGAACTAACTCGCTCCTACTTATCTTTATCTTTCATACATCATCTTAGATGCTGTTTCCTCTGAGCTGTAATCTTTATATCTTCAAATCTCATCTAGGTATCTCTCTTATGTACTTTAATTTCTTGATCACATCAAATGTGGTGCTGAAATACTATTTTCCTTCCTTGCTATGCCTGGAAGACCTTCCTATCACTTATTAACTTATTGCCATTGAGGTTCTTGACTGAGGTTTCACAATTCCTTTAAAGATGAATATTAGATTTGGAATAACCTCATGGGTTATGACATGTCTTTGGGGCAACATCCCTGGCTGTATATTGAAAGACACTCTGTGTTGCAATTCCTGTTTATTTCTTTATATTCTACAGTGGACCATAAGCTCTCTGAGAGCCATGACTCTGTTTAAAGCTCTTACTCTTTGCTGTACTCCTGGCACTTATCAGGTACTTTGCACGTAACAGGATTTCAGTAAACAGATGATGGAGTGATGGAACAGACATTTCTTGCCAGTGCATGAAATGCTCAGGAGCACTTTCAAGGGAAGCAAAATAACCCCAGACATGTCAGATTTGTGTCCACATAATTAATTTCTTCTGTTATTACAGGAATGTGAAAAAAAATTTATTAGATTTGTGCTTAAGACCTTAAAAATTATCAAAAACCTTAAAATGTGCATACACCAATTCTAATTCTGGGAATTTATGCTGGTGAAAGATAAGAATTAGCATTAATATTTAATTACATAGTATTTTTATAATGGTAAAAATTGTGAACAGCCTAAGTGATCAATAATAGGGGATTGATTTATTAACTTATGGTACATTTGTATAATGAGCTATAACTTAGACATTAAAAAATCATATTTTAAAAAATTATCTATTGATATGTGACTGCTTTAATGATATACAACAGACAAAAATGATTACCAAACTATACACATATAATTTCAGTTATTAAATTTATATTTAGAGCCAGATGCACTGGCTCATGCCTGTAATCCCAGCTACTTTGGAGGCTGAGGTGGGAGAATCGCTTGAGACCAAGAGTTAGAGGCCAGCCTGTGCATATAGCACAATCCTGTCTCTAGAAAAATGAAAAATAAATTAATTAGGTTGGTAGTACACATCTGTAGTCCCAGTTACTCATGAGGATCTCTCGAGCCCAGGAGTTTGAGGCTGTGTGAGCTATGATTGTGCCACTGCACGCCAACCTGGGCCACAGAACAAGATCCTGTCTCTAAATAAAAAGAAAAAAAATTATACTTATACATTTAACATAATATTTGATATATCATATAAGAAAGTGTTCACTAATATATTAAATCATGTTCACAGTTTTCATTACCCTAGAATAAAATAATTTTTTGTATTATCTTTTTTTAATTTAATTTAATTTTATTTTTTCAGCTCATTATGGGGGTACAAAAGTTCAGGTTATATATATTCCCCATGCCTCCCCATCCCCCCGAGTCTGAGCTTCAAGTGTGTCCATTCCCTAGACAGTGCACATCGCACTCATCATGTAGGTATGCACCCATCCCCTCCCCCCACCCCCATCCCCGCCCCCAGTCAGAACTTCAAGCATGTCCATTCCCCAGGCAGTGCGTATCTTTGTATTTTTTTGTCTTTGGTTATTATTGTTTTTTACTATGAAAGTGTGTTTTAGGAATCATAAAATCTTCCTAAATATTAAAGGATGTTGGAACCATACAGGCGTATTTGCTCACATTCTTACTGAAATCATCCATCACTTCCCGCTAACCCAGCATTTTTCCCAGGAGGATCACACAGCTGCCTATTATCAACAAAAGATACTTTCAAGAAAACTGAAGGAAACAGTTATATGCTGCGTCACAGCAGTTTCAGTCTTTTCCTAGTTCAAGGTAAGCTGTGGGTAATTCCTGAAGGATGGTGTCTCGTTAATGGAAATCCATTCTTGCTTGATCAGGTGATAACCTGGGATATGGCTTTAACTAGATTTAAAAAAGACCATCTGTGCCTGTGCTTTTTTGGTAGGACATACTTTAAGCTTGAATTGTCTTCATCACTAGAATCTGCATGACCATGGTCTTTAGTAATAGACAAAGAAAAAATGGTACTTTTAAAAATACTGTTAAAATACTTTTCTTATTTTAAAAGATGATACTGTTAGATACTTTTACTAAATATTAAAGTGAACATCATAAGAATTCTTACACATCTCAATGTGTGAGAAGAAAAACTCCTATTTTTACTTGTTATTTTAGACTTAAAAGCATTCCTGATACTTTTATTGGTATAAATAGACAAGTGCTAAATGCCTTTCCAAAATTAATGCTTTAGGGTAAAAACATTTATTGAATAGTTTAGACTAAAGGAATGTTGAGGAATCATCAGTATTGTTCATAATACAGCCTATGGAACTCGGGATTTCTGAAAAGACAGTGATATCTTTTGAGTTCACTGTGTTATCAAAAGAGATTTAATGACTCCACAAGCCTGTGCTCTGGACCCCAGCTCTGCAGCCACTCCATGAGCACCCGAGCCTTGGACCTGCTGCAAGGGGCACATCCATATCCCAGACCTTCAAGCCATGGTTGCTCCACACATGCCCACCTTCTTATCCTGGTTCCATGACAGTTTCACATGTGCCAGTGCCTAGGATACAAGAGCTACCACTGCTTCAGAAGCACCCATGCCTGAACCCCACAGTCACTACAGCCCTTCATGCACCCATGCTTCTAACCCAGGCTCACCAGCTGCTCCAGCCATCTGCACCTTGCACATTGACACCAAAACTGTAGCGGGGGCACCTGCACTCCAGGTACCAGGGCCACAACAATCGTGAGCATGCCCGTGAACCAAACCCAGCACCAAGAGAGATCCTCTTGGCCATGACTTTTCCCAAAGGAAAAAAAGATATCAAGATGACCCCAGCATCCTTAACCAACAATGACCCCAACAGCCTTTACCACTACTGCGGATACCCACAAGGTTTCCCACTAAGGACCGCCGCAATCTTAACTGTCACTAACTTCAAATGAATAAGATGCACAGAGACTGTGCTGTTGCACCCTCACTAGAGCTGAAATTGTTGCATCCCACTCAGCCAGCACCCTCACACCTACCAGTCTATAAACTCTGGAATAGATGACTGCCCCATCAAATATGTAGGCATCAGTGCAAGACAAGAAAAACAAAACAAAACAGAACAATCAAAGAAACATGACATCACCCAAGGAATACCATAATTTTCTAGTAGCCAACCCCCCAAAATGGAGAGCTATGAATTGCCACACAAAGAATTCAAAATAAAATGTTTTAAGGAAACTCAATGAGCTATATAAGAGCACAGATGAGAAAACTCAACATTATCAAGAAAACAATACATGAACAAAATGAGGTCAACAAAAATATAGAAATCATAAACAAAAATACAGAAATTCTGGAGCTGAAGAATACAATAGATGAAATGAAAAAATGCAATAAAGATTATCAGAGCATACTTGATCAAGCAGAAAAAGAATCTGCAAACTCAAAGACAGGTCATTTGAAATTACCCAGTTAAACAAACAAAGAATGAAAAAGAGTACAGAAAGTCTGTAGGATATTTGGGACACACCGTCAAGCAGCCCAATTTATACATGAAAATACAAGTAGAAGAAAGAGAAAGGGACAGAAAACTTTTTAAAAGAAATAATGGGTGAAAACTTCTGAAGTCTGGAGAAAGAGATGAACATCAGGGTACGTTAAGCTCAAAAATTTCCAAACAGATTTATATACCTTAGGTATATACAGTTTTTATTTGGCAATCATACCTCAATAAAGTTGGAAAAAAATGTAATGACTCCACTTAAATAATATGCAGTTTCAATAACTTTTTCTACCAAGCTATTTTGTTAAATGATGTCACAGTAATAATCATCTTTAAAATGAGCACTAACACCCGGAAAATTAAATACGTGCATGTAAAATAATGTCAATTTCTTAAACGCTAGAGCACTTGGTTTGTAAAACAACAGTTGTGATTTCTACTTTGATTAGGGCTCTAATAAAAGTCGTCAAGATTCAGTCACTGCATAAATTACTCACAGGGAGTTAATACAAGTATTTCTGCAGCTGCAATAACTCATTCAGGCTGTTGCAGAACTATTTAGCTCACTGCAGGCAGAACTTACTAAATGGCAACTCGAAAACCAAAGAGAGTTCATGGATCTATGTGAAGCTTTAGTACCATCCTGGGCTTTGAACACGTGAGATCCAAAGACTTGTGACTGTGTCATTAGCATAATGATTAGCATAATGATTCCACTGCAATCGTACATCTAGTCTGTAGCCCCTAAATATGCCATGAATGCCCCTTTCTGCTACTTATGTGCTAGACCTGCCCACCTGGTCGCATAGCTGCTCTCAGCTACACCTCTTTATGTTTCTCCCCATAATTTGGAGCTAGGCAGTCACCTCTATCTGACATATTCAGAGGGAACCAAAAATATACTTAAATGTCATCGAGGAGGAATAATAAGGAAATGAACAGGGATGAGAATAATTTAAAGGGTACTAAATATTCTTCCATCTCCCAACTTCCCACTATGGTACATTTCCATATTCATCCTCAACTTGAGTTCTTAAGATAATGCAGTAGCAGTTCATACTCTTACATTGCCCACAGATTATAATACAGACTATAGTAGCTGCGACACTCTGCCCAGGCTCCCCTTCAGTCCTGAAGGACACATTCCCTCAGCCACTGAGAGTGCTACTGCTGTCCGCTGTCTTGGAATTGCGTGTTGGTAGACAGCTGCCTCTGCTGCCCTTCCCTAAGGGCAGTCTGCCTCCAGTGACCATGGTAAAGCTTGACCCCTCTCTCACTCGGGTGTGGCTTTCAAAGACAGCCACCAGGGGGAATCCTCTCAATGGACAGAGCTTCAGGCAGTGCACTTAGTCACCTGGTTTGTGTAGAAAGAGATGTAGCCTCAGTTTGGAATATGTACAGACACGTGAGTGTGTGACAAATGACCTGGACAGATGGAAAAAGGCCTGGACGGAGAGAGATTCTAAGACCATAAACAAGGATATCTGGAGTAGCAGCACGCAGATAAAACTACAGGAGTAGGCACAATGTGTGAAGATCTTTGAATTGTATGTTCAGCCCCACCAGAAAGCATCTACCCTGAAAGAGGCACCAGACCACCAAACAGACAGAATGACTCAGCCAGTTGATATCAGCCAGCTTCTGCCACCGGCCATTCTAGTGCCGGTATAATGAATGCAGGAAGGGGGTAGCTTTGGGGTTCAGGGTGTGAGTTATGCGTGGGCTCCACAGCACAGGCTCCCACTTGTCAGTGCTGGTCCAGCTCCTGGTACTGCCAAATAAACTTGCCAGCAACAAAGACTAAATCTCAGTTCCCAATATTTCATCATTCTTTGAGGAGACCTTTCTGTCACTTGGTGACAAGTTGACCACAGTGTACTCCTTTTATCTTGGAATGGTCTGAGATTCATTTTGACAGTAAAAACATAAATTCTGAACATGGATTTACTTTTCCTGCACACATGGTTTCAGCCAACACCACTTTCTGAGAGCGTATAGAGTGTCCGATCCAAGGATAGTGATTTCACTTATCATTATGTCAGACGGAGGGGCCCACTTTCAAATAAAACAGGTCTGATAGGAGCCACTGGTCCTATGACATGCCACACCACTCAGGACACAACAGCCTGACAAAACACAATGGAGGTTTAAGCTCAGATATGCTTCCCTATGAGAATGGGCAAACATCCCCCAGGACATAGCATATACCCTAAATCAGTGAGCATTCAGTGGCTCTGGGTCATCAAAAAGTAGAATATATAGGTGAGGAACCAAGAAGTAGAAGCAAGAGCTGCCTCTCTTATCAACATGCCTGATGACCCACTTAAGGAATTTGTGTTTCTTGTTCCTGCAACTCTGGAGTCTGTGGGTTTAAAGATCCTGGTTCACATATCTATGTATCTACTGTGAACAATCATCGGTCCCACATGGTCAGTTGAGCTGTATCAGCTGCCTGGGCACTTTGAATTTCTTATGGCAAAGGACCAGCAGACAAGAAAAAGAGTCACCATCCGGACTGAGGTAATGGACTCTGATCTCTTTGATCCTCCACTGTAGGGGGTGGGGTTGCCGCTACAGGGAGGCGTGTGTTGGACTCTTGGGCAATCTACTTTGGCTCGATCAATTGTCCTAGTCAATGAACACGTGTGGCAGGCGCAGCCTAAGGAAGGTATGGTGCTCAGCATCTCATCCCAGCAGATGATTATCCGAATAGTGAAGGTTGTATCTGAGGGCGAGGGGAATCTGGAATGGATAGCAGAGGAGAGAGACTGAGTACTAGGTGTGGTCTTGAGACCAGCTCCCGGGCTCAGGTCTGTAGGTTTCCTCTGGGAAACTCCCTGGCATCCTTGCAGGTGCTGCCCCAGAATTTATATAAAGAAGCAGAACAAGCATAGCAAGGAAGGAACTGTAGTGGGCACTACTGTGCCACCCTGAAGGACCTATTCCAGCCCTGCTCCCCACCCGCCTCCTGCAGCACTGGTAGATGTCATTTTAGAGATTTGGGGGTGTACTCTGAAGACTTTAACTTTAAGGCTTGACCTTCAGTGCCTTGGTGATTACTATACTTGAAGACAGGGTGAAAGATCTTGTGATTGAGTCACGACTCTTTTAATTATAGCATAGCAGCATGTTGACTCTTCTTTTTGTCTTTTAGATGACGTACTTGTTAGAGTTATGAAGTTACCCGTCTTCAGAACCACTGAGAGTTAGTCCAAATTAACTTAATTCACTAAAACACTACATTAATCGTATTATGTGACCAATGGAATAGTATCGGTTGGAAAACAAATTACAATATTTCATTAAATCATCTTATCAAAGATGACTACAAAACTCATGAAATAAATCATTTTTTCTCAATTTCTATTTTCTAGGTTTATAATTACTCATAAACTAATTTCCAAGAAAATAATTTAATTTTGGTACAAAAATAATTATACACTAGATTTTGTGTTGTGAGTCAAAAAGTCGTATTTATTTGAACACATTTGAGTAGTGATAGTACAATGCTTAAAACTACTGCCTGGGTCTATATCCTAGGCTCACTACTTACTAGCTGTGTGACCTTAGGCAAGTTACTGAATCTTTCTGTTCTTTAACTTCTGTGCCTTATTTGTTAAGAGACAATAGTATACTCTCCTTTTAGGGTTGATGTGAAGATTATGGGTCAATAAGTGTAAGGAATTTAAAAAGTCCTTGGCACAGAGTAAGTGCCAATTTGTTAATATTTTTGAATACCTATTATGTCAGAGACAATGAGAATATTGCAATGGGACGATTGCTTGTGCATCCATTATCCCATTTAATCCATTCACTAACCTTGGTATGTAACTGTCTTCATCTTACTTGTGAAGAAAATGAGGACCAGAGAAGTGGAGCAATTTGTTCAAGGTCACATGGCCATGCTAAGGTAGCAAAGGTCAAAGCTAGCAAAACCAATTCTGTAGATATCTTAGCATTTCTTCATAGCCTTTCTTTTCTCAGATTTATTATGAATCTTTCAGGCTGGCCATGTCAACTTCGGTCTGTTCTCCAGAAGTCAAGAGATTAGATCTGCATCTCAGTCAGCCTTGCCCTTGATGCAATAGAGAACTGAAATTCTTTCTTAGAATATATATCAATATGAAGCTTGACTCTGCCAGCAGCTCTGTGGGCCAGCTCTAAGTTTGCTGATGAAATACCTGTTCCAGCTTACACTTCACATATTGCTCTCTGAATATTTTTTTTGATTCAAAGAAGTTCACACACTTTTATCCATTTGAGAACAGATTTTCTGCAAATTCACCTGAGACCTACAATATATTCATGTGGATTTTGTATTAAAAACAAATTCACCACGCTGCCCCTCAGTCTTTGCTCAAAGTCTCAAGTGCATTGAAGTTTGTTACCTCAGGGTTGAATGCCATTTTCATATCATAAAATAAAACTACAGGTTTTTTCACACATACTTTTCAAAATATTGTCACAGAGTTATTTTCTCTGCAGCAAGATTTAACTTTCAACATTCAATTAAATGGTTCACCACATTGTGTTTGACATTACATCACCATTAATTCAAATTGGATGTCCTCCTTTGAGCTGAATCAAATATTAACAGTAAAAATTTACCTTTTAAATAAAAATTTTAAGCACACAAAATAAGAAATTTACAATGAATCTAAGTTATAGATCTGCTAAACTGTGTTTTTTAGAGGGATATTTTATCAATTTTCCCATCAGAGAACACAGCATTCTGAATTGAGGGATATCTAGTATCTCTTTATTAATAGAAAGTGGCCAAAGCTTAGTCATAATTTTTGACAAATAATAAATGAGAAATTCTTGGAACCCACAGATAATGATTAATGTCTACATTTATAAGAAAGCAGAATAATTTTTAGTTATATTGTCATCTATTAGAGACATGTAGTATTTTTTTAGAAACCACAATCACTAAAGGTCCATAGACTGAGTTGGATTATTTCATCAAAAAAAGAATTTTAAAAGAAAATCAATTAAATTATCAACATAAAACATTGTGAAATTGAGTTAACATCTTTCTTATAATGTTTCTGGACATTTTTAAGGGCTAATATTAAAGAGAGAGGGAGAGCGAGAAAGAGAGAAACTTTATTAGCCATCAGGGCCATGCAAATATAAACCAAAATGAGATACCACTTCATATCAAGTAGGGTGGGTATAATAAAAAAGACAGATAATAACAAGTATTGATGAGGATGTAGAGAACCTGAAACCCAATACACTGCTGGTGGGTATGTAAAATGTTGCAACTTCTTTGAAAAACAGTCTAGCTCTAGGAGTTCCTCACCCAGATAGAGAGTTCCATATGACCAAAAATTTCATTCCTAGGTACATACCAGGGAAAATAAAAACATGTGTCCACACAAAAATTTGTACACTAATGTTTATAGTAGCATTATTCATAATAGCCCCAAAGTGGAAACAACCCAATGTCCATGTGATTAATGAACACATAAATAAGGTATATCCATACAATGGAATATTATTCAGCAAAGAAAACGAATGAAGTACTGATACATATTACAAAAAGAATGAACTTTGAAATCCCATTCAGTAGAATACTTGCTATGGGTCTGTCATACATGGCTTTTAAGTAGGATTGATATTAGTTCTTCAGTGAATGTTTGGTAGAATTCAGCCGTGAAATCATAGGATCCTGGGCTTTTCTTTGACGGGAGAGTGTTTATTAGTGTTTCTATCCTGTTACTTGTTATTGGTTTATTCAGAGTTTGGATTTCTTCCTGGTTCAATCTTGGTAGGTTGCATGTGTCTAGGAATTTATCCAATTCTTCTAGGTCTCCCAGTGTATTGGCGTACAGTTGCTCACAGTAGTCTCTAATGATCCTTTGGATTTCTGCAGTACCCACTGTAATGTTTCCTTTTTCATTTCTAATTTTATTTATTTGGGTCTTTTCTCTTTTTTCTTAGTCTAGCTAAAGGTGTATCGATTTTGTTTATTTTTTCAAAAAACCAAATTTTCATTTCACTAATCTTTGTGGGGTTTGTTTGTTTGTTTCAATTTCATTTATTTCTGCTTGGATCTTTATTATTTCTTTCATTTTACTAAATTTGGGTTTGGTTTGCTCTTCTTTTTCTAGTTCTTTGATATGCATCATTAGATTGTTTACGTGAAGCTTTTCTACTGCTTTGATGTAGGCACTTACTGCTATAAACTTTCCTTCTGTTACTGTTTTTGATGTATCCCACAGGTTTTGCTGTGTTGTGTTTTCATTCTCATTTGTTTTGAGAAATTTTTTAATTTCCTTCTTAATCTCTTCATTGACCCACTGGAGCATATTTTTTAATTTCCATGTGTTTGTATAGTTTCCAATGTTTCTGTTGTCATTTATTTCTAGTTTTATTCCATTGTGGTCAAAGAACATACTTGATATGGTTTTAATTCCTTTGGATTTTTTAAGACTTGTTTTGTGTCTTAAAATAGGTTCTATCCTTGAGAATGATCCATGAGCTAAGGAGAAGAATGTGCATTCTGTAGTTGTTGGATGAAATGTTCTAAAACTATCTATTAGGTCCATTTGGTCTATAGTGGAGATTAAGTCCAATGTTTCTTTGTTGATTTTGTCTGAATGATCTATCCAATGCTGGAAGTGGAGTGTGAGGTCTCCAGTGATTATTGTATTGAGGTCTATCTTTCTCTTTAGCTCTTATGATATTTGCTTTATATATCTGGGTGCTCCTGTGTTGGGCGCATATACATTTAGAATTGTTATATCCTCTTGCTGAATCGACCCCTTTATCATTATTTAATGACCTTTTTTGACTCTTTTTATAGTTTTTGTCTTGACATCTATTTTATCTGAGAGAAGTATCACTACTTCTGCTCTTTTATGGTTCCATTTGCATGGAATATCTTCTTCCATCCCTTTATTTTCAGTCTATGTGTGTTGTATGGTATAAAGATTATATCTCAAAAAAGCTGTTTTTTAAAAAAAGAAAAAAAGTAAAGTGGGTCACTCTTAAATGCAAGAAATCTTCATTTTCCTCCAGATTTGTTTGAAGGTCTTGCCAAAATGTAGTGTATGTAATAAATTGAATTAATACAAAAGATTTGAATAATATTGAATTTTAATCATACTCTGCTAATTCTTGAAATATATGCTAGATGAGTACTATTCAATGTATAATTACTCTTTGCATAGTTTACAAGGGTTTAAATAGTATTTAATTACTGTAGATATGAAAACTCTTTGAAATGAATATTTCACTTATAGAAATATATCCTTGAAATTCAGCATGTATATAATTATTTCACTTCAAGAATGTTCGTTAATGTTTCTAATAATAAAAATGTAAAATAACCAAAATGTCCAACATTAAGCATTGAGTTAGACAATTTTGCGTTATTCGATAATTGAATATTGACCCATTTAAAAAGTTATGGAAATACCTATTTAAATGAAAGTGCTTATAATATAGAGTTTAATGACTACAACAGGTTTTAAATGAGCACATACAGTGTGTTTTTTTTTTCTTAAAGATATGAACATAAAATTATCTGTTAATAGTAGTCATTATCTTTGGGCAGTATGATCATATGATTACAAGTGTGTCTCTTTCCTTTTATTTGTCTATATTTACAAGTCTTTCCTATAATGTTTATGTATTGATTTGGTAGTCTGTAAGGTAGTTTGCATTTAAGAAAAGAAATAGTATTTTAGTGTTAACAGCAACCAGCACAAAGAAATGTGTTACCCCTTAACATTTCACCAGAGGAGATATCTCAGATTACCCTTTTAGGAAGACAATAAGAAACGGTGAGCCTGACGAAACATATAGAAAGGCAGAGAAGCAGTCCTGTCTACCTGTTTTTTCATGGTGATAGTGGAATATTCATCATGCACTGATGATACTTAACATTGCTCAGACTCTAATTAGCTATTTTAACCCATCACTGTCCAGTCACTGCTAATCCCTTACCAACCTCACCCAGAGGAAAAATGACAGGCTATATGTACCAAACAAGGTTCTGAGGTGTAAGCAACACAAAACAAGGTCTGCTATTTTAAGCCAAAGAATTCAACTAGAAATATATAGAGGGCTCAGAGGACGAAGATTAGGTTGGAAAACCTACTTAAAAAACCAGCAAGAACCAAGTGAGTTCTAGAAGCCAAGTAGCAACAAGTTTCTGGATGGGATGCCACCACCCAGTACCACTCTTAGATCCAGGCAAGAAGGGCTATTGCCCTGAACTCTGGGTTTTAGAGAATTCACTCTGGTCTTCTTCGGGATAGAGCCATTTCCATGAAACAAGAGCCTACTGAGTTAAGGGGCAGGTTACACAGAGCCCAAGCTCTGCCTCCCAGACCATGCTCTAGATACATATGACCCCAGAATCCTTTCGTAAATGGTTCTGAACCCACTTCCAGAGCCCATGCAGGCCTCTTCACAGGCTCCACCCACTCACTCAAGGACCACGGGTAGACCAAAGGGGTGGCCCAGGCTCAGTTTCTGTCTAGGGATATGGATGGAGCTTGGATCTGTAGTTCAGGGTATCCGCTTGTGTAGGCACAAACTCCTTACAGAGCAAGACAGAGCCAGGAGTAGGAAGGTAAGGAAAGACGGCCAGCACTCTAGGACAAAACACCAGAGGCCACTATCCCCAAGTTTCCAGACCCTGGCAAACAAGTCCAAGGTATCCAAGAATTCTAAATTCAAACTTGGCCACCTGGGTTTTCATGAAGACACATTTTTTTTTTCAAGTTAGTAGAATATACATATATATAATTTATATCATCAATTTGTTAGATTGATTTATAACTTTTAAATATTTACTTCAATGGTATGTGGGCTTCCATGTATACTACTGTTGAGTCTTTTAAATGTTGACATTGCCAGACCTACCCAACAAGTTCTACATATATTCTTACTGCTCCTTTATCTTTGCATTTTTCCCCTCAAGAGTCAAAGTCCTAGGCAACAAATGTATTGATCCCAGGTCATGACCTTGCTGCCAGGCATTGAGAAGAGGGGATTTGGCCCTTTCAGAGCTCCTACAGTGGGAGGCAGGGCCCTTTAGACCCACAGGACCACAGATAATGGCAACAACCTGCTCTTCCTCCCATAGATTGAGAAATAGAAGTGCATCCTGGATAGCCAAACAAAGCAAAACCCAAACAAATACACATTTTATTGAGAGAAAGAAGACCATCCGTACTCACCTAGCTATCTTGGGTCAATGCAATTAAGCTCCTTTCTTCATAACATGAAATAACCATAATAATGTCTTTTAATGTTGAGAACATTAAAAGGATGCTCTGTGTGAAAAATGCACTGCAAACTGCAAAGTGCTACATGAATTATCGTATTAGTGTTATCATGCTCTAGGGAGAGTTCTGGCAGCTGCTAATCAAGAATTAAGAGAAGTATACTAATTAGGAGAGGCACTGACCAAAGATGAGGAGCAATAGCGGGAGTGGCTGTAGCTGTTTAAATGCTGTCCTGCTCGAATCTTTATGCTTTGCTTGCTGCTACTCAGCCCTACATTACAATAAATATCTCCCATATAATCTGCACAATTTCCTTACAATAAATTTTCAAGCTTCATTTGGTCATCCCCATAAACTCAATATACTGTAAGCAGGTTGTTAAGCACATTCAAGGATTTCACAATGAACAGCCGAGATCCAGTTACCATTAAAATGAAGCGCTGACATTGGAATAAGGCCACAAGGAAGTGTTTACTGCTACTGCTGCTCTGGAATTATAATTGTTTCTTTGCTTGGCCTTTAGAGGGCTGAATCATCTGATGCATATCTATCTTGTTTACTAATAAGATACTTGAAATCAAAATGTTGAAATGACCATATATGTATAAGTTTATCAGAACTGTAAACTATGTTAGCATTGAGTTCATTAAGAAAGATAGCTTCTTTATTAATTGCCTATGTTTATTATCTATGCTGGACGCATAAAATTTTATGCGATGATAGCTGTTTTCCAATTTAACAGAGTATAAGCTAAAAAGTGTTGGAGAGTTTGAGAAGAAATTTGACATTTAGTAGGAGGTAAAAGACAGAAAGGGAAGGTGGTTTTAGGAGAAGATGTACAACCAAAAAGCCTTCTGTCTTAGGAGACATGTGAGTTTTGCTGAGAAGCTCAACAGGGATACAAAAGAAACCAAAGACAAACATCCCAGGCAATTATCAAATAGGTAATTGAAAGAGAATAAACTGGGAGGAATTTAAGTATGAGTCTCAGAAGAAACCAGGATAATGAACATTGATGTAGCATAGCCAAGAATTTGGTACTGGAAAGATTTGTAGATACAGTAACAGTATCTATTGTTATAAGTACAGAAAAACAAGTACTTCAAAATGCAATATCCACAGAGACATCTATAAAATTAAACAAATTTATTGTTCAGTTATTTTCCCTCAAGACACAGGATACGATGAATATTACATTTCTTCACATAAACTGTCATTTTTGTGAAGATCAAGCAAAGATAGAGAAACTGGAAGAACCATCATGGTACCTACCCCAAGAACCCCAAATTTTGTTTAACCTGGTGTTATTTAGTGTTGGGATCTAGAAAAGCTAGGTTTGTAAGACACTGTTTGATGGGTGAATTGAAATGTTACCAACCACCTTGGAGGTTAATGTCCTGCTGTTCTGTTCTGCATCATTCAAGCCCTTCCAAATCCAATGTTTGGAAGGAAGTTGCTCTGGGAAATACGGTCGTTTGAAAGGTGATTATTGTATCCAAGATGAGTATGTTACCTTTCTGGACATAACATCAAATGTTATTTACTAAAATGCACACAACGGCCACAGGTTGCTGGTCTACATCTGTGAAGACATTTCTCTAGCACAGCACCACAGCAAAATGCACACTGCAACCCAAAGTTATAGTGAGCTGTCACCTAAAACTCTCTGCGCTCAGACACCTGAGAGGTGCTGTCTTTATTCAGGTCTCTATCAAATGTCACCTCATCAGTGCGGTCTTCCCTGACAGCCTGTGTAAAATGGCAACTCCACTCTCCAAACAAGTACTTCTCCTGTTCCTTACCCCACATGGTTCTTCTCCATACCACTGTGACCATCTGGTGAAGTCTATATGTGTTTGCTTCTGTGTGAGCTGTCCTCCTCTCCCTATGCATGCCTGGTCCTACTGGCCCCAACAGTTTAGTCTGAACAGGGCTTTCACAGCACTCAGTGATGGCTCTTAGATGCAAGTGGCAACGTCTGCGTGAGTCCCGCACGTCCCAGGATGTGCAGTGTGTCTGCCCAGCAGAATGAAGCCTTCAGGGAGGTCCAGTTCACACATGATAATCAAAAAAAAATCACAACATTAAATCATAAACTTATTGCTTCCTTCACTTTTTTCTTTAAATTCTTAATAAAGTTCTTTTTTTTTTTAAATAAAATAAGCTGGGTGTGGTGGTTCACACCTATAATCCCAGCACTTTGGGAGGCCAAAGCAGGAGGATTGCTTGAGACCAGTAGTTTGAGGCAGCATAGGGAGACCTCGTCTCCACAAAACATTTAAGAACTAGCCCAGCTTGGTGGCGCTTGCCTACAGTCCCAGCTACTCAGGAGGCTGAGGCGGGAGGATGGCTTGAATCCAGGATTTCAAGCGAGCTGACTGCACCACCGCATTCCAGCTTTGGCAACAGAGTCTCAAAATAATTAAATAAAAGCCTTTGGCTACTGACAAAACCTTTTATAGCAAGTTTCAAAATAAGATCAATAAAAAGCATGCCAATTTATTATCATAGTCTTAAAGTCTCACATTTTGCCTATATTTTCACATCTATGGTTCGGAAGAGTTAACTTCATGGGTTGTCACGAACAGCAATTAATGTCTGTTAGTGTGTTTTAAGCACCACTTTTATGTATTACTTGGTAAGGAGCAAAAGGTTTTCTGATAATGTTATAATTCTCAAAAGAGTAAAGTCCTAAGTAAAACAGAATGTTGCAATTGCCTAGGTGACAAAAAATGATTGTCTTCTGAAGTGACAGAAGCAAATCCCCGTCTGTTTTTCTAGGCAGCTCAAATTCAGCATATCCACAAAAGATCTCATCATCTTTCCCCCCAGACTCTGTGTCTACCCCTGAATTCCTTTTGATGAATGGTAAAATCAATCTTTTGATAAGTTACTCTTATCAGTGGCTTTGGAAGTATTGCCTGATGCATTCCAAACTCAGACCGACCTGGATCTACATTCTGGTTTACTGGCACCTGTGCAATCCCAGTCAAGATATCTAAATTATCCAAATCTTCAGTTCTTTTGTCTTCAAAATGGGTGCATAGTACCTACTCCATAAGTTTATTGTAAGGACTAAATGAGATAATGTTTATTAAACTACTTAGCACACTATTGGATTTTGATTCACAGTCAGTTAAAGTCAATAATTATTATTCAGGCTTTCATCATTTCTTGCATTTTTTCTGATTTCTTGTCTGTTTTTATTTATGGAACATGCAATTTTTCCTGCTCTGGTTTTGTTTCCCCTATAAATGTCTGCAGAGCTGCCAGAGGCTGTATTTAAAGCATCTATGTGGTCATGTCAACCTCCTGCCTTAAGTCCTTCAAGGGCTCCCCAAGGCTTTCTTCATAAAGTGCAGACTTCTTTGATTAGGACACAAGTCCCTGCACTGATTGGGTGTCCTCTCATCCTCTAACTTCATCTCTGAAGCTCTCAATATTTATAGTTTCTGCTACAGATAGATCCAACTGCTAATGCTTACCCAGATATTTAGGAAACTTCCTTGATGATTTAGATACAGTGATCCCCAAACTTTTTGGCACCAGGGATCAGTTTCATGGAAGGCAAATTTTCCACGGACTGTGGGGAGAGGAGGTGGAGCTAAGGCCATGATGCCAGCAACGGGGAACAGCTGTAAATAAAGATGAAGCTTCACTCACTCACCTCCTGCTCACCCGCTGCTGTGCAGCCCAGTTCCTAACAGGACACAGAGTGGTACCAGTCCACGGCCCAGGGGTTGGGGACCACAGATTTAGACTGTCCTATATCTGTTGTCCACAGCACTGTGGATGCACATTTGTTGTAGGGATTATTGCATTTTGATATGGATGTGACTTACTTGCTTATTTCTCCCAAGTAACTAAACCTGTGTCCATTCTTTGACCCCACAATATTAGACATTGTGCCTGGCACATAGTAGGTACACTAAGTATATTTATTAATCAAGTGAATAAATATGTTAAAATGAGATCTAAGTCACGTAGAATACGTGCTTCTCTTTCCCCACTCACTGCAGCTCTCTCACTGTGGCTGACTCTGTTGGGATCCCTCTCAGAGTCTTAAGGCTGGAAGGTGCATTAGAAGTAAAGTAGTCTGTCTCTCACGAAAAGCAAGAATCCCCACTACAATCTGACCCCAACTCACCTTATTTCAGACATGAGTGAGAAAGAAAACATCTTTAAAAAGGTTATCTGTGCTCCTGTCTCTTATCAGCAAGATAAAATCCACTGCACTTCATTTAGCACCGTATAGTAAGTGTCTGCTTCGAGGTGAAAGATGTAACTGCTATTTTTTTACATATAGTACTGATAAAACTCACAAGGCAGAATATCATGACAGTGACATTAGATTTGAGAAAGCCCGAGTACTTCCCTCCTTGCAGGATTATTTCTTAGATATAAACTGGGCTTAGAGAGAGTATATTCAGCCTTTTTTTTTTTTTTACCCTTTTATCATCGTGAGTCAGAAGGATTTTGGAGGTGAATCAATAGATTGCTCCCCTTCTCTTACTACATGGACTTCCAGGGAAAAATAGACAATATAGTTAAGCTCTTCATTTCCTGAACTTTATATGTAAAACCTTCAGGATAATTGGCACAATTAAATGAAATACCCGTATTTGTGGACTGTTATATGATTTGAGATAAAAAAGAATTTCCTGCTTTTTTATTTTTATAGTGTTAGCTTTAACCCTTATTCTGCTTGTCGGTTTTTCTTTAAAGAATATGTAATTCTAAAGGCTTCTCATTTAGACAGTAGCTTTGACATAAGGTACAAGTGGACCACTTACCTTTTACAAAACAGTTCAGCTCCTTATCAGATTTCCTGGCTTCCCAAACCACTCTTTTCTGTCAGATGGGAAGGACTATTCTCTTGGGAGATCAAGGGCCATTAGATATAATTAACTTTCCTCTTGAGAAAAGCATTTTAAACAACTACTATGCACCTCACCATGGTTTGTGATTACATTCTATTAAACATGAGCAAGCATTTTCAGAGAAGACAGCCATCATTATGAAATGAGTTTAAAACCAAATTCCCATGAGAGTTGGTAATTATCTCATGGACTAGAGATTACCTGGCTACAGTAAGAGGATTTATTTTGTCCATTGCTGTACTCATAATAATAGCTGGCAGTGTGATATAAAAAGGAGAGAGTGAAGCAAACCATCTTAGGAGAACAAAGATGCTACTTCAGTTCTGTAGAGGAAATCAGCCCCAAGAAGTCAAAAACAGAGTGCAAATAACCATCACATTCTGGGAAAAACCTTGATCAACTCCCAGTTATCTTTCCGGTTTCACACCGACATAATTAAGCAGAGATGCTCATTGTTAGAATTGTTCAGTGTCTCTGGCTTTAATTCCCACGTGCATTCTACAAATCAGCAGGAGATAGTTAAACCAAAGTACTCATTACCTTCCCCAAATGAGGAAAGCAGTGAAAAGAAAACCCACATAGAAAGGAAGATTGAGCAAGCAAGAGAGGAGAGTAAAGAAGAGAAGGCGGCTTCCTCTGACACTTGTCACCAGCAGGAGATGTGATCTAGCCATTCTGCAAAGAGGAGGGGACAGCTTTGAGCAGGAGGCAGATGCAGAGCCTGAGGGTGGGATTTCATCATGTTTAAAGCAAATTTTCCAAAATCACATCTTCGTACATATGTTAAAGTAGAAAGTCACATCCCTAAGCCAGATACAAATGTTATTTTGTACGGTGGCCCTTTTAAATAAGCAAACAAGGAGAACAGATCATTGTGACCTGTGAGCAATACACAAAGGTTCCCATACAGAGAGCAGGATCTGAGTATCGCAGAAGTTTGCCCTAGGAGAGCATTTGCTTCCACCCTCTCACTTTGCAGATGAAGACTCTAGGCCAGAGAGGTGAATCAAATCACCATTGGACTCAGACTGGCTCTTCTTTTCCCATTAGGTTAAGCCAAGGCTACCTTTAGGTTACATACGAGGAAGTAGTGTGTGTGTGTGTGTGTGTGTGTGTGTGCATGCATGTCTTTTTGGTCATTTTAAAAGTATAGTGTTTCAATGGTCCTGTTGTATCATGTGTCTCAAAACATCAAAAGAGTTTAGAAGCTTAGTGGATGGGAATAATATAACAATATTTATTGCACACCTACTAGGTACGCAGCTGGGTATGTTACCTATATTATCATATTAATCCTCTAGAAACCCTATGAAAAACATACCACTTTCCAGGCGAGAGTGCTGACACTCCAAAGAGTTAGATGCCTCTTGCCACAGGGAGGAAGAAATGGCGGGATGAGTTTAAACCCGGTCACTGGGATCCCAACTGTCACAGCCTTTCTCCCTCACTCTGCTGCCCTCGGCACATCCACTAGCGTGGTCTCAGGAAATTCTATCTGTGAAGTCCTTGCTTCTGTGTTAGCAAGTGAACAAGTAGTTGGAAATAAATAACAGCACCGTGACTCTGACGCATGCCTTTTCGTGGTGACCTGCTGGCAGCATTAAACAAGACGGAAAACACTGCGAGCTGTCTGCAGAGCGCTCGAGCAAGCTCAGACACAACTTCAAACATCCGTCTTCCTTAGTGTCTTCTCTGGACATCATTCACACTTAGAGGGTAGCCCGGCAGTTCTCAAGAGAAGCCATCGTGTCCCTTGAGGCTTTCTGGGCTGTAATCCTAAAAGGACAGTAAAGTTGGAAGCTGCCTTTGAAGCTTGCTCACACGGGCCTGGCGCTGAATTTCAGGTGAGAGTGTGCGAGGACTCTCAGCAGAGGGAGCCCATAAAGTAGCTGATGAAGTTTCACTTGTGAATAATGAAAGAAGCAAGTAGGTCTTTGTTGTTGTTGTTCCGAGGGAGAAAATAGGCGGGTCGGTCTGCCAGTTTGATGCTGCAAAGAATAATTTATCAGGTGATCTCGTGTTTGGAACACAAAGACAAGAGTTATAACTTTGAAACTTGGTCAGCATTAATTTTCTGCTAGGAAGGATCCATATGTGTTGTCAAAAATGCCAGCCAAGGCATTCGAGGAGAGATTTCACCATGGAAAACAGGCACCAGACATAAGCTCATTCATTGTCTTTGTCCCATACCTCTGAATACTGGACAAATTAT
The DNA here is from genome assembly GCF_041146395.1 of Eulemur rufifrons. Taxonomy (NCBI): domain Eukaryota; kingdom Metazoa; phylum Chordata; class Mammalia; order Primates; family Lemuridae; genus Eulemur; species Eulemur rufifrons. The sequence continues at coordinate 14,943,144 of NC_091000.1, forward strand.
CTTTCCAAATCAGTTATATATGTATGTTATGATTATTCAACATAAAAAGTATTATCCGATCTAAAGTCACCTGATTTATCTAAAGCAGGGGTTGACAAACCTTTTCTGTAAAAATCTGGAAAGTATTGCTGGTCAGATTTGACAAATCAGGTCTATTTTTTCATAATTATTGGCAGTTAAATCTTTAACATGGGAAAGGCTCGTTTGCTTATATTCAAGGACAAAGTAGAAAGGGAATTTTGGGGAGATTATTTGACAAGGCAAGACCGTGGAAGTGGCAGCAGGATATTCCAGTACTGCTGTTTCCTTGCTGTGGGGGATTCATCTTTTGTATTTTCTGCTTGGGAGAGATATTTAATGAGTCTTAAAATCAGATACACAGCACAGGGCATTCGCTAGAAAAGAGTCTCAAGGGCAAATTAAGGAGGAGCCCAAAAGAATAGGAACCAAAGTGACTCTATCACGGTCACCTCCATCTGTTGAAGACTTCACAGCCTCATCTCTGAGTGGTGCTTTTTTTGAGACACTAATACAATGCATTTCTTTGTCTTTAACTATTATACGATGTGGATATTTTCTATTCAATTGGCTTGTTTTGCTCTGGATATTATTACACTTCATCTTAACTTTTCATCAAATAACAATATCCTACAATATTATCAGGCATCAAGAGACAGAGGAAAGATCGTCGTTTTTAGGGTCTGGGCACTTCCACATGCAAAGCAGCTAACCATAGTTTCTCTCTGAACCCCAGTTGCCTCATGTATGAAATGGGCTAATAATTTCTGACTCTGAAGGTTATTGTGAGAATTGGAGATAACATAAGTCAAGTGCTTGTCATAATGTCTGGCCCATCACAGATACTCAGTGGTGGCTGTTACTCTCCTAGTAACAGCAAAGTGCTACTTTCAAAGCCACATTGCTTTGTTAAGCAGTTGAATATAATCCCTACTACATATGGGGTTTCCTTTTTCTCTAAAGTAATTAAGCTCTAAAAATTCATTTTATGAATCTTTGGGATAGGGTATCTCACTGCCTGTAACACATATTTCTCTATAACTTCACATTTCTCTCTTTTGACTCATTATATTTGATAAACTGAGTTTCTAGCAATAGTCCAGCAGGAAGGGACCTTTTTTATGGCAGACAATGGCTCACTGCTGCCAAGACACCAAAAGGCTTAATTTTACATGGCTTTATTTTTCCTGGACTTTGCTTATGTTATGTTGATAGTAACAATACAAAGACTCCTATAGGTTTATATACAGCAATATGGTTATTTGTAAAATTCAGAGCTTACAATACATTTTTCCTGTAAAATACAAAATAGGAATTTTCTCCCTTAAAGGGCTGTCCTTCATACAATTAAAATTATCTGTCTTATCGCTTAGTACCCTTTCATTTTGTAATGATTGAACTAGTATGCTCCTTCTTCTCATTGTCTCCATTTGTTTTGAAAAATTGTCAAATTTGTTTTGGAAAAAAAAGCCACTTTATAAGGTTCCTGCATTCCAAATGCTAGAGTGACTCACGCTTGCGAGAAAGACACGAAGACAGGACAAGCCATGTGCTGGCCTCTACTTGGCTGCATAAAATGTACTGAGAAAAGAGACCTTTTACCTTTTGAAAGTGAGCATGAATTTCCCTTGTGTTGTGATCTGTGAGCTTAGCCAGGGGTGCCCTTGGCAGAGCAGGTCCCAGGGCAAACCCGATGTACAGTCCCTCCCTTTCCCAGGAATGAGTGTTTCCTACAGGCAAAACCAGGAAAAGACAGAGTGAGCATTAAAAGCTGTCCTGAAGGGGAAAAGAAGTTACTAGACAGTAGACTGAGATGGGCATGAAAGTAGAAAGATAGAGTCCCAATAACGTTTAGAAAAGGATGGAAACGTTATGAGCAGGTTATACGCACGGGGGCCTTAGACGTCTCTTTTATACTAAACACCACATGATTAACCCACCTAACCAGGGCTGCTCAACTTGTAGCTCTGTGTGCTCCACTAGGACAGAAGGCCCGGGGCAAACAGCCCTGTCTTTCAACACCCTAGGAAAGGTCCCGCCTATTACTCATGACATGCGTTTTTAGCTAGAGAAGACTGACAGTGGCATTTGAACACCACCTCAAAAGTGGTCTCCCATAGGAGAGGGCAGTGTAGGCGCTTCTCCACGGCCCACCAGGCTCCTGGGCTCAGAGTGACATTCCTTCTCCATGCCTAGGGCACCTTGCTACCCATTCACCCGTCCAGTATGCTCTTTCCCTTTTCAATATCCTCAATTTCACCTTCTCTTTTCTTTCTGTGCAATAGCACCCCAAACTCCCCCCAAATTTAAAAGTACCACCCCAAGATCCCATCTCACCTTTCAGTCTTCTTAGCTTTCCTTTTACTTCTAAAATCCTAAAAAAAAACCAAAACAAAACAAAAAAAAAAACCCACTTGGCTGTCTTAGTTGGTTTTGTGGGTTGCTGTAACAGAATGCCACAATCTATAAAGAATGGACGTTTATTTCTTACAGTTCTAGAGGCTGGGAAATCCAAGATTGAGGGGCCCACATCTGGTGAGGGCCTTCATACTGCATCATCCTATGGCAGGAGGACAAAACAGTGTGAGAGCCAGAGAGCAAGAGGGGGCTGAACTCGCATTTATAACAGGCCCATTCTCATGGTAACTAACCCAGTCCCAAGCTGATGACATAGATCCATTTGTGTGGGCAGAGCGCTCACGACCTCATCATCTCTCATTAAGCTCCACCTCTCAACATTATTGAACTGGGGATTCAGTTTCCAACACAGGAACTTTGGGGGACACAGTCAAACCAAAACATTCCATCCCTGGCCTTCAAAATGTATGCCCTTCTCACAGTGCAAAATGCATCTACTTCATCCCAGTAGTTCCAAAAGTCTTAACTCATTCCAGCATCAACTTAAAAGTCCAAAGCCTGCTTTCATCTAAATCAGACATGGGTGAGACTTGAGGCTTGATTCATCCTGAGAGACATCCTCCAGCTGGGAGCCTGTGGGATTACCAGGTTACATGCTTCCAAAACACAATGGTGGGACAAGCATAGGCTAGAAATCCCCATTCCAAAAGGGAGAAAGAGGCAAGAAGAAAGGGGTAACTGGTCCCAAGTAAATTCAAAACCCAACAAGGAAAACCACACAAAGTCTTAAAGCTGAGGAATAATCTCCTTTGACTCACGCCCTGCGACCTGTCACACTGGGGTGGGGGTTGGCCCCCAAGGCCTCAGGCAGCCCCTCACAATGGCTTTGCTGGGCTCAGGCTACCCAGCAAGTCTCACAGGTTGGAATCTCATGCCTGCAGCTTTGGGGGACATGTGCAAACCATAGCAGTGGCCTGAGTATTCACTCTATTTTTTTCCCTCTCGTCTCTCCTCAACCTCCTACAATCAGGATAATTTTCTCCCTATATTCTAAAGGGTGCTCTCCAAAATCACTAAAGCATTATATTTTTACTATTCTAGAATATCTCATTTGTTCTGATTTTCCCTCATACTTTTTAATATTAATAGTAGAGCTCTTTTCTATGTCAGGAGGAACAGCAGGTAGTTCAAGGTTTTCATCTCAGGTCCACATCTACAGTGTACATCTCTATGTTGCCAGTGAGCTTTGGAAACCAACCAGGTAAAGGATGTGGTAAATGCTCTCTTTTGAGAATTAATGAGCTTAATCAATAAATATGCCTGAATAGGTGGCCTTTTCCTACCTCCAGACACATAGGGGAGTCTTGAGTCACAGCTCCATGTGAGTAGTGCCCAGTGGCTCTATGCAAAGAGGTGAGCTCAGATGATACCTGTGAAAGACAAGGCCAAAATCTGCCTGTCAAACAAGTTAGGGTGCGCCATGATATACTACGGTTAAGCTGGTGACCAGGGCCTCTATGGACTCCACATGGCCTCTACACAGTCACTGATAAGCAAACATGAACCAGAGAGAGAGAGAAAGAATAAGGAGAGATGAACCAGCAGCCTCATGGGAAAGCATTGCTATAACACCATCCTTTACAAAGTTAGAATCCAATAATAGATTTTAACCATAAGGTATTTACTTTATTTCTTGTTTGAAAGGATGAATTTTGGGAAATGGTTAACTCCTCTAGTATCTTCCGTGGATTAATTTCACTGTCAAAGTACTCATAGTAAAAATTAAGGCTACTACACATTGATTATATGGCACAAATGAGTATTTGTCACATACTATTTGTTTTTTAATTAGAATTATGAACTGTTCTTTTCTCTGAGGATATAGAATTCTAGAACTTAGCATTAGTCTTTAAGAGCACCTACCCGGAACCCTTTATTTTTCAGATTAAAAACTTCAGATGTTTTCTTCAGCCTCAAAATATTATAAACTCCTTGAAGACTTTCTATGATACTAAATCCTAGTGCAAAAAATGTGGATTTTAAAAATAGAATTATATTACATGGAAGGCATTGGTCAGTTCTGCTGAGACGACCACAAGGCATTCTTCCTGATAAATAGTGAACACATGGCTGTCCTTTCATCTTCATTTGCATCGGGCACAGCTCAGGTTTCCAACACAATCCTTCATCAGAGTTCTAGCAATTCTTTAATTGTCAGTAGCACATATAGTTTTGAGCTTCTTTTCAATGATCTGACCCTTCCAGAAAAAAAAGGAATCCTGAGATTTTAAAATAAATGCTTAATTGAGCTGGTTTCACACTCTTTTTCATTGCCCCTCCCTCTAACAAAAACACACACATACACACACACACACACACACACGCCCTTTCACACACATAGCATAACACATTATCTCTCTTTTCTCTCCTGTCTTTGTGTTTTTTTTAAATGTGATCCATGCTGTGAATTCATTCAGAATCCAGTTTCCTTCTCAGTGGCCCTTGAAGTGTGTGTCAGAGCTATAGTCAGTATGGATTATATTAATACCACCCTTGATGCAGGTCTCTCTCCTTCATTTCCACAGATTCCATTGATAATTCTTGGCTCATTATTATATTTTCCCATGTAACTTTCAATTTCTTAGAGCTTCTTACATGCTTAGCATATTTTTATACACCTCTCTCTTTAATTCCCAAATGAGAAGAAAACAAATGCTGACAGTGTTTTCTTTCTTTGATCATGTAGCCCTCTGTTCTTGTGTCAGAAAAATCTGAAGATTCGAAAGATAAATGAAAGATAATGAAAACATATTTAACTTTTTTTTTTTAAAGCACTGAAGTTTATTAGAGAAAAAGATCTCTTTTAAATGTTGGAAGGAAAAAGACATGAAGAATTTGGTGGAAACATTACTTAGGTGTATTTAGCAGTTGATTATATGGGACACAGTTTTTCCTTTGAATTCTGATTTTGTACAAACCTCGGAATTGCTGTCTACAATATAAGATGGAAAGGAGAGATAAATATCTCAAATACATCTAGTAATAATACAAATTTAAAAAGTAAAGCATTTCTTTCTTTCTTTTCCTTTTTTTTTACAGACAGGGTCTCTCTCTGTTGCCCAGGCTGGAGTACAGTGGCATGATCATGGCTCATTGCAGCCTTGAACTCCTGGCCTCAAGCAATCCTCCCACCTTGGCCTCCCAAAATGCTGGGATTACAGGTGTGAGCCATAGCACCCAGCCAGTAAAGCATTTCTTAGGACAGTTGGGCAATCTGTGTTGAAAGCTTTAAAATACAAATGCAAAGTTATGCATCAAATCCAAAGAAAATAGTCATGAGAGTAGGCAAAGATTTAGCTATAAGGATGGTCATCAAGTGTTGCTTATAATGGCAGAAAATTGGAAACCATCTCCAGGCTCAACAACAGAGGATTAGTTCCATTTATGGTACATCTGTAAAATGGCATACAAACCAATCATTTAAAATGATGTTGTATGAAACTAATGATATACTGTGGGGCTATTTGGAAGTAGATTTTAAAACTCCATGTACCATATGATTTCATTTTGTAAATACATGCAAACACATATAAAATCAATAAAGTGTATTCTTCAAAACGTTAAAAAAGTTTACTACAGAGTAAATCGTTAACAGATACCTTCCTGTCTTTTTACTTAGTCAAGTTTCCAAATATTCATAAATAAATAAATGAATATCTTACAATTTATTGAAGTACTCTTTTAAAAAATAAATTTCTTTCAAAATAAGACTGGCAATGATGAACAGGGAAAAGGCAATTCATAAATAAATCAGTAAGAGAAAGGCCTTTCATAGAGCAGTAATATTAATGCCATAACTTGAGAAGTATTAATTTTAAAATATTTGCAGAAAAGCAGAAAAAGGGGCTGCTTTTCACAAGAATCAATCCAAGTGTAGGATAAGCAAGGAGGGAGGGAGTCGGACTTGGTGGGAGCCGGCAAAGCAGAGGCATGGCTAGTTGGTGCCAGGCTTGAGGACCAGCCTTAAGTCTTCTGCATAAAAAAATCAACCAATGTAGTTGCCTATAAGTAGCCAGGAGTAGAGGGGGCCACAGACACCTTCTCTCTAGCAATGAGAAACATCCAGGCAGAGTTGCCATCAGACAGAGAGTTGAGATACCAGTAATCTTCTTGTACTTTCATCTTTCTCTTTGCTTTGTACGTAATTATAGCCTAATTCCTTTCATTCATGTTTTAAAACTCCTAGTGTTCTTTCATGCTGCAGTCTCTCAATTCATTTCAACTAAATGTTCACAGAAAATCTGCAGAATGAGCACGTACCTCCTTGAATCTCAGAATTTCAGCAGGTGGGACAGAGGGGGAGGGGCCGAGCAGGCCACAGTGCAGCCTCTCCGGGCGCAGGTGAGACAACACCTGGGCTTGCTCAGGCCTGTTTGGAATATTAAATATAGTCTATTAAAACAGGGCAAAATCAGTACCTACCTGGAACAGCCAGGGCAAGACCAGTCTCAGGCAAACAGCTCCCTTCATGACTGCCTTTTGCTAGTCTACTCTCTCACATTATTCTTCCGTTCATTCATTTACTCACCAGGTATGTTTGCTACCAACAACATGCCATGTATTTGCTAAGTTTGAGGAATATAGATAAATAAGCCATGACTGCTTCTTGAACAAAAATATGTAAACAGAAAATTATAGATCAATATAAAAGAATAAAAGCCAAGAGGCAGAGAGACCCAGTGTGGACCTGACAGGTTAGCTGGAGTTTCAGAACTCCCATGTGGTGTTGATGTGACTTGAGTACGTGTTTAACTTCCGTGAGCTTCAGTCTCTTTAACCCTAAAAGTGAACTAAATGTCTATATTAGGAAGTTTTGGTGGAAATTAAGTCAAATGAAACAATATTGGTAAAACAGCAAGCACGTATTTGGGATGCAGCAGCAAACGAGTTCTTGCTTAGCTGCTACCATATATGAACAGTGTCTCTTGCTCACCCCGTTTACACAAAATTTCAAGGGTTCAGGTGTGCTTGGAAGGTGGGGGGGCGGGCAAGGTCCCTTGTACCTATGCCACTACACAGGCTATGAAGGTGCCATACTTTCTGCTTCCTGACCACGGGACAGGCAATCTCTTTCTCTCCAGTGTGCAGCCTTGTTCACGCACACTTACAGGCTTGGGGGAGCAGAAAATCTCATTCCACCCCTTTTCACGCAAATGCTTTTCTCTCTCACTTTGGCCAGGCTGAGTCTTTGTCTCAGCTTTGGTGCTCCGTGCAGGAATGTGCTCCCAGGGTACCGGGGTGAACAGGCGTGGGAGATGCACGGAGAACACACAGGATGTGTGATACGCCCCTGCCGCAGAGTCCTTACATCTACCCGGTGGGTCAAGAAAGATTTTCCCGGAGAAAGTATCATTTTAAACTTTCCTGGGTATTGCAGGAAAATAAGGAATTTTATGGCTGGGGCAGATACGGGAGAGTATCCCAGGCAGAATAAATAAATCGTGGAGAAGTACTGAATCATAAATTATATGTTTGTGTATAAACCCATTTGTTCCCAGCTGGTGGGTGCAAATCAGGACATTTTAATACCCAAACCACTATGGCTCTTCCTAGCCAAACGGAAGACCATCAGCCAACTCCGTCCTCAAACGCTCTGCTCCACTGCTCTGCATCCGAGAACCTCTAGGAAGATACCAACATGTTTAGAGAGAAATCCTCTCACGTCCGGCTGTTCCAGCTGCCCCTGGAAACGCACTGTCCGCTCAGGGTCAGGTGGCGCCACCCGCTGCGCCCACTGTCAGCGCGGCAGGGGCCGCGCACCTGCCGGAGGGTGCAGAGAGCCGTTGGGTTGGCCGTGCGGGATGCTCACTCCGGCTGCCGAGTGCGGACTGCAGGGGGTCTGGATTTAGGAGAACAACTACCGGCCTGTCATAATCCAGGTACAAAATCACAGTGGTCCAAACCGGATAGTGGCAGCTGCGATGGAGGGAATTGGATAGATTTGAGAGTTATTTAGGAGAGAAATCGACAGCACTTTGTGATCGATTAGAGACCCGGAGCTGCAGGAGGGCGAAGTCATAGGTAATTTACCTTATTCCGGATTGAAAACCCCACGCACCGCAGTGCTGTGCCGTAAGAGCGGGAGAACTGCGCATGTGCGTGTTCAGGCTGGGTGTGTGTGTTTGGAACAGGAGAAGCTGAGACAGTAACTTGAAGCTTAAAACTCGATATTCAAGTAGATGTTTTCTGCCAAACATCACAAGCTTATCCCCTTTCTTCTTTGTGTATTTCCATAGAATACTTAGAATGAACCCCTGCCCTTTAGGAGTGAAGCCCAGCTGTTATCCCCAACTCCTGACCCCTGGAGCCCTGCCCTGTGTGTGTGTCTCTGTGTGTGTGTGTGTGTGTGTGTGTGTGTTTGTGTGTGTAGAGCTCATCTGCCTTGTAACAGATGCATAAAGTTGCAGCCTTTAAAAAATTATTCCAGTTAGGTTGTTGGAAAATGGCCAAGGTTCCAAATGTTCAAAGACTCAGCAGACAAGCAGATTCCGGACTCTTCAAAGCCAAGAAGAACGAGGAATTCCATTTGAGTGACAGTGGAGGAGACACAAAGAGTAAGCTTTATATGCTATAGGGACCTTTGTTGTCAACAGAGAAGGAAAAAGCTGTTTTGTAAATGAGAAAGATCTATGCTGTAGATACGCAAAATATAGGCAGGGTGGTGGGAAAGAAAGGTTAAGAAAAATGAGATTAGGATTATCTTTCTAAAAAAAGTATAGGGACCAAGGCTCTTGGCCCCATAAAATTTCGCTGAAATATCACATGAAGCAGATTGATTAATAAGAGAAAAGATATGCAAATTTATTTGATGTGTATACACAAGAGCCTTCAGAATGAAGACCCACAGACACAGGGAAAATTGTCCATTTTTATGCTTAGGTTCAACAACGTATGAACAGCTGTATAGAAATATGATTGGACAAAAAGGGTAAGATCTAACGTTAATACACTGAGTGGGGAAACCCAGCAAGGCCTGTCTGTCCAGATTCTTCTTGGCCTGTCTGAACAGCATCCTTCTTTCTGGGTGTGGGGCAGGACCCTTTCTGGAATGGGGTTTGACCTACAGTCAAACAGCGTGGGTCAGAGAATTTCTTTATGGCCAGTTTTCACTCAGAACAATTTTAGGTTTTATAGCTGGCTTGGGGAAAAGGGGTTCTGACTTTTATGACCTGCCTTGAGGAAGAGGGATTCTAGTTTCTATGGCTAGCCTCAGGGAAGAATGGGAGTGAGAGGCAGGAGGTCAGAGGAAAACTTTTGCTTCTGAGACCTTCATTTTTGGGTACTGTTTTCTGAGCCCCATCAAAAGGATAGAAAAAATTATGAAATTACTGTATGTTCACAACATGAACAGCTAACGATTAGGTAATGCTTGCTACATGTTCTGCATTGTCCCACACACTTTACACGTTTTATCATTGTATCACAATAACCCTATGAAGTAGAAACTGTTATTATTTTCATTTTATAGATAAAAAACTAGTGCAGAGAGTTTAAGTCACTTCTCCGAAGTCACATAGCCAGGAAGTCTAATCTAAATCAGGATTCTAATCTAAGCAGTTTGGGCTCTGAACCTTTCAAATAATCTTACTTTTGTAAAGGAATAAACACATATGAAGGGAGACCCTTTCTTAACTTAGAGAAGGGAGTTGCAATTAGAGGTATAAATACACTGAGTCTTTTAATCTATATACTTTCCATGTAATCTATTTCCAAAAGAAGTAAATGTTCTACCTCCTCAAATTTACCATAAATTTATTTTAAAAAAATAATAGTACCCCCATTTATTAAATACATGCTATGTATGAAGCATAGTGCTAAGTACATTCCATATGTTATTTCTAATTTCCACAGGCATTCTCTTCAATAATCGTTGGTCCTATATTCTACCTGGGTGTATTGAGTTTTGAAGGAGTTAAGTCACTTGTACACAGCACATGGAAGGGAAAACTGGGGCTAAAATCTATGCCTGACCAATCTCAAAATCCAAACTACTTCCACTTGCCCCTTCTTCAAACAATCTTCCCTGACTCAGTGTTTACAAAATTGTCAAGCCCTTGAGGATACAACTAGTGGTGATGGTGAACTCCTGCAGTGCTTCAAGCTGGGCTGGGAATTGCATACTTGAGTCCCATCTAGTGAGGGCGAGGAAGCTTCCTTTCTCTATGTGTTATCAGAAACAACTCAATATTCTGGACAAAGGTGGCTGCAGCACTGCCTACAGACCATAAACTACGTCCTTTCTGGAAAGAATCAAGTCCAGTGCATACCCGTGAATGATGATAGCTAATGTATAGGAAAATGTAGTGAGCTTGTAAATTTTAATATTCTGACTGTGTAAAAAAGGCAATTTCTTATAATAAGGATGTTCTGTACATTCTGTCAGTACAGAAGAGACAAAAGGGACTAAAACTTTTAAAATTGAATGTCATCTACATTTTTAGCTTGGATGGATGGTAGAAAATTGCTGCATGAATCATGTGGAATAGATGGAAAGGTAAAGTGGAAAAAATGGAACAAGTCCCAAATATGAAATGAAAAGATGGAGTCTGTTCCCTGAGTTCAACGAAATAGCTGCATGATATTTGGAGGCGTCTCCTAACTTCTTAGCACTTCAAGCTGTTTGGTCATAAATTATACATAATAATACCTACTTTATAGGGCAGATAAACAAATATATATATGTGTAAAGGCTAATATGTAAAATGTAAAGCATTCACTCTACAATTATTGTCCTTAACTCATATGTTCATAGTGTTATACCTTTATAAAATGTATTACATGCATTATTTCATTTAACCATACAATACTATAAGATGTTTAAGGATGTGGTCCCAGCATATAAAGTTCCCAATTTTAACATTTGAAAAGAACAACTATAATTTTAAAGCATAGTATTAAAAGAATAATAACACTTCTTTAAGATTGTTCATGCCAAATTTATATTTAAACACATTTTCACTGTTAACTTCAAACTCACTACACTGTATTGTGAAAGAATTTTAATGATCTTTCTGACTGTCAGAAGTTCTTTTATTCATTCAATTTTAGAAAATAGGTGCTGTTGTTCTTAACTGATGATTTTTTTCTACATATAATTATCTTATTGTGAAAGATTGTGTTTTGCAAGAAACAGTAACTTTATCTACTGCTTACCACAAATTCTAATAATTAGACAATGAAATGGGACCTACCTGAGATGATTAAAGAGTTAGAAAATATGGCCTAACTAGAAAGACTAACACAATTATGCTGTATAATGTTAATCTTTTTTTTTTTTTTTAAAGAATGAGTTGATTTAGTAATGATCTCAGGTAGCTGCCAATAATATCTCTATCTTCATTTTTTGCAGATCAAGAAAAATTGCATTATTATGACCATATGAGAGGTCTAGTTTAGAATGAATAATTTTTGACAGGCTTTATTTAGAGTCAACAGGACTTAGCTGAAAGAACTAGGAGTGGGAAGACCTGTATTAATGACCCAACTCTGCTTTGCAATGGGCAACCTGATCTTGGGCTTCTCTTGCTTGTCTGTAACGGGAACAAACTGTGTGTGCTTCCTGCCTCACCCCAGCTGTGAAGATCCAAATGAGAAAATGTATGAAAAGCACTTTGTAAACTGTAAGGGCCAAACAAATAAAGCTGTTAGAGAGTATGGGAATTGGCAGCAGAAATCTCCTTTTCTGAAAGAGATTCTGAAGCAGTTCAGAATCTCATCTCTCTGGGGTAGTTCTGGCCAGTCTTCTTCAAAGGTAGCAAGAAAGGCTAGGGCAACACTGTAAATACTTTGTCACCAGGGGATGTTTTTCTACTTTCATATGTAGCTAAAGACTTAGAGACTCTTTACCCATTGACTTGACAGTAAGATATTGTATCACTAGCATGTGCTTGTCTGGTATAAAAGCCTTGTGGAAACGTTGTTCTTTCTCCTGAACTCTTCTTTTGCAGCTGCTCTGTCTTGCAAGTGTGTTCTCCCTTTATTGTACCATGCTAGGACACCTTGCTATGCTGCCATTGTCATTGTCTCCTCCAACACGTCTTTATTCATTCATTCAATAAAATATTTACTAATTAATGATTGTATGCCAGCTGTGCCTCCCAGCTGCTCTCCACTCCTGTCTGCTGCACTTGTATATCTCACGATCATCTTCTCTCTCCCTCTGTCTCCCTCTTCTACCTCCACAACTGCCCCTGGGTCCCTGGGACTATCCACATTTCGTCATCTTATTACATAGAACCTCTCTTGTAGATACGTTATAGATATTCTTTTACGTTTGACTTGTGTCATATTTCACAAATATTGAATGGAGATGGCAAATGTTGCTCACCTCTTTACCAAACGTTTCCTCAGAATCAACACCTAGTCTGAGTTGCCACTAACTTCAGACTTTGTATTCATCTGAGGCACTTGTAGGGGAGAGTTAGAGCTTTTAGTTAGGACCCTCCTGAAAGCCCCCATCTCTTATATAATCCAGGCCTTGCTTGCAACCAGATGTGGTGAAAGCAAACTGCAAAAATTCAGAAAGCATTACAATCACAATACTCAGGAGAATTTTATTCTCATTCAGAGGACCGAGGATCTCTCCCTCCTAACTATAAGAACACCTGCAGATCAGTTCCCTGTGTAGATTTACCAAAGTCCAGTTTCTAAACTGTAGGGTGGAGAATAAGGTATTTTATTACAAACATGAAATGCAGTGTCAACATGCTGAGACCATTTCCCTGAGCTCTTGTTCCCTACAGCAGAAGAGAAAATGACCCTTTGATGTGTACTCAGTCAAAAAAAAAAAAAATGTATTAGAAATATTTCTCTGTTCTGGGAATTAAAACTACACCTGTACACATGAAATAAACAAACTGCCCATGGCTGATCTGCTCGTTTCAGCTGTCTTAATGATCAATGCGGATTGCTGCACAATCGATTCAACTGCAGCAATCAGTATTATTCACAAACTCCAGGAAATTTGGTGCAAATGAAATTTCTGAGATGTTGGAAAGCGTTCTTACTTATCAAATATTTGATTTAAAGAATTTTGAAAAATCATCAACTTTTATTTGTATTTTTTTTTTTACAACTTTCAATGTAATCCATTCTGAGTCAAAATTTTGAATCTCTGGAATAAAATTTAAAGTTCAAGATAACCTCTTCAATATCTTATTGATGATAATTTCTCTAAAATAATAATTTATCATGATTCATCCAGTGCTAAATATACATTTAAAATTCCATCATAACTTCCAGGAGATTAAAGCCTAAATGTCTCAAAACACATCGTTTGCTTCATAGAAACTTAGATCAAAGTCCAGTAGCTCAAAAAAAAAAATCTCTTTATAAAATGTTTTCTAGCATGTATCATACACAAATGTGTCAAATTTGGCAGCTTTTCTAGGAAGTCTTCCAATAATCAGAATCAGGAAGCAACCTAAAAGGATTCAATAATTCTTATATCTAGGCTTTTCAAAGACTTTCTTGTAAGAAATTTTGATTTTTTTCTATATTGTAAATATCAAAGAGATTAACTTCCATAGAAGTTGCTTTGTTTGTTAAAAAGCAAACTACAAACAAGAGGCCTCAAAGAAAAAAAAAATGTTGTACAGACATCATTGTTGGCCACACAGTGAAGTTTTAACAATATCAAATGCTCCAAAGTAAATTAGATTCCAGATGGATTTCTGTGATAATACCGAATGCATCTGCCACTGAAAAGAGAGTGCTGTAGGTCTTCAGGTAAAATTGTTTACTATTTTAGGCAATAATAGTAATATTATTTAGTAATTATTACTATTTTAGGTAATGATTTGGGTACCAATTGGGCTCCAGGGAAGCTGAATTTCTGCTAAAATTGAAAAGATTTTGATATCCAAATATATGCCATGTCAGAGAGGTATAGTCTATGATGGAGATCACAGAATATCTTTATTGCCGATTTTTCTCTTCTGGAGACCAGTTGTATTCCTTGTGGAATACAAGGAATGTATTCCTTTATGGCAGTAGTTCTCAAACTTTTTGGTCTCAGGATCACTTCACACTTTTAAAAATTATTGAGGACTTCAAAGAGTTTATATATATATGTGGACTACCTCTATCAATATATATCATATTAAAAAATACACCAAGAAATTTTTAAAACACAAGAATACACAAGCACAGGTTCCATTAGCTGTTAGAGAGAAGGCATAATTACTCATCACGAAACCTCTGGAAAACTCCACTCTACACTCATGGGAGAATGAGAGTAAAAATGCCAATTGTTGGCTTATGAGTAAAATAGTTTGATCTCACAAAGGCCTTGAAACAGTCTTGGGGACCCCTAGAAAGGTCTCAGGAACCCCCAGGGTTTCATAGACCATTCTGTAAGAAATGCTGTTCCAACGTCTCTTTTTCTCACTTGTCAAAGAAGAATAATAATAACCACAAAGATTTGCTGAGAGGATGAAAAACATTGGCACCATATGAGGTGAAAGTCTTTGTGTTGTATAAATATAAAGTATCATTATTCATCAATCGATCGATATAAAGTATTGTATTACCATCCTCTCCAAGCTTGAGTTTCATCAGTTGTAAAGTGAATATGACAATATCTGCCTTGCAGGGTTGCTGTGAAAAGTAGTGTTGATATAGATGTAACACAAAATAGGCATTTAACAATTATAAAAATGTAACTTATTTGGCTTCTTTAAAATTATTAATTAATTATGAAACAAAGCTATAAAAAATGTATAATCACTGGGAAAGATTTTTCTTCTTATGCCATAATGAGCAAATGAAGGAAACATATAAATAACCATAATCTGACTATTATTGCTACACAAAATGTGCTGCTGAATGTTTGTGGCTAGATGCTTAAAGGAATGTGAAGAGGAACATTTTTCAGATTTAGTCCTGAAAAGGAATGAATTTTATTTATTGGACATAATAAAACATGACTATAACATTTAACACCAAGTGCTATGGGAGATAACACCTGAGAAAATTAACAAAAGTCTCATGGAGCATGTAGCATTTGTGGTGTATTTGAAGGAGGAGAAGATGTCTGGGCATGTGACACTGGTAGGAGGTGAGTAAAGGACATTTTAAGAGGAATAAACTGCCAGAGCTGGGCTGCTACCAACGAGTCAGGGTTGCAGGCACCCCTCCCCCCTCCAAATCCTAGATGAGGATGAACTGAAGGCAACGGGTTGAGATGCAAGTTGTGTTGGGTTTCCAGATACTCTTCCTGATCCCATGCAGTGTCTCTTCGTCCTTGCAGAAGCAGGGTTTGCTTTCTGGAGATGCTCCTTCAGAGAAGCCATGCATGGCTATAAGGCGCTGCCCCGGGTGAGAGTCGGGCGCTGTACTGAAAACAGAGGGATTAAGCTGGCATCTCCATCCTGAAGAGTGGCAGCCCTGGTCCCTGCACCTGAAGCTCGAACACTGGCAGCCTAATCAGTGTAGGGTGGTGCCTGTTACTCAACAAGCCCACCCAGGTGCAGAGAGTTTCCGAGAAGTTTTCAGCTTCTCTTAAATTTGATTAGTGACCCAAGAAATGAGGACTACTAGACATTTGAGAGTAGCCTCTCCCATGTAAGAGAGAAGGCAAGCCCCCCCATACTCTGATAGCTAGCTAGCTGGAGGAGGGATAAGCAAGCAGATGAACAGAGACAGACAGATATGGCTACAGAACACTGGCTCTGCCCTTTGCTAACGGAGTGACCTTAAGCAAGTCACTTCAATTTTCCTCATCTGTGACATGAAGGTAATAACAATTCCTACCTAATAAAGGTGAAAATTATATGAAATAAAGTATTTAGTGCAGACTAAGTACCTAATGAATATTTACATTATAATTGACAAAAAAATTGTGCAGGGTGTGCTTGAAAAACAAAGTTTTCCAGCTCAGTTTAATTGCTGAGTCCATGAAGCAGAGAAAGAGAATGGAGCCAGATGGTCATGAATCTTGACTGTTACCAACTAACATAATGTTAGGATATGAGAAAATTCCCGCAGAAAAGAAAAATGTTTGCTAACACTTTTTCCACCCAGGAAAGTTTTCAAGAGTTACTGCCTCACACCTTCTGCCCCCAGTAGGAAACAGCCCTCAACTCTTGAGTGCACAGTGTATGAAAAGCCCATAACAGCCTCATGTGTCTCTCTAAGTGCATTTGGTTGTTCACATAAAATTGTGAACACTCGATAAATGCAAAATTAATATGTGATTAATTAACAACAACAACAAAAACCCTCTTCTCCCTCTTGCCCAAATAGGGATTCATAGCTCTTTCAATTTACCCAGAGTCCCTTCCCAAGCCTCAGAAGGTTGGATATTGTGGCAATTAATTGTTTAAGCACATTATGAAGGATTATGATGAGAGGCAAACATAAAATGTAATAAACACTTGGTAACCAATTTATTTTAATAGCAGTTCCTCTGCCAAGCCAGCAGATTTTTCTAGGACATAGCTCCTTCCACATTCAGCTAAGAGAGATCAAGGGAATTGCCTATAAATGGACCCAACTCATCATTCTCTCTAGACAGTCACGAAAGGCACACTACTAAACCTTCTGATAGCCTGGCTAAAAGAAAAGGCATTAAGTTTCTTTAACTCTTTGGAGGGTAAAGGAGCTGGCTTTTTAGTAAGAACAATATCATAATCGTGTGTTTCATTAAAAATAGCAGCAAGGCACAAATAAAATAGAAATTGGCAGCAAGAAAAATTAGCTAACGCTGCCTAATAGGAAGCTTTTATTCATTGAATGATTGAAGGTTTAAGAAATTCTTCTCTTTCCTTAGCACCATGTCATCCTTACAACGAAAACGATGGCAACAGCAAGTATATCATTAGGTTCAACTGATTGCAAATTCTTCCTCAAAAATGTGTCACAACAAATCGGTTTTTCCCCAATAACTTAAGTCTTTCTAGGTTCCTGGACTCCTACTTTTCAGGTTTGGTTCCCCCTCCCCGGGACATTCTTGTTCCTGAAAGAAAGTTTTTGTAGGGGAGTAGGGGACAGGGAGAGGAGGTTGAAGTGGCATCGGAGAAGATAATGTCTAATGGATGTTTGGTTACCACTACCATGGGCCTGAAAATTCATTTGGAAGAAATTATATGGAAAACCAACTAGCAGAAGATTTTCTCCTTGGGTAGGATGATGCAGTATGTACATGTGTACATGCATGTGTTCATGTGCAGTTCTGTGTATACCCTCTAATTATCTTTTAAATATGAATCTATGATTTTATACATTTCTACCATGATAAAAATGTCAATCATACATGTGCACAAGTAATTAGAAAACTTGATGAGTGTACATCTTATAGAAAATTCCCTATATCTGTCCAGAGAAATTGGAAAAATATTGTCTTGCTAAGAATCAAGTTAGAACTGAATATCAATAAGTGATTATGAAGGAGTCATCTTGATTTAACAGCATGAGTTGTATTGAAAATGTTGTGGTCTATGAAGACTGCATGTACCAAGAAAGTACGTTTCAGGGATATCCCTCCTCTCACAAACCCCAATAATCCATGCTTAAAGCACTGCAAAAGCAATAACACGTTGATAAAAAAAATGAAATAACAAAATGGAACCATGTAGGTTAGGTATGACTGTGTGAGACAAAAAGCATGTAGCAGCTATAGGTGCAGATTTAGTTTCTTCCATAGCCACATCTCATTTTATTACTATCTTGTTCTATAGAACATGCTCATAACTGTTGCTAATTTTTAACATTTAGAATAATAATAGTTCTAAATACTATATATTTATTTTTCTTCAAAATGATTTTTGAAAATATAAAAAGATGAGAAGGGAAGAAGTTCAGTGTAACTTGTTGAAGTCTAACGTGAAGAGTGGACTAGCATCTCCAGGAAGGAATCTTGTGAGCAGCGAATTCTAAATGAAGCCTTTGTCCTTGTTGTTAATTAGCTGTCCAACATTGAGACAAGACTTCTATTTAGAATGAATGGCTTGTTTTAAAACAGAGCTACACACACACACACACACACACACACACAATCTTTTCATTCATGGGTAACTGAGGGTTTTAGAAAGTCTAAAACTTTCAAACATCGTTTCCATTTTTAGACTATACCTGACCATGTCTTCAAATGTAGCTTTTCTATACTTTATACATTCTTGTTACTTGAGACAAAGCCCACTGATGAGTGCTTGAATCCTATAGTTACAGATTAATAAAGTGTGTGAAAACCTTTACAATATTTCCAAACAAATACAATAAATAATAATGACTTAAAGGTCAAAATTCTTAGCTATTCTTATATTTTCTAACATGCTTCTGCATGCAAGTCAGTATTCATTAGACAATGGCTAAACATAAATAATATGTTTTAGAAGATTTTAAAATAAGAGGCATTTGAGGTTTGCAGAAGAAAACTCACATGTCATATTATTTTAAAGAAATAATGGAATGCAAATATGAGTTGACCTATACTGGATGATCTGTTTTGATTTCATTATTCAATGTCCTAACGTGGAAGATCTTGACAGTCCAACAATTCATTTTCTGTTCTCTTTTCAGATTTCTTTTGGTTTTAATTTGGAGAAAGGAAATGGCATTTTATTTCCTGCTTTCTATGGACTCAAAAGTCATAAAATTATAAAGAGGAGAAAAATTGTCAATTTTTTAAAGGTTAAATGCAGGAAAATTAGAGTGCCTGAAAGGGCAGACTTCGTATGGATTCTGTGCTGAAAGGTGGATAGTCCCAGAAGGCAAACTCAAAGATGAGTATTAAACAAAAAGACTGGGCAAAGGCAAGCATGTGCAAACAGCCTCAGTGACATCATTTCAATTATCTCCTTTAGCGGTACGGTTGCGTTGACTTATACTTGCATGTGTGCATTGTTTTGACCACACAATGGAGGAATGTGTAGTGTTTTTAAGTGGACCACTAACGTTAGGGGGGAATTCTGCAGAATGATAGAATTTCCCCTCTCTTCTACCCCAAACCTTTCCTCTCAAGACCTGAGAGAGAAGCTTTGTAGGCAGAAGAAAAATCTCAGGAGGCCGAGAAGAAAGCTAGCTTCAATTGCGGGGTGTAGCAAGGCGAGCACGTGCTAAAGCTCACACAGTAGAATTATCTAAAGCAAGCTGTGCAGGGACAGTCTCAACATGGAGAAGGCATGATGTTCTGGCCAACAAGTTGGCTACTTTTTGTTCCTGCCATTGCTGAAACAGTGGAGAGCACGGGCTAGAGAAAGAGGGGCAATTTCTCCTCACGGAACCCGTCAAGCATGAAGGGTTTTTTCCCCTCCCCAATGAAAATATGGACTCAGGAAGATTTCTCAAGAACAGATTTTCACCTCTAACTCTCTCTGTGAAACCCAGTTGTGAGAGAGCCTCAGAACTGAGTCTGTCCTGGCAGTGTTTGCATATTCCTTTGGATCCTCCTGCAACCTGCAGCTAGTCTTGTTCCTTTCTCATGTCAGCGCTGAAACCACCCCTTGTGAGGATTTTAAAACTATCAAAAAAAACTGCATTTGATTTTCCCCAGTGTCATAGACATGGGAAGCCACCAAAGTATAATTTGGTTCAAAGCTGTCACTCTACAAATCTTTAAGCAAATTCAGGCAGAAAATGAGTAAATACCCATTTAATGAGCCAGATGTTTCTGGTGCCTACACTCTTCCTAGGGAATGAAAGGAATCTTTAGGACAGTGTGTGAACTCCTACCCATTCCCAAGCACCCACCTTACTTGCTATGGAACAATAGAAACATCCCTGGAATCTGGAATAACACTGACAGGGTGGGGAAGAAGTCTGTCTAAGGCATTTGCCAGCATCATCAACAGAAATAACATTCAGAAAATCTCTGAAGAAGAGATTATGCTCCACAGTGCCCTGGGAAAAATAACAATAACACATGACACAGTACCTACCTTCAAGGAAATTTTTATCTAGGTGAAGATAAGACAAACACCTGAAAAGATAAATAGCAAGAAAGGGCTGTGTAAGTTACATGCAAAATGAGAGGTACAGAGGAGTAATTCAAGAAATCAGAGTAGTATATAACCCCAGCATTGGAATAGACCTTAAAAATCTTCTAGCCCAATAATTTACTTATTCTCAAGTCCACTTTAAAAATAAGAGTTCACATTTAGTAAGTGAATATCATGGTGCCATGCACTGTTCAAAATACTGTGAAAATATATATTGAAAATATATGTTCACTTTTTTATATATTTCCATTTTTTTTCAAATGAGGAAATTAAGTCAGAAAAAGTAAATAACTTGTCTGAAGTCCCATAGTGAGTAAGGGACGGAGCAGTGGTTCAAACTTGTGTCTTTCCTACCTAGGGCCTATGCCCTCCATCAGTGCAAGACCATCTTGCCACACGAAGGACTTGCAGCCTTGGTCCCCAACTCCAGTCACGGAGACTCAGTCCATTCTCAGTAGCGCATTCTATCACTGGGAGATGGGGAGACTAATAAGAGTTTCATAGAGTTGAATGTTCCAGAAAGAAGGAAGTCAAAAAGTTAATCAAAGAGACACTAATTAAAAATTTTAAAAGGCAAGTCCCAAGCCACGCATGTAATCTGTGGAATGCAGATTTGTTCTTTAGTTGGAATAACTGTTGAAGGACTGGAACTTTGAACTATCAGAATCGAACCTGGATTGCAGTTTAAGAATAGTGTTATTTTTGAAGAGCTTTGCTTCTGTGATATTTTAAAAGATAATCAAATTATTGTGAAACTTATCAAGAAGTGAGTGCAATATAATCCACAGACCTACAAATGTAAATTTAGAGTATTTAAATTTATGAATGAATGATGGGAAAAGGATGCAATGGTTATTATTGACCATTTGACAAAAATTCTTTGGCTTTAGAATTTATTTTCTACCCAACGAGAACTCTTGCTATATCCATAGTTCTCCCTTAAGTTTTATCTTCTCGCCTGTTCAATGGTTTATTTAATTTCAAAGATAATTAGATAAGCTAAAGTAATGATTCTACAGATGTATAAGTGTATCCTGAGATGAATAAATTATGGACATTTCTGTAAGTAGCAAATGGAAGGGAAGCAGCTGGATGCTTAATGCAGATGGGTTTATTGGTTGAAATAAACTCTATTTTGCCTTTTTTTAAACTAAGCAATTTTGGCCCCTTTTGTTGCTTTGTGAGCAATCAACCAAACAGCCTAATTTTTGATGTACTGCTCTTTGATCGCCAATGCTAAATCTAATGATTTAATTTTTTTTTCTTCCTCAGTGGTCTATGTGTGTGGGCTGAGTCCCTATGAAGCTTAAAACCTGAGGAAAAACATGCTTCATCGTCTCATGAACAAAGTATTCTTATGTGATCTGGACTTTATCTTTGTGCCAGGCTTCTACTGCAAATCAGAGAAAAAGGAAAATTTGTCTAATACAATCTTACCCTCACTGCGTTATGCTCATTTCTTTAAAAGAAACAATTCATTCTGGTTATGCAAAATAATAAGGAATGGGGTGGTGGTGTGTTTTAAGAATACATGTGTAAATAAGAAAGAATTATTGATTATAACATCTTTAAAAAATCATGTCACTTTACTGCACCAAATGACAATTCGATACAAGAGAAAACAAAAATCCCTTGACATTGCATTACATGTCTGGCATAATCTGACCACAGTCACACTGACTTGGGTTAGTTATTGGGGACCTTAAGTGATATAATGTATCCAAAGATTGTTTAAGAGGAAACAGAAATCAGAGGTTAAGAGCTTGGAAATGAGCCCGTTAGACCTGGGTTGCAGCCCAGCGCGTGCTAATTTAGTAACCTCAAGCAAGTGAATCAAACTATCTAAATCTTGTTTTCCTCACTAAATGGGGATAATGATTCTCCCTTTTCTATAAGATCATAAAGAAGACTAGATGAGATAATAAACTTAAATGCTTATCATAGGGCTTGGTTTTATGCTCAGTACATGATCTACTTAGCTTTTTTTCCTATATTATTGTTGTCATTGTCATTTTTATTATCTGACCTCTCATATATATTTGCAGCTGAAGTTCCATCTGTCTGTCCTACTCGTTCTTCATCTGTCTGAATGGTTACATTCCATAAATCTTCCAGGACTCAGCTCATCTACCACCTATCCCACTATATTTTGCCAATCTACCCTACTAGAAGCTAATTCTTCTTTCTCAAAAACGTTACAATTCTTATTGTCAGCGACCATCACTTGAATGTAGTTCTTACAGACTTAGGCAGGTATTTTTCTTTTCATGCATTTTTTAGTGAGTAGCAAGCTCCTTGAAGGCAGGAACTATGGCTGTTTCTACATGGCTAATATAGTTGCTTGCCCAGAGTTGCAAGCAATGAATATTTGTTTTAATCAACATTCAACAAATTCAAAGTGCCTTCATCATTAGATAAAATGGCCAGAGTTAAATGGCCACATTATCTGATAGTTCACATTTACTACATATTACTGCTAATGCTTATTATGTTCCGGGCACTGGTTCTAAGCATGTTACATGTCTTATTTCCTTTAATCCCCACACTGACTTTAGGAGGTCTGTGCTATTTTAATGACTTTAGAGCTGAAGATATTGGGCACAGAAGGTTTAAAAGAAAACTTTTCCAAGGTTATGTGATCAGCTTGACACGAAGCCAGGATTTAAATCCAGGCAGACTAACTCCAGAAAGAGACCAGCCTCTTAGCCTCTATTCAATACTGTCTACCCAATAATATATTCAGAGCGACCCCATAATCTATATTATTGAAATGAATAATATCTAAATTCATTATTTAAAAGCACTATAAGATCTCCTGATATTATCATCTTAGCTTCTTTTCAACCGGGTAGAAATCAGGAAGCTGAGAAATAACCATGGCAGATGTAATTTTCCACTTTTTTTGGGTGCAAGAAATGTCTCCCTATTTCCATAATGAAAAAAATCAAGCCTAGCTATAACAAAACAGATTATTTTAAAATAGGACTACCTTGGTAAAATCTAGGATACACAATGAAAAATAACAACAGATATATTTGAGGTGTCAGGCACTGAGTTAGGCTGTTAAAGCGGATTTCCTTTTTAATTGCAAAATACTCTGGTTATCACTGCTGAGAAGGAGAAAAGCAGCCCTTGGCAGCTGAGATCTGGCCTGGCTCTAAGAGATAGGCCTTGCTGTTCTCCTGGTGAGCATAAACTATTTCACAGAGCATCAGCATCAGCTAGGACTACTCTGCGACCAGGATGGATCAAAACAAAAACATCACCATTTCAGATGTATGTCTGAACCCAGACAAAAACAAGAGCATTTTCCAAACCACCCTCTTTCCATCCTTACAACTACATGTGGAATAGGTTTGGAGAAAAAGGTCAGGAGTTTAATTTCGGACATACTGAGTTTGAGGATTCTCTCTGAAACCTGAGAGAAGAAGTTGTAAAGGCTGTCAAATATATTAGTCTGTATGTGAGGAGTGAGGTTTGGACTCAAAGTGTAAATTTAAGAAAAGTCGGCGTAAAAATAGTGTATTAGTTTCCTATTGCCACGGTAAATAATTACCACAAATTTTGTGGCTTAAACCAACACAAATTTATTACAGTTTTAAAGGTCAGAAATCTGAAATGAGTCTTTAAGACTAAAACCTAGGTATTGGCAGGATTGTGTTCCTTCTAGAGGCTCCAGAATAATCTCTTTCTTTGCTCTTTAGCTCAATGACCCCTTGCTCCATCTTGAAAGTATTTCATTCTAACCTCTGCTTCTATGGTCCCATATCTTCCTTCTGTCTTGACCCTCTTGCCTCCCTTGTAAAAGAATTCTTATGATTACATTGGGCTCACTTGGATAGTCCAGTATAATCTTCTGATCTCAATAGTATTAACCTAATCATATTAGCAAAGTCCTATTTGCCATTCAAGGCAACATATTCAAATATTTTGGAGATTAGGATGTGGACATCTTTGATGGGCCATTAATCATCCTACAACATATAATCTGTATAAAGTCATGAGCCTAGAAGAGTTCAACTAGGGAGTGAGTGTAAGGAAAATAAAGGAAGAGCAATCTCTGAATGTGGGCACAATCCAACATGAAGAGCTAAAGAAAAAAAATTAGCCAGGCATAG
Organism: Eulemur rufifrons; assembly: GCF_041146395.1. Classification (NCBI taxonomy): domain Eukaryota; kingdom Metazoa; phylum Chordata; class Mammalia; order Primates; family Lemuridae; genus Eulemur; species Eulemur rufifrons. The sequence continues at coordinate 14,967,634 of NC_091000.1, forward strand.
TAGCATGTGCCTGTAGTCCCAGCTACCTATGAGACTGAGGCAGGAGGATCACTTGAGCCCAGGAGTTCAAGGTTGCAGTGAGCTATGACTACATTCTAGCAGGGACAACAGAGCAAGACTCTGTCTCAAAAAAAAAAAAAAAAAAGTCTGAAACTCTGTACAGATGAATCTTCAAAATATAGACATAAGATATAGGCTTTATTTTGTTTTTGTTTTGTTTTGCTTTTAGACAATAGAGAAAAATGAATAGTAAAAATGCCAAAACAATCTGGTGTTTTATTTTATTATAAATTACAAAGACGCGCTTTCTTTTTCTTTGTTGAGCTTATCTATCCTTAAGCACTAAAAATAGCAAAGGAGTTTGTTTGATATCATGCCATCACCATTTAAAATAAATTTAAAGGCATCCAATAATAGTAATCACTTAGAAGGCATCCTTCAGAAGATTTCCCATTGCTATTCATTTTATTAGTTCAGTTGAATAGAAACAATAGCAGACTTGGACTTCAGAAAGTTAATTATGGGTTTTCTTTTAAACAGGCAAGGGGAAAACAAAAAGAAAGCCCAAAAGCACAGTGTTGCAGGAGTCAAAACAAAGAAAATTCATCGAAACATCTATGAAGGCCACCCTAGGAACAAAGGATTTCCCCTCTAGAGAAGATGATAGCTATTGGTCACAATTGGCTGCCTGGCAACTCTTGCAGGAGGGAAAGTCATTGTAAGCACCCCACAGTGCATTTGGCTAATTGCTCAGGGTTCCACACACATCTGACCCATATTCTGATTGGTTAAATTTAGTTTAGACAGCCAGCCTTACAGCACTTAAAGAAATGGTCAAATTCTCTTTCCAAAAGTTCCCAGGCTGAGTCATGATAACTTACTGATCGTAGAATTATTCCTGCAACAATCAATTTGATTTCCTTCTTTCTAACTCCACTGCCCTTTCATTCAGCAATTGCCCTTTTATGTATCATGACAGAAGAATAGTAAAGAATTAGACTCATGACTTTCAATGGAGGCTTGCTTTATAATAATAACATTTGTCTCTGGAAATCCTGGAAAAGTTCTTACTATTTTGGGCACTCAGTCCGGAGTCATGTGTATTTCTTGCATAGATGTCTACTGGATGCAATCAGAATGCAATATGCCAATGCAGTTAAAAAATAGGGCAAGATGTAAACATTTTACTTTTTGCAGTGCTTTTACTGCACACGTATTAGAAATCACAGGCAAGGAGAGAGTGATTCCTCAAATGCAGCTTGACTAGGAGGAACATGGAATTTTAAAAGAGCACTGTAAGAAAATTTCTCTTTTCTCCTGAGAATTTAATGTACACCAGTATTTCTAATGAGCACCAGTACTGAGGTCAGAATCCAGTATTAATGGTACACAAATGTACCAGTGGTTGAGTGTGTTAGTGCTGCCGATATTCACACCAAATAGTAACCAAAAGCCTACAGTTGAACCCATTAGGAATTATAGGCAAATGAGAAGAGAGTATTTAGGAATCTCCATCAAGTTTTCCTCCACTGATGGGTGCTAAAGACATAGGCCTTGGGATTTTTTTTTAGATGACATCACTATAATCACTTTCAAAACTAATGATGAAAAGACTAACTTCTTTTTTATCCACCTGACCAATTTCCGGTAGCATCAAAGTCCCTTCCAAAATCGTTACCTCCCAGTTATTTCTCAAATTCAGAAAGTGCTGGCTGTCAGTATCATTGTGCGTTAACACGGAACGGCTCTCAGATCAACTGTTTACTCTATTTATTTTCTTAAATGTTCATTTTGCTTAAAAATAAACACAAATTTGTGATATGTGTTCCTTGCACTATCCTCTAAAAATTTATCCTAAGTATGTTAATTCTTATGGTGCTCTGCTAGAGAATTATTAAAAGACAATGTATTTTTCAGAAATGCTAACCAAATCAAGTGAATTATATTATTGCCAGATTCAGCATGTATTAGGACTTCTTCAAAAGTTTCAGGGGGCTCCCTTTCTGTTCAATTTACTAGTAGGAGGAGAAGTTACAAAAAACAATAGCCAAATGGGACTATGAGAATTAGCAGAAATAAAATTAAGTTAAAAGTTATCAACTCTAAGTGGTAACTTAACCGCAATGTGGAGACGTTACTGAAGAAAAAAAAAAAAACTGGTCTTAGCAGACTGGCACACTCCAAGAGTTGAGCCAGTGGATAAGAATCAAGAGACAGATTATTGGAATGCTACCCTCTGGGAAACTTCACCCAAAATGTAGTATGTGTGGCCAAGTAGTAAGGAAGCAGACTGAGATTCTGGAAAAAACAAAACAAAACAAAACAAAAAAACAACATTGAGAGTAACATCAATGAATGTACACTATACATCCGTAGAAATTTGCCAGTCCCATTAAAGGCTCTGAGAAGTCCTGCAAGAAAATTTAACTTTGTCTAACTCAATGTTTTCCACAGTTATCTAAGCAAGAAAATGCTTTAGTATTTGTTCAAACAATAGTTGGAAAACTTTGTTGGCTTGGTAAATCAATGTTTTGCCCAAGTCCCACTTGATTTTCTCTGGAACTATTTTATATCCTGACATATGTCAGTGGCCTGACAGGCCATGTGAAAATCCAAGTGGATCTTTGAATTTGGTCACAAAAATTGTGCATGATAGGATAAATTATTTTTGTTTCCACTTTCTGAGATTAAATATTCTTTAACTATGAATTACTTTGGAGGAAAAGGATTCAAATCAAATGAATTAAAGTATGTGAAGTTGATTATCAACTGTTATCTTTGAGAACTATTTAAGCTTGTTTTAATGTTGTATCACAAATAACATATAATAGTCTAGCAAGAGATTAATCAATGAGGGACATAATGGGTTTTTAGTTTAATTTTAATTTAATTCAGCAAAGAAAAACATCTGCTATGGAAAAAGCTTAATTGGTTTTTATCTGATGTCACACAGCTGCTACTAGGTGTCACGCACGACCACAGGCATGTGCCGACTGCATACTGTGCTGAGAGCTCCATTTTATCAAAGACATATAAAACCTGCCATCTAGGAAGAATAGAAATGCTAAAAAACCTTATGCCTGCCTCCCCATGTTTGATGAAGTATTCAAAGAGAATGTAAAAGTTATTTATTCTAGATTATAATAGATTCTCTTGTCATTCTGTAACTGGTGAAGCCTGAGGAGATTCTTGGCTTAAGTATGAACAACCACAAAAATATCATCGGTGCTACCTGGCTCTGATTCCCTGCAGAGAAAATTTTTAGCTTCTCAAGCCCTGCAGAAACAAAATTGGGAGTTCAAAAATTTCAATGAGTATTTTAAGCAGCATCAAATCTTTAATTTTACTTGGTCCGGTGAAAACAGATGAGAAAATGGAGAATTTGCCTGCCATGTACATTTCCTCTCATAAAAAAATGTGTATTTTGGGAAATTAGTAGTAACCACCTTGTAAAATACAGAGCTCTGGAAATCGTGTGCCTCATCAGACTGTGTCTAATGGGGAAGACACCCTACTTGCTAGTTTTCAAACAATCAAAATGATTCAATAAAGAGGAAATTTATCCTGAGAATAGAAAGCAGCCTTTATTGAAAAAATAAATAAATAAAAGAAACAAACAAAAGTAAATAAAACACTTTTCTTTAAACTTACAATTTTAGAAATGATCTTAACATTAATCATTGCTTAAAATTGTTACAACTTAGCTTCTGTAAATGTAATTAAGTTTTTAAGATGGAGATTTCTTGATAATTCAAAATTAAATATTTAAATATATAATTATGTTATCTGGTACTCACACATCACATAGGTAATGTCCATATATTTCCATGGCTCACCACTGAAAATCTTGGTTAACACATTCTTTTGAGCTTTATCTTTTTAAAGCAATATTTGCAAAAGAAATAATTTCTCAAGAAAAGTACTATTTCTGCATAGCAAATAAAGGATATAATGAAAGATCTTGGAGCTAACGTGTACTAGAGGAGATATTACGCTATTATGGTGCTCATTATTTTATTCAATAGTAATAAATATCACCTACAGCTATTAAAGACATTTTTATCTGTTTCACATTATCTCCCTGTCCTAGATAAACATACAAACACACATGCAAAGTCAAACTCCAAATATATATTGATCCAAACATGTTAAATCAAACAGAATTCTAGTACAGTTTTGCTAGATTGGTTATGAAGAAAATATGTAAATCCCCAAAATTATTTTGGCATCACACCCCTCATACCAATGCCTGATTGGATTTCTATAAATATACCAGTAAATACTCATTGGCTACCAACTCTGTGTTTTTTTTGTGTTAAGATTTGTGGACAATAAGAAAGTATTCTGAAAGAGCACATCAAATGTAAAGACGTCTTAGTAGCAATTTCTAAAGTATGTCAGAGCTGCCGTAATCATGTAAAGGTAGTAAAAAAAAAAAAAAAATTCACACCACACGATATGCCACACCGTATCCAGGTTATAAAAATGAATGATAATAATGCTATAGCAAAATTCCACTGTGGCTTCTATAGTTACCTGCAAGGACCTGAGGTTACTGACGAGCTGCAAGAATTACCATGATATTCTTTGTTTAGTGACTAGGATATCCTGAGAACATTTTAGTCAAGGAAAAACTACTATACCAATACATATTTAAAAATAAACTCTATTCAGGATTTGTGACTTTCTAGACACATGAAGAACAAACTGTAATTTGTTTGGTCCAATAAGGAGTGCATGGACTCTGTGGTTTTTGAATTAGGCTTGTGCAGGCCTACATATTAAGATAGGCCTGTCCTTCCAGGTTTACACTGTATTTCTAGTAGAATTTTTGCTCAATCTATTCTGAATAATGAGTTAATCTTAGCATTATAGCAATTTTTTGTAGCACTCTTGATTTTCATGAATACCCTTAGATATCTCTAGAAAATATTTGAAATGGTTTAGGGACTTTTCTTTATCAAATGGCCAAGCAGAAAAGGACTATTTGTGTCACCTACTATTTCCTCCCTAATGTAATGATGAAATATAAATTTTACAAGGTTGCTTTTGTTGTGTGGGAAACCAGCGTTTCTGCAAGGTAAAAACAAGGAACTAATTGTTTATATTAGAGCCTTTAACACTGGTGCTATTTTATATGCAAATTTACTAGAGCAATTTGTTTTACATGTGCATTAATTCAAATGAATCAAATTGTCTGAATGGGTGAAACTAAGATGATAGACTATTTCATTCTATTTAAAAAGAATTTGCAATTCAGCATTTTATACAAATCTAATTGAAATGTAACTATGCCTCTGTAAAACAGTGATAAACTTAATATATGTGACAGTTATTATGTGCCAATAAAATATCAAAATCAAGCTAATTACAGAACAGTTTTCACGATGATTGTTTAAAATGACATAACTAGCTCTAAAGCTGGGTCAAAATAATTATTTCAGCTGTCAAAAGGGCAATCTAGTAGAATAAACTACACTTTCTGACTGCAGATTAAGTTTCTTTATAAAATGACAATAATAGATGCTATCAAGACTTGAACTGTGTGTATGAGATGAGAGTTCAGGAGACTCACCTGAGGCAGCACCAGCATCAATTCTGGACCACATGCAGGACTCAACAGTTTATGGCCTGCAACCAAAAGGCCTGTGTTCATTTACAGAGTGAGGCATTTTGTTATCATTGCAGTAAAAGAGGTAAAATAGTATTTGGAGATGATAAAGTCACAAGTCATTGAAAACTGTGTGACTAGTTATTTTTAGCTCTTTTTCTTTCCCCCTTTTCCTCTCTTTGGTCAGTGCTAATGTGAGTCCCTTCTTACAGAGCAAGCCTGCACTGCCAGCGTGGTTTCCGGCAGCAGCTTAGGGGATCATCACAGCCCTAGACAGTTTCATTGCCAGAGGACTTAAAGGATGTCACAAAATAGAAGGTCCTAACGTCCTAGATGGCATTTAATGTCACTATGTAGTAGAGTATTTTTTAAAATACCCTTAATATTCTTTTTTTTTTACAATAATCCTTTTAAAATTTTAATTGAATCTAACTTAGCAGCTCTGTAAGAAACTTTTGACTGGCTAACAAGGAAACTAAATGAAGGCATGCAGTGAATAGCTTTTTATCGAATGTAGTACAGTTTGGAAATGTTTGCCTTTTCAGCCACCTTCGAAATATTTTTAAGTTTCACAACCCTTAGGAATAGTTTTGGAGTACAAATATAAAAGTCAATTTACTAGACAAAGAAAACAGTTAATACAAGTGCTTTTAAATGGTGAGCCACTCAGACTTGACTCTGGCCAGATGAATGTTTCCTCTCTTTGTGACATTGGCCAGCGCTCTGAGCACCTTGTGAGATTAAACCAACAAGTGACAGTCCCAATCACCCCAAGGGCACATTCTGGACAGAGAAAAGATAAAGGCACACTCAAGGAGTCCTAGAGTCGGATATGAAACCTTTAAAACTATAGCAGAAGAAATATTTTCTTGTACATTTTATTCACATGAGGAAAAAATAATTACATCTGTGCCTTTAGCTTTGGTTTCATATCTCAAAATTTTTGGTAACATATGGAGTTTGTTTTAGTAATGAAAATTAAATGTGTGTTTTTTAAAAAATTGCCAGATGATATAAAATTCAATGTGTACTTTTCACAGAATGTGTAAATCATGCTGTGTAACCATATGAAATATTAACTGCTCCGTTAGCTTTTCATCTACTGGGTTGGGGGTGACTGAAATCTGATGATTTCAGTTTGGAAAGGAAAGTGAGTAGCAGTGTTGTGCAAGTGGTTAGGGGCGGTGAGGAAAACATCTTCAGCCACCTGACATCACAATAGCTGCCTGACACTTGCCATCACTTCTCTGACCCTTTGAAAGCCTTCTCCAAGTTGTTCTTTTTTCTTTGCATTTTCTCAAAGGTTTACCCTGCTGTCCCCTCATCCTTCTGCATACTAACATCTGAGAAGAGACAATAAACATAATCTCAACCTGTATTTACATAGTGCTAGGAAAAAAACTACTGGGATTATGTGATCTATCACTTGGTTATGAAAACACTTGAAGAAAGTACACTAATCAAACAAATGAATATTTAAATCTATAGTCTATGTTCATTGCATAGAGATCAATTCAGAAAACATACTGCGAACATTTTCTATGACAAAGCATAGTCAGGGGTACTTTTGAAGATGCAAATCAAATGGACTTCTTGCCCTCAAGGAGTTTCGAGTATATATGCACTTCAGAAAGGAGATATCTATGTTTCTACTAAAATTCTTTTGCCTCAGACAACTTTATGTTAGAATGCTTAAGATTTTAAGTAAATCCCATCAATTTAATGTCTTTTTAAGAATAGTGATGACTAAAGATATTTATGGGGGAAAAAAACTGCATTTATATTTAAAGACAGTTGAAATTAGTGAAAATTGAAAATGAAGTCACATAAAATGCTATTAACATGAAATTATGCCCTTAAAGCCCCAAATAAGGAGATATGCCCACATTGTTAAACTACAACTCAAGAGAGAAATAGCACTTTTACTTTTAATAGGTACTTCTTTCAGTTGAAAAAAGATTTAAAAAAAATAATTTAAGAAATATAAAACATAAAGTAAACCACACGTGTCAATCCTAAGATTTTCTGATGCACTGAAGTTTTTTTAAAAATTCCGATGATTTAATTTGAGAAATGCAATTAAACACGTCCCACCCCCACTATATTTCAAATTTATTAGAAGAAGACCAATGTTGTATTCATCTTTATGTCCTTGACCCCTGGCACAGAGACTTGTAGATAGTAGAAAAGCAATAAAAGTTGCTAAACATTAGAAATATTTCTAGTGTAGTCTATTCTCAGTTATCTACAGAAATACTTTGAAATACAGTGCCCCTTTTGTGAGCCACTGTCTATATCACCAACTCTTCTCGGATATTATTAGTATGCAGAAGGGTGAGGGGACAGCAGAGTAAACCTTTGAGAAAATGAACAAAAAAACCAGCTGGGAGAAGACTTCCAAAGGGTCAAAGGAGTGATGACAGGTCTCAGGCGGTCATTACGATGTCAGGTGGCTGAAGATGGATTCATCACCATCTCTAACCACGTCACAACACTGGTACTCACTTTCCTTTCCAAACTCAAGTCATCAGATATAAACTAAAGATACAAGTGTCTCATCCAGCATGTTCTGTACAACTGCAGTCCCCAACTCCCGGGCAGCAGACCCTAACGGTGTGTCAGGAACTGGGCGCACACAGTAGGAGCTGATTGGCAGGTGAGTGAGCAAAGCTTCATCCGTATTTACAGCCTCTCCCATCACTCACCTCACCGCCTGAACTCTGCCTCCTGTCCCATCCCCACCCTTCCATCTGTGGAAAAACTGTCTTCTAGGAAACCGGTCCCTGGTGCCAAAAAAAGTAGGGACCACTGCTCTGCAAAGTACATAATAAATTTTCAATTAGTATTTTTTGTAATTAATAAGCAGATGAGAGATAAGATAAAAAATGAAATGAAATAAGGCATAAAATGAGTATGGAGTGGGGAGGGGGAAAATGTCAGGTGGTAGAAGGCCAGAAATGAGAGATTTAGGCTCATCTAAAACTCCGAGTGCACGCAACTGGAGTTCAGCCCCACTCTGCGATGAGTGACTTTGTGCAGGGCACTGCCTACAGAAAAGAGTAGGCAGCCACTCTGTGCCTTTACGCATATGCCACCCTCCCTTCTGGAAAGGAGGAGCCCCCTCTTATTCATATGGCCTTCAATGGTTATCTCAAGATTGTCTCCTGGAAACTTCCCACGAAGACTCCAGTCCTCATCTTGCTTTAACTCTATCATAGCATTTGCACACTGTATTAGAATTATCTATGATTCTTTCTGTCATTCAAAATTCTTATTCTTGTTTGTATCTGTATTTATTTTCCAGTGATGTTTATTATCTTCTATATCTTCCACAATAGGCACTAGAAATAACACAGTAATGCATTGTAATATGAGCCTTTGTCTTCTGCATTATTTTCTTTCATCTCATAAGAATATTATTGACAATTTGGTATATTTTGGTAAGTATTATACTAGTAACTAATTTATAAGGGAAGAGCATCTTTAAATTATTTTCATGTGATAGTGATTAGGAGTATTTTAGCAATTTCCTAAAAAGCATTACTTGGATATGGAACATTTGCAAAAGTTTTTGTTTTCTTTTGTTTCTGTTGAAGGGAGTAAAGAATTAACTAGTTATTTCCATTGTATATTAAATTTGGGAGACCTTAAATTCAGATAAGAGATTATAATCCATCTCTATGTCTCCTAATGTAACAGAGGAGCTCAAGTCAAGTTTACTGAAAGAATTAACCTAATAAATAAAATTAATAATCCAAAGAAATTTCAATTAATATCTATAATATCCTTGTATAACTAGCCAATTCAATGGCTATGATTTAGAAATGCTTTAGTGAAATTCTACTTTCTGAGTAAATTAAACTCATGAATATAATCTTATAACTTAAAAAACAAAGCAAAAACTTTCCTTTTTCTCAAGAAAAAAGATTTTGTTTTGCCTCTGTCGTACAAAAAGACCATTTTTACACTCAAAGGATGTCTGGGAAAAGATTTTAACAATCCCAAGAGAAGGCTAATAGCAAAAATAGAACAGATTTCTGTGAATTGTAAAGTCCTCTCGATGTAAATTAGAAGTCCTGCAACCAGTTCAAGAAATTCCTTATAACATATATTTCCAGTTTACAGAATTTATTTTTTTTCATATGCTTCCTACATTCAAATTAAGCAACATAAAATAATGGTTAATTGAACAGGCTTTAAAATCTTACAGCCTGAATTTAAACCCTATCTCATCACTTACAGGTGTGGGAACATGCGCATTTCACTTGACTTAACTGAGCGTCCGCCTTCCTGTCAGATGTGTGGGAAAAGGTTAACAATGAATGTAGCATTTTGCTGCACATCTACTCCAGGGTAAGGACTTTATAAATGTTATACGTTGTTATTAGGTGTTTGCTCAACTGAGAACATTCCCTGAATGATGCTGATTTAGGAAAAATAGGGTAGTTTGCTCTATATAACTTCTAAAATCTCTGTGCTTAATGAGTTACATTAAAAACTCATTTTCATTAATAATTTCAGCCTCAAATTCTGAGCCTTCTATGCCCATCAAAGAAATATCATTCAAGCTTTACATATAAGGAACTCACTGAGGATGCATAAACACATCTTTATACCCATGTCTGGGGGAAAAAAAAGACATGTATACTTTTTTGCTTAATTTCAGTTATGCTTAATAATCTTAAATAATGTAAAAAAACTAGCTATGAAAAAATGATTCTAAGACAAGTATACTTTTTTGCTTAATTTCAGTTATGCTTAATAATCTTAAATAATGTAAAAAAACTAACTATGAAAAAATGATTCTATGAGCAGTGGGGTAGATGAGCAGGAATAGGCTTGGCATACATAGGAACATAAAAAGATTCCTTAACTGATATAAAATAAAACCAAAATGTAGATTTTTAAGTCCAACTGTATTTTGGAGGACAGTATTAGCCTAACGTACTCTGCCATAAGATCGGCTGCTACCACCACGGAATTATGTGCAATTGGAATCAGTCCTTATTTTCCTTTCTCTGCCCCATGCACCTCTCCCTGACTTCTTGGAAGGTCCTCTCTGCCTTAAGTATAACCTGCTTCTCATTCAATTCAATTATTCCTTCATCCCTCCTCCTGAAATTCATCTTCAGCATCATTTTTGGATTCTGCTTTTCTCCTGCTCCTTGTAGGATTGTTCACAGCCTCTCGTCTTACCCTTCTACGTTTTTTGCATTATGGTTACCTTTTCGGTCATAACTTCAATTTCTTTCGGAAATGCTTCAGCCATCAGCCACATCACTTCTGTTTGTTTCCCTCTGGTCAAAGTTGGCGTTCGGGGATACCTAGATTCAAGGAATGCTGGGAAATGCCTATAACTGATAGGCCAACTGCCCAGCAAAGTCTTGAGGGGATTTGTTTTTAAAGGAAGAAGGAGTGCACACAACCTGTGAGATGACCAGCTGCCTCTAACACAGCGTGAGAGAAGGCAAGGAGCTGTGAGCCACTGACGCTACATCAGGTCGGCCCATAAAAATCTTGCTTGGGCCTTGTATTAGACTCTCTAGTGACTGGGCTGTAGTCTTCCTCCTAGGCCTGAGAACTTATCTTAGTTCTCAGTACCTCACTTCCGCTGAGGCTCCAGTCCTACTAGATCTCCTTTTCCTTCCAGAGTGGACTATTATGCAGGCCCCTTGACTAGATCCCTGCCATATGCTTTCTAGCCTCTTCCCCTGCTCCCTCCAGCCTATATGAAGCCTATATATTAGCTGTCGTATGCCCTCAGTCTGCTCTACTTGCCTGCTGACACATCTGTGACATCAAATGCACACCTTCTGAAGCTTCTTCCTTTTTTTTAAGTGTGTTTCAATTTTTTTTAATTTATGGGGTTTTTTATATAGTAAAATTAATTCTTTTCTGTGTACAATTCTATGAGCTACAGAAAAGTTCTCCAGGAATCCCTTACAACAATTTTGCATGGTGGTTATAGTTATTATGATTATTCCTGTTTTACAGATGAGGAAATTGAGGACAAAGAACAAAGAAATGGTAGAGAGATCATGAACCCAGCCAATCTGTCTTCTGGGTCAATACTCTTATTTACTAGACTTTCCTGCCTCTCCTAGAAGGGAAAATGTGACAAACGTTAGGCACCAAGTTAGTTGCACACATAATGAGTGCACCAGAAATGCAGAGGATGGAAAAAGTCACTGTGGGTTGAAATAGCTGGGAAGATTTCAATAATAAAAGAAGCATGGGGCTATGTCTTCTGTGAACAAGAAAAAAAGCTGTTTTAAGCAGGAGAAACTCAATGAACAAAAAAATAAAAATGAGAATAAGTTTGTAAAACTTGGGATATGTCATCCATATAAATATCTTACAGGCACCTCAGACTCTATATGCCATCTTGACTATTTATAATAATCTCTTTCACTTGTTAGCTCCATATCCCTGACTAATATATAAGCTCCATGGAAACAGGATCTTGTCTGCCATTCTATGACTATATTCTTAGGGTTTGCATTGTGTCTGGCACATAATAACTAAGTGTATGAATGAATGAAAGTTTAAAATTTGGCTCAGCCCTTTCAAGAACAGAAACAAATAAATAAGCCAACTTAACTCTCTTTATGTTTTTCCTATTTCATAAATGGCATTCATGAGTTCAGTCAAAAATCCTAAAATCATCTCTGACTTATCCTTCCCTTTTATTACCACTTCCCAAACATTCAATTATACAATTCTCTCCTTCTTTATTCTAATTAGTTTTCTAATTCTTCCACTTCTCTTTGTCCCCACTGTCATTACTGCTCTCTGACAAGCAAATGTTTTGTTTGAACTAATACTATAGCCTCTGACTCATCTCTCTGCCCTTGATTTATTTTCCAGTTCATTCTCTACATTGTAGTCAGAGTAAATTTCTATAATACAAATCTGATTGCATCATTCTCCTCCTAAACATTATTTGTTAGGCTCCAATTGTCCTCAGAATAAAATGTAAGTTCCATAGCATGTTCTAGAATGCCCTTTATGGACTAGCCACTGCGTAATTCAGTAACCTCAGCTTCACAGCAAACCTCATCACCACCACTACTACACCTCTTGCAAGCATTCATTTCACTGCTGATGAATTTCTTTGAGTTCATAGAATGGCTTTCTTCTCTTGTTTCTTTGGGTTTTTCAAACAATCAATCCTTTCCCTGAATTTCTCCTTCCTCCCTGCTCCTTTCACCTTGTTCAATACTATTTATCATTTGGGTCTTGGCTTTAACATCTCTTCATTTAGAAACTCTTCCATAATTTTCAAAATGATGCTAACGGCTTGCATATGACCTTACTCTTATATTCTTCTACGGGCAGTTTTTATCATCTTTCTGGTAATTGGTGGTTACTTGCTAAATTATCTCTAAGACTAAAAGTATGTAAAAGTAGAGACCTGTGTTTTATTACTCATTATTTTATACTCAATGTCTAACCAAAATTGAGGGTTATTAACATAATGCTCAGTGAAGTCATATACATTGACTACATGATATTGGTTGTTCAGTGGGACTTTTGCTATTGTCCCCAAATTGACCACGAGTATTCAAAGCTGAGGATCAAAAGTATTAATACCCCATCTTCTAAGTAGAGCTGAAAAGTGATGCCAAATCTCTCTCTCTTGAGCATACAAAGAGGTGTCACACACTTCAAAAGTAAGAATAGGTGAACTTGAAATCATAGTAATACAAATTATCCAAGCTAAAGCACAGAGGAAGAAATGATTAAATAAATAAATAAATAAATAACAGAGTCCTAGACAGTGAGAAAAATATATAGTTGTTTAACATACATAAAATTATAATCCCTGAAGAGAGATAGGAAAAGAAAAATATTTTTCAAATAATGGCTTAAAATGTTTAAATTTGATGAAAATTATAAACCCACTATTCCAAGAAACTCAGCAACCCTCAATCAGGGCTAACAAGATGAAAACCACAGCAGGGTATATCATAATAAAATTTATGCATAAAGAGAGCATTTTATAAACAGCCAGAGAATAAAATACATGTGCATGTAAGGGAACAACAATAGTAATGATCTCTGACTTCTTATCAAATGCAATCTGAGACAAAAGACAATGGAAAGATACCTTGAATCTTTTGACACACACAAAAAAAAACATTGTTAAGCTAGAATTAAATGTCTAACAAAAATTTTTCTTTTCAAAAATGAAGACGATATGGTTTGGATGTTTAGCTCCTCCAAACAGCATGTTGAAATTTGATCCCCAGTATGAGAGGTGGGGCCTGGTGGGAGGTGTTTGGGTCATGGAGGCAGATCCCATATGAATGACTTTGTACCCTCCCCACAACAATGAGTTCTCATTTTATTAGCTCATGTGAGAGCTGGTTGTTGAAAGGAGCCTGGCACCACCATGTGACATGTCTGCTCCCCCCTCTCCTTTCCGCTCTCATCGGAAGCTCCCTGAAGCCTTCACCAGGAGCAGATGCTGCCACCACCTTCCTTTGTATAGTCTGCAGAGCCGTGAGCTAAATAAACCTCTTTTCTTTATAAATTACCCTGCCTCGGGTATTTCCTTTATAGCAATGCAAAATAGACTAACAGGCAAATAAAGCATTTTCCAGATAAAACTGAAAGAATTTATTGTCAACAGATATGCACTGTGAGAAATGTTAAAGAAAATTCTTCGTAAGGAAGGAAAATGATATCAGATAAAACTCACGTTTTTAAAATGAAGAATGTGTAGGTAAATATAAAGTATATTTTTTCTTTTATTAATTTCTTTACAAGATAAGTGGTTGTTTAAAGCACAAATAATAATAGCAAATTGAGGGATTAGTAACACAAAATAGTTTATTAGGGTTCTCCAGAGAAACAGAACCAATAGAGAGAAAGAGAGAGGGGGAGCGAGGAGAGAGATTGGATGAAATTGGCTCACACAATTATGAAGGTGACAGGTACCAAGATCTGCAGGATGAGGCAGCAAGGTGAAGACCCAGGAGAGCTGCTGGTTTAGTTCTAATCTGCCATGTTGACTTCTGATGAACCCACGTTCTGAGAATGCCTCTAAGATTTCTACTCTGTCTACTGTTATTGTAAATCCTGCCCTTAGATCAGGACAACCTTGACCACAACTCCTGCCCTCAGGCAGATTCACATGGTATTCCTGCCGGTCCCTGAGAATTTGACTTCAGTTGTCCTGCACATTCCTTCTCTGTGGTACATAAGGCCTGGGTCTTCGGGGATAATGGCAAGGGGATCCACTGTCTCACAGCCACCTGGGAAGTGGCTTTTGTTCAAAAGTTTCTATTAGATCTTTCTTTCTGAGAAGTTTCTACTACATTGTCAGCCTCTTTCTTCAGCCTCTCAGGTTCCTTGGCCTTCAGGGGCATGTTTGCATAGACCTGCTCATTGTGGAACATACAGGAAAACACTAATGAAGTCAAGTCTGCTTGCAGATTCCTCTGGCACCGTCTCTGATATTTACAGCATTAGTTACAGCCTGAAATTATCTTGTTCATGTATTTGGTTACTTACTCATTGCCACTCTCCCTTCATTGTCCCCTGAGCTTTATGACAGCTGGGACCTGGTATGTCTTTCTTACTGTTTGATTCCTAGTCCCTAGAACAGTGCCTGGTACATAATAGATAAATATTAAATATTTGTTGAAGGAAAGGATAAATGAATGGATTCAATGGACTTTTTGAAAACATTATGCTCTCTAGTCCTAGAAGTTTTTAACATGTAAATTTGAAAATGTAGGTGGGAGATGGATTATATCTAGGAGGAGGTACTCGAATCTCTTCCTTGGGAGTAAGAGCTTCTGACAAATTTTGTAGCACATTAGTATTTCTACTGGAATTCTAGCCAGAAATTTCAGAGTTTTAGATCTAAGTAATTAGTTTGCATGTCAATTATGAAAGATAAAATTGATTATTTCAAAAGATATTTATATTCAAATCTAATATATAGTGGACATATTTTAAAAATTAAAAAATAAGAAATTAAATTGTATCTTAGTTTGAAAGAATCTCAGCTGAAGATTTTTTTGAGGATTAATATTAATTTGCTATTTATTATGATTAAGAAAATAACTTTAGGCCGGGCGCGGTGGCTCACGCCTGTAATCCTAGCACTCTGGGAGGCCGAGGCGGGTGGATCGCTCAAGGTCAGGAGTTCGAGACCAGCCTGAGCAAGAGCGAGACCCTGTCTCTACTAAAAATAGAAAGAAATTATCTGGCCAACTAAAATATATAGAGAGAAAAAAGTAGTCGGGCATGGTGGCGCATGCCTGTAGTCCCAGCTACTCGGGAGGCTGAGGCAGTAGGATCGTGTAAGCCCAGGAGTTTGAGGTTGCTGTGAGCTAGGCTGACGCCACGGCACTCACTCTAGCCCGGGCAACAGAGCGAGACTCTGTCTCAAAAAAAAAAAAAAAAAAAAAAAAAAAAAGAAAATAACTTTAAAGCTCAAGCAATATGTTCAAAATTGAGAAACATTTAGCAATTATGCTAATTTGTAATGAAAAAGAAAGAAATGGCTAGAAAGCAAATGTGATAAACAAAATAATTGTATTCATATACAGAGATGTGGTAGAGTAGGTAGAATTTAAGTATGTTCTCCTTTCAAATATCAATAGTCTTATGAATATATTTAATCTACATACATTTGTTTTGCCTTTGTAAGGTTTGATTAGCATAACCTGGCAAATTTTAATTTATTATAAATATGACTTCTTTTCATTTATCTTTTTTTTAAAAAAAATTATTTGTTTATTTCAGGATATTATGGGGGTACAAACACTTTTGTTACATGTTATGACTTTGCCACACCCAAACCATGACTTGCGGCGTGCCTTTTTCCCCCTACCACGCTCACCGCATCCATTAGTTTTGTGTTTACTCACCCCCAACCCCTCAATCCCTGAAGAATATTACCACCGTGTGAGCACCATAGTGTTGATCAGTTAGTGCCAATTTGATGTCGAGTACATGTAGAGCCTGTTCCCCCATTCTTGTGATACCTCACTTTGGAGGATGGGCTCAAGTTCTATCCAGGAAAATATAAGAGGTGCTAGATCCCCCAGCAATAGCACTATTGGGCATCTACCCAAAAGAACAAAAGACATTCTATAATAAAGATTTATGTCTTTAACTTTTATTAGTGAGGGAGGAAGCAGATACTACTTTCACTGGTTTTATACCTTGCACATAGAAAAAAAGTTAAGTAGGAAGTACTCTTCTAGCTTACCTACCAGTCATAAACTGAAATCAAGGTCTTTTGGCTTGTGTTTCTTATACACAAGGGAATTTGAAGAGTGGCTGAGTTTTGAATCAAATTTGTGTAGAAAATTTATCAAGATCCTAGTTATTGCAATGCTTATTAATGATCTACAATGGATCAGTTCAACTCAAAGTCATGGTAAACAATGTTTGTCCTCCAGCTGTGGTCTCAGTCTTGGTGTTGAACAAAACCCTTGAAATAAGGGCAGACAGTGATGCAGAGCCACCAGTAAAGAGCCTTTCAGAAGCTCTTTTGCCCTGCCATGTTGCATCCCACATCTGTCTGCACTTTAGCCAGCACTGCATCTATTCTAACTAATTGGTTTTTAAAATGATAAAGTAGGACAACAGCTAACAATAAGAAGGCGCTGGACTGTGGACACTTCTGCTTGCAGAGAATGGAAGACTAACCAAGTGGATCGATATTATAGTCTCAAGTGCAATACACCTGGACAGTATAATGCTGGTAACTGGTCTATAGAAATATCATTCTAAGTGCTAAGTGATAGAAAGAATATGTCTACCATCAATTATGAGTTGGAATTCACGCTGTGCAAGGTGCTATTCAAAGTCACAGTATCTCTATTCTTACACAACTGTAAATCATGATTTTATTTCATAATAAGGACTCCACTTTTGTGCTCCTTTGGAAAGAATCTGACACAATGTGAAAGTGAATATTTACTAAATACTTCTTTCGACACCTGCACACAGGGAGTGGGTAATAAGTGCTGTTGTCTGACTTGATAATGGTGATGCCTGGCACAGTGGAGAGACAATTAATGAATGTTCTTTGATGATGAGATAAGCAATACAAACATGGATTTCTCTTCTTGTCAGTTCTGACCAAAAGCAGAATGTTCTCCAGCCACAGAAGGAAATTAAGACACTAAAATATTTCTTACTGCTATTAATTTCATCTTAATAATAGACATTTATACATTGTTTATTATATGCCATGCCCTGTTTAAGTGCTATGTATTATACATGCCAACTTGTTTCATCCTCAAGTCCAACCTAATAATAATGATGATGATGATGATAATAAGGTACTATTATGATTCCTGGTTTTATAGCTGAAGAACAGAAAGCACAGAGAGGTGAGTATCTCGTTGAAGATCACAGAGTTAGTAGGTGTCAGAGTTGGGATTTGAACCTAAGTATCCCAGTGTCTGAATGTGTATACTTAACCACCTCACTCTACCATGCTAGACCCAGAAATGGCTTTACACTATATACCCAGAGATAATTAACTCTATGGAAACCTAACTCTAAGTTAGTTATTTAATTTAAAATCCCACTCTACCTAGCCTCCACTTACGGTAAAGATTATTCTTCCCCAAAATGCCTTGTCTCCTCACCTCCAACGTTCTCCGTTGTATTGGCCTTGCCAATAACACTTTTTAAATAGAGAAGATATATTCCCAGTTGTATTTCTACTGTTCAAAGAATTAACAGGCATCAGTCTCCAATTACAACTGTACAATTTATGCTACGTGAGTGAGAACAATGTGTGGATATAAATTCATCTGGGAATTCCATCATAATGAAGTTCTTTGAGAGCAGATTTCTGCTTGAGGAACACTTTAAGTTTCCTCAGTAAACACATCTTTTCACCATAGAAGAGTGAAGATGATATTCAATTTTATCTAATATTAAATAGATCATAAAAAATTCACCAAGTTTGCAAGTTTCATTTGACTAGCTTTTTGCTAGTCTTGTATGAGATGGGAAGCATGATGTAGAAATCTTTTTCTGCAGGACACAAGGTCAGAGAGAGCTCGGTTTGAACTTTAAACACACCTTAGCCTCAGTTTGCACATCTAAAAAATGGGGTAAATACCTATATTTGATACATATAAGATCTCACTGCAATGTCCAAATAAACAATGTCCTTTACCACATCTAATATTTAGTGCTTCTTTTTTCCCAGTCTTTTTAGAATTTTCATTTGTGTCTACTGCACATTATTTTTCAACAAAATTCTAGCTTTCAATCCTTGAGACTCTTCTCGTCTCTTCACTCATGATTGTAAAATAAATCTCTATTCAGATAATTCCTAAAGTGTAGTCTCCAGCCTGGAATTCTCCCATGGAATTTGGCTCGTATATTTGACTACCCACTTGACTTCTCTACTGAAATATATAAAAAAATCTCAAATTTAACTTCTCCAATACTATAGTTCTGATTTAAACACTCAAAACTGGCTCATCCTATAATCTTTCTTGTCACAATAGATGGCATCTTCTACCTCCCAATTGCTTAGTCCTAAAACTTTGGAGCTATCCATGAGTCTTCTTTCTCTCAATCCCACATCTTGTGATAGAATAGAAAATTCTATCTATTCTGTACTTGTTTAAGAAATATTTGCCTGATTCAAGGTCATGAAGATATTCTCCTATTCTTTCTTATAAAAGCTTTACTGTCTAATCTTTCATTTTTAGATCTGGAATTTTTATGTGTATGTATTGTAAGGTAGAACCAAAATATATTCTCTATATTGATTTTCTTTTCTTTTCTTTTTTTTTTTTTTTGAGACAAAGTCTCTCTCTTTTGCCCAGGCTAGACTCCCATGGTGTCAGCCTAGCTCACAGCAACCTCAAACTCCTGGGTTCAAGCAATCCTTCTGCCTCAGCCTCCTGAGTACCTGGGACTACAGGCATGCACCACCATGCCCGGCTAATTTTTTTTCCTATATATTTTTAGCTGTCTGGCTAATTTCTTTCTATTTTTAGTAGAGATGGGGTATGGCTCTTGCTCAGGCTGGTCTCAAACTCCTGACCTCGAGCGATCCTCCTGTCTAGGCCTCCCAGAGTGTTAGGATTACAGGCGTGAGTCACCACCCCCGGGCAAAATTTATGGATTTTAAAACTTGCCTTTTTGTCATCACCATAGTAATGTCTGATTTAGGGAAGAATGATCAAGGGATGCTAAAATTACTGGGAGGAAGTTTGTTAGAGAAGAGAAATCAGTTACTAATTACAAGGGAAAAAATTCCTTTACAATGAAGAAATCTTATAGACGCTTGTTTAATCAAAAATAACAAAATCTTAATGAGGCAGACATCATGTGCCTCTGATTCACCTGGTGAGAAGGACACATTACTTTTGTGATCTCCTAGCTACAAAAAAAAAAGAGCAAAGAGGTGGAGGAAGGAAGAAAGATCTGACTCTAATTATAAGGGAACAATTAGATAAACTCAAGAGAAATTTGCATTCTATAAAACTACTTGCAATACTCTTCAAAATATCAATGTCATAAAAGACAGAGGCTGAGGAACAACTGTTTAGGTTAAAGGAGACTATAGGAACATAATGATAACACATGAGACTGGATTGGATCTTGGATGAGGAAGGAAAAATGTTCTTAAGGACATTGTTAAGACAATTAGATATTTGTGGACTTTTGTTATATAATATGTTTATGTCAATGTTAAATTTCCTGAATTTGATTTTATATTAAACACATGTATGAACAATAGTTCTTGAGAAATACATTCTAAATTACTATGAAGTAAAGGATCATGGTGTCTACAATTAACTATCAAAGGCTAAGCAAAAATAACACTCATATATAATATGTATAGTTAATATATGAAGAGGTAAAGTAAATACGGAAAAATGTTAACAATTAGTGAGTCCAGATGCAGAGTATAGAGGTGTTCATTGGAATATTCTGACAACTCTTCTGCAGATTTGAAGAATGTAAACAAAAGAAAAAGAGGAAAAAAGAAAAAGAAACCCAATCTGTCGTTTTGGTGTATGATTATAAATTATCTAAGTGCCCGGCACAACGTATGGTGCATAATGAGCAGGATAATGGTATGATGTTGGTGATGGTCTTGGTGTTGGTGATGGTTATGGTACCGGTGATAAAGATAATACTCTATTGAGCCTAGTCAATATGCTTTGTAGAGCATCTATACGGGCTATGTAATTTACTGGGTGCTGTTGTAGGGTATATAAAATAGACATCTTTCTAGCCTTAGTAGAATTTGCTACTAACTTGAGCAAAGCTTCATAAGATTATTTAATATAAGCTAGTGATTTTTGAGTGGCACTTTAGTAGAATAGAATTTGAAGGAAGATTTTACAGAGGAAAACAAGAATGATCTCTAATAACTTTTTCTTTAAATCACAGTTTCTTTATGGCTCATGCAAATATTTGTAGGCTTAAAGTAAATTTGAACACTAATCTTAAGGAATACTTGTCCCTTTTGAGTTTTAATGTATCTTAATGAATACATTTATCCAGTTCATATCAAAATAAAAATATATAAGTACTAGAGATAGTTTAGAGAAATCAAGCCATTTCCAGAAGATAGCTAAATAAGTTGTTGTTTGTATATTGAAGCAGAAAATGGAGAAGTAAAATTTAATGCTAACTTTAGTTTATGTACTATGTTGTATAATTATATTGCATTTTTTAGCTATTTTGAATTAAAATAGTTATATCAATGATTTTTAAACCGAAACAACAACGATCATAAATGTTATTTCTTCAAAAATCAGATTATTCCAGTAGTTTTTATTACGAGGAATCTCTGACTACATTGTCTTAAATACTTTTTATGTTTTGTTTATAAAGCTCATAAAATAATTTAAAGATAAACAGAATAAAAAGCTTGAAAGGCTGATGGAGCTATGATTCTTGATCTATTAAATCTACAGTCTATATCTGAAAAAAAGAATTTATGGCAATTTCTTTGTATGGAAGAAAAATTTTATAATGTTTAGATCTATTAGGGGGAAGAATGATTTCCTAGGATTTGAAACTATAAGAATAATGGAAAAGAAATATATCATTCTTCCATCTTCTATCATGTGCAAAGTCAATTTTTAAAATGGCAAGATATTCAATCTAAAGCCATTAAAGATATTTCCAAACCTTACAGCAGCTCCAGATATATTACCTATTATATAGTGACTTTACCAAAAAAAAAGTAAAGAGAGATTCATCCTTTTACTATAATTAGGTGACTGGGTAGCTGTCTTCATTGGTGATTTAAGTATAATTCTATCTGAACTAGATAGAGAAAATAAGTCACCTCTTGGAGTCTTTTTTGGTGATATAATTGTATGATAACTTCCAATACTTGAAAAGTAAGCATATTCTTTATGCAATGACCAGAATTTGTAGCTGAAAGTAATTTTAGAAATCTAATTCAGGAATCAGCAAACTACTGCCCACTGCCTGTTTTGCCAAATAACATTTTATTGCAACACAGCCATTCTCACGTTTATTCGCTCCTTTGTCTCCTTTGGCTGATTTGCTCCACAATGACAGAGTTGAGTAGCTGCAGATCAGATTGTATGGTCCACAAAGCAAAAATATTACTATTTAGCCCTTTACAGAAAGAGCTATCAACCTCTGATCTAGTTTATTTACTTCATTTTACAAATGAAGAAGTTGAACCCCCTACACCCAAAATTAAGTAACTTGCCTATGGTCACATAGACAGTAAGAAATAGACTAAGACACACACAAGTCTTCTGCTTTCAGATTCAGTGAAGGTCTCATTATGTCATCCTGCCACTTATGATATAAAATAATGTGTTTGATGTTCTCTAGTGTTATTGACATGATGAAATAATCCCTTCGTGTAAGTTGAATTTTCCATACAGGTAGTAGTACTCCTTTGTCAGCCTTATTCTCTTCCATTCAAATTAAAATTTGAAATATTTTAAACAACTAACGCAACACCCAAACTTTTTGGTCCATAAGTTTTCAGTATTTCTACATAAAGAAAACCATGTGACTGGAACAGATGACACATATTATTGGATTTCCACTGTCAATAAAATTTTTATTTTCCCTCATCGACTGTATTATTTTTCTTCCCACTAATGCTATGCAAGTCGTACACCATGTGAGGACAACATTAAGTATAATGCCCGCCAGTATCTTCAGGAAATGGGCAGATGGTTGGTTCCTCATTGATTTGAGATAGAGATAAATGCAGTCTTGGGTTTAAGGGTAAGGGGGTGGCAGGGAAGACATCTTGTATTAAATTTATAATGATGTTTCACTCCACACCCCTGCAGAGTTAATGCACCATACAAAATGTTATAAAATCTTTTCACTTCAAAAAAGCATGAGATGGGAATGGTCACTGTCTTGATTGTGGTGATGGGTTTACAGGTGTATTCACATGACAAAACTTACCAAATTTTACACTTTAAATACGTACAGTTTATTGTGTGTCCAAAACACCTCAACTGAAAAAAAAGAAGAAATAGAAAACAAAAATAATGGGATTAATGCTTTTTTTAGCAAGCAAACAAAAGGAAATATAAACTAACCATTTCAGGCACATTTTTGTACTGAGGTCAAGCTTGTTTGTGACAAATCACTGTTAAGAAATATACACTGGGAAGAAACAGTACAAATTTTCCTGTTGGATTAAATCTTTGTTGATTCTTGTAGCTTAAGTAAAAATAAAGAAAGTGACCTTTATTTCATATTTTGTGGTGATAAATATTTTGAGGCATATGATGGAAGAAAAAATTATTAAAACAAATACAGCTGATATCCAGTATTTGGTAATCATCTGAAATTGTCATACTAATGATCTAGTTTAACAAAGAAAATTTCAGTTCCAAAAAGTACTCATAAAGACAAATTGTGCATTAATGCAAAAATGAAACATGAAAAGTATATTGCAATAAATAATAAAGAATAACAATATAGCATGGTCCTAGAGTATATTTTTTCCAAATTTGAAGTTTAATGAAATTGTTTCTTTCAATGGTCAGGTATAGTGGCTCACACCTGTAATCCCAGCTATTCAGAAGGCTAAGGCAGGCTTGAGACCAGGAGTTTGAGGTTGCAGTGAGCTATGATGATGCCACTGCACTCTAGCCCAGGCAACAGAGGGAGATCCTGTCTCAAAAAAAAAAAAAAAAGAAAAGAAAAAAAAATTGTTTCTTTCAAGAACCTAAGTTCTGCTTTAATGAAGATTTCAAAGAAATCAGACTTATGATAGTTTTTTTAGCATCACAAAAATCCTAGAATTGATGTTCTTTATGTTTCTAAAAAAAGGCAGCATCTCCTGGGGACAAAAATGACATTTGCTTAGTTAGGCTGTATGTTGTATGTCTAGTGAAAATACTCAGCTTGTTGGTAATATCCTAATTTGGCAGCTTCTTTCTTTTTATACTTGCTCTCGGGAGATTAGTGTTGACTTCTGAGAAGGAGCTCGAGCTGCTCTTAGAATTATCTTTCATAACCCACAATAGCTGTCTGGTAAAATAGTAAGATCCCAAGAGATTTTATGAAATGTAATTCTTCAATATGCACAGTAAATGAAAAGAATAATTTATATTTTATACAACTCTAATTATCATATGGTAAAAGGAAAAAGGAAGATCATATCAGTGAAGTTACAAATTATATATAAGGCCCAACGAAAGCCAGCACTTTCATTCAGGATAAGTTTATCGCTCATTAACTTTGTTGTGTGTAACATGAATTACGTGATCTTACTGCTCTGTGCATTTTAAACTGTGGATGCATTGATTATTATATATTTCTAAAAACTAGTTTGTAAAATTATCACATAAATAATTCAATGTATTTTGTGATAAATATTAACTAGAATTAGTTTCTTCTCAGCTATATGAAGAGCTAAGAAAAAATTCTTAAGCAGAAGTTATTCAAATGATATTGTAATTCTAAAAATCAAACAATTTTTATTTTACATATTCAATAATTACAGCAATTGGAAAGCAGTATGTATTCCATTTTTTCTTCTTTTCTGTTTTAAAATCTGAAATAACAAATATATGTACACATTCAAGAAGAAATTTTAAACTCTTCTCATGTCCACTATTACCCTAAAATTTGACATGATGAAACTTTCTGATTAAGAAAAAAGATCAAATAATTCTCCACTCTTGAAATGTACACGTGAATCAACAATAGGTTGTCATGAGATATCATTAAGTCTTTAAACAAAAGGATGACTGGGATTGTGTTGGGGGGCTAAGAAGTTTCATTTGCTTCATTTATTATAAAATAAATAGTATAATATTATAAATTGTACAGAAGATCATAGAAAGCACAAATTTCTCTCTGCTCTTCTCCATCCAATCTTCCTCTCCAGAAATAACCACAGTTAACGATTTTTTGTATATTTTTTGGGCTATTTTCTACACATGTACATATGGGTTTTGAGGTGTCAAGCCCTGTAGAGAAGAGTAATTGACAGGCAGGGATCAAAATGGAATATTGTAAATCAACAGAAAGCAGCATTCAATGCAATAAAGCACATTTACTAGACACTTCCTGTGTGCTAACTACTGTGATACATCTTACAGAAGGTATAGGAGGGTACAAGGATGGAGAAATCACATTGGCTCTTCCTTCAATTACTGTGTGTTTCTGACAGGTACAAAGGCCACCATTGTAAAACAAATCTAGATTGTTACGCAGCATAAAAGAATCTGTTAGGGGAGAGAAAAGAGAGAAAGATTGATTCTGCCTTAATGAATTTTTTTGATCTCATCATATAGTCATGGAAGCCTGACACTGCATCTCATATTTAGAGAAGGGAAGTAGCCTGGCACAGCTCACGTTTAAAGTGCGTGAATGGGTGTGGCAATTAGTACGGTTAAAAAAATCAGTGGGGACACATTTTAGATTTTATACAGTAGACAAAGTGGTGACATTAATGGTTATTTTAAAATACGCTATCAACATCAAATGTATACTTTACAAAAATATATCCAGTAGAAAGGAGAATGGATCAGAGA
Organism: Eulemur rufifrons; assembly: GCF_041146395.1. Classification (NCBI taxonomy): domain Eukaryota; kingdom Metazoa; phylum Chordata; class Mammalia; order Primates; family Lemuridae; genus Eulemur; species Eulemur rufifrons. The sequence goes on from NC_091000.1 coordinate 14,993,260, forward strand.
TAGAAAAGATTAAGAAGAATCAAGCAGGCACTTACTGCGACCCTCCAAGGCAAGGGCTGTAGTGAGACTGAACTGAGAGACATTTCAAACAAGCAGGACTGATGTGAGTACGCGACGTGAACGCTGGAATTTAGGGCATGAAGCAGAAGGCTGCTTCAGGAAGCTGCAATATTTCTTGCTTGAACGATCGGATGGATGTTGATGTTATAATTAAGAAAGAGAATATAGAAGAGGTAGCCAATGCTGAGCGGGAATAATAATAAATTTGGCTTTAAAAATACTAAATTTGAATTGCCTGTGGGGGCCTTACAAGAATCATCCCAGAAACAACGTGTGAGACATTTGAGTCCATTGAATGGTCAAAATTCAGAGCCATAAATTTAAAGATCGTTTGCATATAGGTGATATCATCCAGCGAGATGTTTTAAATTGGAAAAAAAAAAAAAAAAGTCTAAGAAGGAAACACGTCCACTTGTCCCAAAATGCTGAAGAGGAAGGAAGGAAAAGAGGGACACAGAGGGAGAACCCAAATCAAGGAAGAGAGATAGCAAACAGCCCGAGCATACACCCAGGCCTCCCAGCATCACTTCTGCTCTTGCTGGTCCAAAGCCAAGGCTTCTCTTGCGGTGATTGGTCCTTCTGGCCCGTCCTCTGTCACCAGCAGCCCCTCCCCTCCACTCACGTTCTCCTCTTTCAGACGCACTAAGAATAGATTTTAGCTGATTTCTCTTTCGCCCTCCTGTCCCTAAGAATTAGAATTTATTTTGAGTTTGAAAGAGTAGTTTTACTACTAAGTGCTACATGAAAAGAGGAACGGATTTTTAAAAATACAAATAAGGCAGTTATAAGAATGAAATGTAATCTTAAACGTTTTTACCTTACTATTCATAATCTTCTTTGAAATACAAGGAAAATTAAATAGATGGCTCTTAGCTACCTTCACTGATTCGATTCTTATGTTTTCCTTCTTTTGTATCAGCCTTTTCTAAAACTTCAATTATCTTTTTTATTTTAGAAGCGGTCCCCCTGAAGCTTTCTCAAGTTCTCTAACCAGATTCTTCCCTGGCCATCACACGGGGAAGCCCCTAAATAAGTCTCAATGTTGGGCAATTGGGCCCACCTGTAAGATTCATTTACATATCAGAGATTATCACATAATCAATGTTTTTGTTGCTTAATGTAGGAAAAATGTGTTATTCTTGACGTACATCAGGGTAGCAGACACAGAGTTTCAAATGAAGTATCAGCTATTTTCCTTTTGTCTATGTTTTCTTTCAGTGTCAACAACAATAAACTTTTGCTGGCTGCCCTCTGGGCAGAACACTGGAAAATAAAAGGAAGTTCTTATGTTTTTGGTTCTCAAAAAGCTCACTAAAGAATAGTTATGTAAACAATGGGAAAGAAGAGATAACCTAAGCAGAGAGAATTCTCTACATAACAATGTAGCATATCCCAAATGAGACATCACACAACTATACAGAAAGGGAGGGGTATTTAATAAATATTATTGAATAACTGTTTTGCAATTTGAAAGGAGGAGGATCAATCTAAATCCATACCTCACATCACAAACTAAAATAACTCTATTTAAAAATGTTTTCCAGATAGACATAAATAGACTATATTATTTTCCAAATCTTGGAGGTTCTCTTTCTTAAACTAATAAAAAACATCAATAGATTTGAGGATAATGGCAAACAAGAGATTTTTGTGTTTAAAAATTGTGTAAGTTAGGAAAATAAAGTACAAAGTCATTAGTTAAATGCTAAAAGGATATGAACATGCAATTCAAAAGCAGTAGCAAAGTTTTAAGTAAATATTGGCTTCAAAATGTGGTATACAGTGTGGAAACTTGATAAATATGAAAAATTTTAGATGTTGAAGCAGCAGTGGAGTAGCATTTCTTTCACATATTGTTGGTGGCAGCTTAAATTTTTGCAGCCACTTTGGAGAGCAATTTGGCACCATGAGCTAAAAGTCTTCACACTTGTTAAATCAGTAACGATAGTTCAGAATGAGCTAAAACATCTTCTTAAGAAATTATCAAATTGAAAATTATGATTAATTCACTTAATAGAACATCCATTAGAGTTATAATTTTAAGACTGTAGAAATATAATTACAAATGGAAAATCTTGATATTAAATTACATAAACAAGGTAATTGCTACTAGGTAAAATTTGTGTGTTCATTTGAAATACAATATATAAAAGTACAAAAATGTTAGTATAATAGTATTTTGAAAGAGTGATTATAGTTGAGCAAAAAATGCTCAAAAATTGAAAAAATCAATTATTTAAATGTTGTTATAGCTTATATGTGATTTTAAGGGTAAAAAGAGAACTTCTGATTCTAGCTGAATGGACCCTGAGTCATTGGTTTTCTTTACCCTTTGCTTTCATGCTTGATAATCCTTAGGTTCTCTTACTTGTCTTTTAATTTTCTTGAGTATTAATTTATCTAAAATATGCTAAGTTGCCAAGGATAGTATATTATTAAGTAATTGCTACAGTAATGCTGCTGATCAAATCACTCCAATCTCAATGGTGTGTTATGACAAACATTCATTTGTTTTGGCTCCAAGTTCTGCAGGCCAGCTGGGGCAACTTCGATTCAGGATGTAGGTTGCCAGGGCTAGACGCTGGGATTTAGGCTCCAGGTGTGTCCCATTTGTCTCGTTTAGGGGCCAAATCTGAATGAAAGTAGCTATTGAAGTGTGCTCTTCTCATAGATTTCTGCTAAAATTGTATTGGTTGAATGAAGTTATGGAACTAAACTCAACATTAATGAGAAGGAGAAATATACCTCACTTTACTGTTCTACAAAGTTACATGGCAGAGGGAAGGAGTACAGAATTAACAATAATACAGTCTTAACACAGATTAATTCTCATCTCTGTATTTCAGAATCTCCATCAATAAATAACGGATGTTTGGTTATATAATCTCATCAGCAAGTTATTTAACCTATCTAAGCCTCAATTTCCTCATTAAGTATGGATGATAACGGTATCTGTTTCATGGAATGTTGTGGGATTAAATTAGATATGCTTGCAAAGCACTTAACATAATGCTCACCGTCTTATCTATTATTAATCTTAAAGTCTCATCCCACTTTGTAAGGCATCTATGATATTTTTTAGTCCACAATATTGTATAAATAAAAATACAGGCAGAAGACAAGAAAAATCTCTTTCCATTTTACTTCAAATTCTTAATCGGGCCTCCAAAGGCCAATGAAGATTCCATTTCAAGTCTCTTTGGTATTTGGAGTATACCCTGAGAGGTTATATACAAATGCTGAAGCTTAACCAGGTCTTCCTTGGTTTTGGGGACTTGAAATATTTGAGCCAGTTTTAAGATGACTTGAGTAATGAGTTTGTTCAGCAAGGGGATTGAGAATCTAATTCAGGTTAAGTAAGATTTACAATCCTTACATAGGTTCCAAGTGAACCTCACACTAAGAAATTACAGTCACCGAAGGGATTCAGAATAGAGAGTCCTTGAGAGGTAATTACACCTGGGCCACTCAGCTCTGGTCCCCGTGCAAGTAGCATAGCCTGGATAAAGTACTTGGCCATGGGAAGGTCACTCCTTTGTTATATTCACATTTTTCTTATCTATTTGCCTTATTTTACCTAAAAATGGTACAGTCATCAAAATATAATCCTGTAAAGATTAATATTAGAAAAAATTAAAAGTATCACTAATTAAAAATTTCCAAAACATGATAAATACATATTTTTAATGCATGCCTATCATTTTAGCAAGACTATTGAGATAATTCCTTTTGTCTGCTTACCTTTTGTGGAAATGTTGTGAAGATAAATAGATAAAAATATTAAGTATTTTATTTTGTGATATCATGTGTTGTTACTTTTGCTTTAAGGAGATCAATATCAACTTCTGATTTCCCATGAATTTAGTTATGTGTTATTATGTATTAGGTAGAACTGATACTTATATTTATGGCATTTATTAGAAACTGATGACATAAATGTTAAGGAAGAGGAAAGAAGAAAAAATAGAGAAAGAAAGGAAGGAAGGGAGAAAGAAGGAAAGAAAGAGGAGAGAGAGAGGAGGAAGGGAGGGAAAGAGAAAGTGGGGAAGAAGGAAGGAAGGAAAAGAAAAATGAGGGAAAGGAAATAATTTGCCAAAAAGAAGTGTTCTTGAAACTAATATAGCAAGGACATTGGATCTTGCATTATTCTAATTTTAGTATTATCTTTTCTAGTTTTCTTTACATTTTTGCATGTTCAATTCTAAACATCCATCCAGGGGACATGCAGGGAAATTCCATTTCCCTGCATTATCAAAAAATTGGAAACATACTTTATCATGGATCTCGCTCTCCTTTTGCTCAGTGAAAACTCTGAGGTTAAACTCACAGAAGAATCTCTGAAAATACGAAAGAATATGTTTACTTATCACATATTTAACTAAGACAATAGCATTTACCATTTTCCCAGTTGAAAAGAATAATGTCTTGGTCACTTGATTGTCTGTTGTTTTTTAAGTACTTTTCAAGTAACTTGTGCAGAGCGGGGTAGAAAAAGAAATGTTTTTGAGTCAGATGTCTAATTCTGTGATTCAGGTGTAGACCTAAAAATCCACAGGGCTTTTCATCAACATCTCATTTCACAGGATGCCACACTAAACCACATTCATAGACACTGTCCATTTTCTTCTTCAATCCCAATGATATGGTGCAGCTGTCTTGCCTTCTATCAAGCTAGATTCTTCACAGAAATATCAGACCCACACGGCACTGCACATAAAATCAAATCTAAATCCCAACTCCTTAACTTGGCCTTCCTGATTGAGTGTGGTGAGTGAGGAAGTAAGGTAGTCACACGCCCTTCCTCCCTTCTTACCTCTTCAGCCCACCTGATTATTATGTAGCATGCCACGTGCAGCCCAAAGGTTACTGCCTTAAGACTTCCCTAAACCCTCTGACCAAGTCAGAAGCCTCTATCTCAGCCTCTCATACCCCTAGAGATTGTTTTTATTGTAACTCTACTCCAAGGTTTACATCTTGTTTATTTATTTGCATCTTTGTTTCTCCTTGCTAGAATACACGTTCAGTGAGGACAGGATCCCAGAATGCAGAACAGTGAGGGACACACAGAGGCTCTCTAATACACTGTGTTGAATTGTTTTTGTGGGATGATTAAATTGTCTCCTCACTTGACAGTTAATTCCAAGGGGTCGTGGAAACCTGTTAGTTGATTTTTTTAGGTGGAGCCTACACAGTGCATGGCAAAATGGTTGTAGCTCAATTCATATTCCATGAGTGAATATCCACTCCTGAGCATGCCCTCGTGGTGCCTATGAGAACACTCTGGAGACATTTCTTCCTCCCCAGCCTGCTCTCTCCTCCATCTCTGGGTGGACGACCTGGAGAGGGTGTGCATTTGATGTCCACAGTGAACACTGTTCTTCCTGAAGACATTCATTTGGCACATTTTGTCCTTTCTAAATTCAGAAAGTGGGGGAGAGAACTGAAGCTAAATCTAGATGCAAAAGGAGATAGTAAGAACCCTGACAGATTAATCATGGTACTTCTTCAAATATTTTTATTATTAAAGCAAAATGCCATACCAGTGAAAGGCTTTTGATATTATTCCTTTAAGAAATCCATGTAGCCAAAGAAATTTACTTGCAAAAAACCTCTTTCACTTCTGAGTAGAATGCTAGGCAGGTTCGTATTTTTAAATTTAGAAACCAGTCTCAGATTTTTTTTTCCCCCTGAATTTCATTAAAGATTCAGTTATATAAACTCTGTTCTGTATCAGCTGGTGGGAGAAGACACTAATCCTACATGGGTTGCTTATCAGGTCCAAGGGAAAAAAATATTTTAAAGGAAATACAAGTCTTACTCTTTCTTAAATAGAAATTTGACTATTCTATATTACATTTTCACATAACATGTCATTTGGTGCCTCTGGGCTCTTCTGTAAAATAGAAACCTATAGTAGTAAATGTCATGATAAAATGAAATCAGGGATTATGAAAGTTGTGAAACTTTCATTAAATATAAAATCCTATATTCACTACCTTAGCATCAGTGACTTTAATACCTCTTTTCAAGATTTATTGTCAATATCAGCTTTGTCCCCAAATTAACAAACTGCACTAAGCATGTAAGGATTGACTTTTAATAAAATAAATACAGTCAACTTATATTTTAAATATATTATTATCTGTGCCCAAATATAAAATGATCTTACATGGAAGATAATACCTCCTTTTATCCCAAAATGTTCTTGATTACCTTGCAATATGGGCATACAAATGAAATTGTCAAATGTCCACTTAGAATATTAATTATTTTAGTCACCCAGACATTTAAAATTACATGCCCTGGTACAGTGTTGTCCCGTAGAACCTTCTGCAATGATGGAAATGCTCTACATCTGTTCTGTCTACCATGGGAGCCACTGGCTCCATGTGGCTAGTGGGTACTTGAAATGCAGCTGGTGCAACTGAGGAATTGAGTTTCTAAATCTGTTTAATTTTAATTAATTTAAATTGAAATTGTTTCCTGTGGCTAGTGGCTACCAAACTGGGCAACATGTCTCTAGAAAATTAAAGATTCTTTTAGAAACATTGCTCTTTTCTACTCTCATTCAAATTCTTCACATGCATCTTTGATAACACTATTTCCCTCACCATAACAATTGTGTTATATGTATTATTTAATCTTTTCCACAGCATACCATTTTTACTTCTAAATTGCTTTAAAATACAAAAAAAGATTTGGAAAACTGTTATATGCAAAGAGAGGAACATCAAATAAAAAAAGTGAGTCCCTGCCTTCACTTCAGTGGTATACAAAAAATTTTTAAAAAATTAGAAATAAAGTGTGTTCTGATACTGAGGTATCCAGATTAATCCCCATATAAAACAAGATTGAGAAGAGGAGACACATGTGAAGAAATCCAAGTGCTATTCTCTTTGAAAAAAGTTCTCCTTGGATGTTGGGGTTTATCACTTCATTCTAAGTTCTCAGGAACTAAATAAATAATCTGTATAGAAGGGCAGTCTTTCATTCTGTAAATTATTTTCAGGTGATTGTCAAAAGACTCATTTACAACCAAATCCAACACTTGCAATTGTGAGACCATACCCCTAGGAATAATTACAAAAGCTGTTTTAAATTTATTTCCTTCCTTTTTTTTTCACCTATAGCTAAAGTGATCTCTATAAACATCAAAATCTAGCACAGTTGCAATCATTTCAGGCAAATGTGAATTTCGTTGTTCAAAATAAAATGATTGAAGGAGATGTGTTACCTAAGAGACTTCTGAAGGACATGGATAGTCCTCTTTTCTGTGGGATGATTTTGAGGGAAAACACTTGCCTTACATTTGGTATGATATGAAGAACTGCAGATCACTTCTTTAAAAACTGTATATTTTATTTACAACCACAGGAAATATTTTCCCGTAACCAAACCATCTTTAGAAGTTTTCCTTGCCTACTTGTCAAAATACCAGCACAAAGAGTTTGGATTTAGTTGGGAAAGATTCCTTATTCTGAAGTCCTATCAAGTAGTGACATTACAGAGAAACCAGGAGCTTCCTTAAACAGTGAGAAAGAGGCACAGGTGTCAACCCCAGCAATTTCTGGGCTCTAAATAAGGATGGGTCATTATGTGATCATTTTATACCTTTTGATATGCACAAGTAAAATATAGCTATGCAGTTACTGGAAAATAAAACAAAATACTACAGCTGTCTCTCCTATAGTGAGATCAAAGAACCACTCTTAACTTACTCCCCAAACTTTCTTTGGAACTGTCTTCCTCCAAGACTAAATGAGTGATGTTTAATATGCACCATTTAGTTCTGCTATATTATTAAGAATCCCTTGAATAGGGTGAATGGAAAGGAATGTTAATCTACCTCAATCTAGGGGAAAAAAAATCCTCAGATCCATAAAATGAAATTAATGATTTCCAGAAGCAAATAATTTCAGTGTGATGATGTTCTTTGAAGAAGAATTAAGGTGCTCTCAGGTGCCCTGCTTGGATCTGTGGCCTAATGGGACAGATCAATCAAAGGGATAATGGCTAGATGGATATTTTTGTTGTTCTATATTTAATGAATAAGAGATTCTTGTATTCATTAAAATTAGAAAAAAGATAAATAATGAATCACCTCAAATTACAGAATTTCCATATTTCTTAAAAAAAACTGACAGTGCGTCTGCCAATAATAGCCGCATACAATATTTATGGAAGGCTGGCTTTTTGTAATGAGAAATTCAACAATTACCATGGTAATAACTTGGGAGGCAAGGATGAAATATATGTTAATAAAATAAGTCTCAAGTAGAGACAGTGTGTGCAGCATCACAGCTCATGGGCCCACGAACGCTTCTGAGGTCTGCAGGGTGAGGTGTGTGTTTCTTCATAATCCTTCTAGCAAATATGACACTTACTTTATGTAAAGCAATTCTTATTGTCTTCTCTTGTACATTTCTCACAATATTGTATTAATAATTTTTCAGGCTTCAAGTTTATATTCTTCCTTGACCAGCTCCTTGTCACTGCTTTACTTTCTCTTTACTGCCTTAGACTTCACCCACAGTTTTCTTTGAGGAACTTTCCTCTTATTAAGTGCTCTAAGCTATTTTTCCATGATTTTCTTTCTTCTCCTCTCTCTTCCTTTGAACTGTTGGGATACAGAAATTCTTAACACAAATGATTTCTAATACAACTGAGTAAAAAATCACCTTCTTAAAAAAGTTCTGGAAACATACTTAGTCTGCTCTTCAATAATCTTCTTTTTCATATACTTCTGTTCTTGCTTTCTTTGGAAACTTTGAGCCCAACTGCAATCTAGAACAGGGCAAAACTCAAGTCCTGATGATGGAATGAAAGCTTGTATTTTTGGCTCAATTAGCTACTAATACCTTTACGATTATGACCATTAGCCTACATCTATTATTAGCACAGGATAAATTATAAATCTAAATACAAAAATATTAACCAAAAACTCTTTTAGCAGTAGAGAGTTGAGATGTTATGACTCAAAAGAAATTATGAAGACATTATTTTTGGAGTATACATGTAAGTTAACTGAGCATAGACTTTTACCAAGAAGTATTCTTAATTAAATTAACTGTCTTTCATGTCTGTAAAAAAAAAAAATCAGTCTTCGATCTGTATTATGTGAGACAGAAATATGATGAAATGCCAAGAAAAGGAAAATAAAACAAAAGGATGATTATAAAATATCTGCAGAACTAATATTTTTAAAGAAAATATATTTAAAATATAATTTTTAAACATTTCACAGCAAATTACTTCAATATATCTCCATTAGAAAGTATTATTAAATATACCAAGAAGCATATATTTTAACATGTCTACTTTTAAGTTCTCCAAATGCAAATAAATAACACAATTTAAAACATGACAATTCATTCCATCATTGCTTAGAAACTTTAATTGTATATGCATAAGTCTAGTAAACATATAATAGGAAATAGATTAGAAGCAAGCTGAAAAAACAGATAGTGCTCATAAATGCATCCAATTTGATATTGATGTCAAGAAGTCCTGTCAAGATGATTTAAGAACATGGGAGATAAACGAGGACAGGAGTCTATAGGGAGTCTTATCTTGTTCTGTACATGTGAGTTCAGAGCTCTCTATTGAGTTCTATGCTTTATCACCTCTGATTATTCCACATGGACCATTGAGAGTAGACCAAATTGGGGCCACTGATCCTAATTTATGTCCTTTCTGACCCTTTCTGAGTCTTCAATTCTTGCTTGCAAAAGACAGCATTCAAAGTGTTTGTGTGTCAAAATAATGCTTGGATAAAAAGTGTGGATAATTCATAATAAAAGTTTTGGTTTCATATTATGAAGATTATTTTGTTAACTGAACATTTTTATTTTACCTTTTGATGTGACTCTCTTCTGTTGGTCCTACCATGAAAGATGATATTTATCAGTATAACAAAGTTTATTATATTAACTCTTACAAAGTCATTCTAATTCTATACAATAGAATAATTTTTAAAGTACAACTAAATAATTTTACATTGAATATTAAAATATATATATCACAGGTTTTTTTTAATATGTATATTATGTATATTAAAACATGCAGGCCGGGAGTGGTGGCTCACGCCTGTAATCCTAGCACTCTGGGAGGCAGACGTGGAGGATTGCTTGAGCTCAGGAGTTCAAAACCAGCATGAGCAAAAGTGAGACCCTGTCTCTACTACAAATAGAAAAATTAGCTGGGCGTGGTGGCATGTGCCTGTAATCTCAGCTACTTGGGAGGCTGAGGCAGGAGGATTGTTTTGAGCTCAGGAGTTTGAGCTTGCTGTGAGCTATGGTGACGCCACAGCACTCCAGCCTGAGCAAAAGAGCGAGACTCTGACTCAAAAACAAAAACAAACAGAAAAAAACATGCAGTTAGGGGAAGGGAGAGAAATTTCTAGTTAAACATCATCTTAAGAAATTCTTCCTTATATCAAAAAATCCGCAGTTCATCTGGCATATAGCAATACGTACATGTATACACACAGAGTACTATGTATACATTTATTCCACATTCATTTAACATCAAAACATAAAATAAATAACCTTTTTTCCTCTCTAAGTAAAAGCTAGGAATAACAGTTCTCCATATAGAATACATTTACTGATGAAGGGAGCAAGCTAAAACCCCTTGTCTATTTGTTGGAATTCAAAGGACTTCACTTTAGCTAATCTGTTTGGCCAATCTGTGTGTACATATATTAATAGATATAGATATAAATATAAATATTATCAGTAGGATACAGTTTATCCATTCTTGTGAGAAAACACACAGTACGGATTGTCAAAGATGATTGGATCAAATGTACAAGAGATTTGGGGCAGTGGTTTATTTCAGTGAATTGCACCATACAATTATTTGAAATAATTCTAATGTATGATAAAGTAGGCAATAACTAGCATGGTTTATACTTGCTAGCTCAATGCTGGACATTGATTAAGTGCTTTACAAATACAAATGCCTGACATAGAGAAAAGGGAAATGAATAAAGAGAAATTTATTTAAATGGAAAACAGAAGATAGTAAGAAGCAATGAAGTGATAGATTGGAACCTATCACATATGTGAACAGGACTTCACTAGACAGACTCTTTCAGAATTTAATTACAATGCTAAATTTTCCAAAAATTAACAAAGTAAAATTTTTGAGCATCTAATAGTGATATAGCTCCTGTCAAATCCTTCGTGGGAAACACATGAGCATGGGGAACATAAATTAATGGCTTTTTTAATCAATATATATTCACTTTAACTTAGTCAACTTTATTTTTAACATGTTCAATACATTTTCTTGAATGCTTATTATATGCCAGGTATAGTTCTAAGTGTTTCATATCCATTATCTCATTTACTGCTGATAGCTGCTCAAGAAAATAGGTAATATCCCTATTTTAGCTACGTGGAAAGCTAAAGCTATGTTCAAAGATATCATTAGGCTTCCTCTACAGCAAGCAGCTGAGCCAAGATGCACACTTAGTCTGTCAGACTTCAAAGCCTACAGTTTAAAACACTACTCTGTTTTCTCCTATATATTAATATTATTCAAGTAATACTGCCATTACTCACAATTTCATTTAATGTTTTTCCCGTTTGTTTTAAGGTCGGCGGACGAGTATTTCAGGTAGAGTTCCACTTTGAAAAGAAAAGCCACACCAGCATTTTAGCAGCATAGGTTCCAAGGTTATCAGAGGCCAGACAAGGCAAAAAGGGGGTAAGAAGATAGTTAAGTTATACCCCTAGGTGTGAAAAAGGGAATAGAATAGGTTTATCTCAAGCTGCGATCTCAGAAACTAGGCCCAGCAGAGCTGTGACCCAGACCGGGAACACCTAGGGGCCAAGCAATAAGCCCCCCACACAGATCGGGGTCGGTGTCCCAAGGGCGGTGCTGCCTTGCTGTGCTGTTGTCTCTGAGCTGGACACGAGCAATGAGACTGGTGCTGGGAGTGTGGAAGAAAAGGCTGTATCCACACCGCTAAACCAAATGCTGCAGCTGGAGCCATGTTCGCGGAAAGGAGCACTTCCCTTTTCACTTCCTCCATTCTCACTTCCTCCCAGCTTCCTGCCTCCCCCTAGTGACCCCTGTGGGCAGAAGCCAGGTGGCAAAACAGTCACCTAGTTCCCGTATTTCCATCTCAGCACCTCCGAGCAGATTGTAAAAAGGTAGGTTTGAGCTACACAACTCAATAAGTTTCATTATTTTATAACAAAATGTTATTTTTTATTTGTTTACTCTATACTCGATTTATCAAATTTGATTGAATAACCTCTAGGTGTTTTAAAAAGTCAAATCCATTTGCTACCATTGAGGATATCCCAGTTTCAGACTACATCTGTTCTTCGGGCCAAATTTTGAACTCTTTTTCACAGGAGACATAATAAGTCCCCAGAGAAAAAACCTCCAGATACTGGTCTTAAGGATCACACAAAGAAAAAAGGCTGACTCCCTCCTGAGTTCCCTAGGAAGAGTTCCAGAGAGCAACCCTGAGTTTTGAATCAGCATTTTCATGTCCAAGGTCCATCAGATGGATATATGTGAAAAGTTCCCATTATGAAAGAGTGAATCCAAAATAAATATGAGGACACAGAGATAATTCAGGGAGCAGAAGAAAACTAAAACATGAATATAGAGTCTCAGGGAAATAATAACACATTGCATCAATAAAACAAGATTGCCATGAAAAATGAACAATTAGAACATAGTCTGTGGCTTGAGCCAGGCATAGTGGCCCACGCCTGCAATCCTGGCTACTAGGGATGCTGAGGCAGGAGGATCCCTCACCCTCCTCCTCTGCCCATAAAATCTCACTTTTTCTTGTTGCAGTCAGAGTTGAGACTAACCTCTCTCCCCCACTGCAAGACCCCACTGCTGTGGACCCTACACCTCCCGTGACAGGACTTCCTTGAACAAAATCTTCCTTACCATATTTAACAAGTGTCATGAATACTTTTATCTTTAACACCATAAATTTCCAAAAGTTTAAATACATAAATATAGTTTATAATGCTTTACAAATTCTTGAAGAAAAAAATTAGAACAATGGCAGACTCACTTCAAAGGATCTTGTATTCTCCCCCGAAGTGTCTACTTGGAATGAAACTCTTTGCTTGAATTCATTTGCTTGTCAAAAGCAATTACATTATTCTACAGCACTACAAATGTCCAATAAGTAAAATATTGTATCTTGAAATAAAAGGGTAGAGCTTACTGTCAGAAAAGGGGTTTAGAGAGGACGGAAGAGAAAAAGGAGAGCGAGAGACGGCCTCCAATAAGAACAGACTTTATTGAAGAAGCGTGGGAAAGGCTTCTGCTGGTTGTTTCTGGAGGGATAAATACAAGTGTTAATGTTTAAGCTGCACTTTTCTGGATTTCCCACTTGTCAGAAAAATGGTTTAGAGAGGACGAAAGAGAAAAAAGAGAGCGAGAGAGAAAAAAAGAGAGCAAGAGACAACCTCGCACAAGGACAAACTTTATTCAAGAAGTCCAGGAATGGGCTCTGCCGGGAGCTGCAAGAGAGACCCCGTCTGAACGGTTGGGGGCGATTAAGGGGGGGCGGGGAAGGACCATCTTGCTTATGCAAAGCTAGGTGTCAAAGAGGGACCAATCAGGGCCCAGGGTCGTCATGCAGTTTAGGGATTCAGAATCAGCCAGTCGGAGCCCGCGGCCCTTTATGTAAAGGAAAGATTCAGATTTAACTTATCAGGGCTGGGGAAGCCTGTACGGGCTGCTGGAGGAGCATTTTCGGAGTGTGTGGGGGGGGAGTGGGGTGGAGATTTCTTTGGAGGGCTTCTTGGGGTGGGGGAGACGTCTTTAGCAGGCTTTCCACGGGGGCTTTTTGCCTGGGGCGGGGGAGGCAAAATGGCCGTTGTCCTTTTTGTCCTTCACTTACTTTTTCTAAGAATTATATTTGTAAAATATATATGTTTGTGGAAACATTTGTGTTTTTATTTTGTCTGCAATGAAAATAAGTGCTTCGGCAGCAGATCTCCTGAATAACATATCAATACAATTTGATAGATCACTGCTTCTTCCTAAATGAGTTCACAGTCCAGCTAAAGGGAAAACTCATCAGTTTTGCTCTCTGTTATTATCATGCATTTAATTTGTGTAATGTTTTTAAACAGTATAGAAAAGCACATACTGAAAACCAAGTTTCACCGGTATCAATTATACCCCCATAGGCAACCAGTGTCAATGTCTTATGTGTCCTTTCATAATTCATTTATGCAGTTATAAGCATACATCCACATTTGTTTGTAAAATGGGGTTAATAATAGCATTTACTGCCAGTAAATTTTTTGCAGGGATTTAATAAGAAAAACAAAGAACTTTATATTGGAAGTGCTTAATAAATAATAAATGTTATTAATATTTTCCAATTTCATCAAACTCTATATCTACCATTCAATATGGAAGTAAAACTTATTAGGTCTTCTACTTAGGTTATTTTCCAAGTTTCCAGGAAGATATATATGTATATAAATATATATAAAAATAAATTTTTAACAGTGACATTGTGGATTTAAAGAATTGCAAATTTTTATTTTTGTGTTGCTAAAAAATCCTCCAAACAAAAAACAGATACACACACACACAGAGAAACACACACACACACACACACACACACAGGATATGGTAATAATTACAAGTGTTATAAATTATAAATGTAATAGAACTCATCAAAATGTGTCTTGTGGAGCAGATGGCTTAAAATGAATCTTTAGTAGGTTAAAAATAAAGAAGAAAAGACATTGTATATCTACATAAACATTGTGTGTTCTAACATAAGCAGTGAAGTGAGGCAGGAATTGGATGTGTATGTTGACTCCATGTCAGAGTTAAGATGCTGGATTGATTGAAAGGAAAGAAGGTAAGGCATGTAATCTCAAGTCAGATCATAAAGGAAGTTGGAGCCAAATTTCTAGTTGTTGGAGGCAAGATAATTATAGATTTTGGAACACTGGAAGATGTAAAAGCAATTTTTTTAGGACAATCATACCTCTTCTTGGTCTGATGATTTCCATTACATTTTATCAAGAGCCTAAACAAGAACATATTTTTGGTAAATCCGAGGATAGCTATAAACCAACCAGTTCCTAAATTATGAAAATTGCTATTTTCTTTCAAAACAAAATGATTTAAAAGGGCTAAAAATCAAGGTATAACTGAATATTTCAGAGTTTGCAATTGTTATTTTAATTCTGTTCTTTATAATGTGTAGTTTTTAATGATTCTTTTAATTTAAGAATTATTCATATTGGTACCAATAAGTGTTGAAATTCTCAGTTCAAGCAGCAGGTGTGCTTTATTAGGACACTGAACAACAATGTGAGATGGGCCAGCAGGCTGATTTAGTACTCTAGACCTACCTACCTGTCTAGTACTTCTTGGCTGATAATTTTTGGGAAACATACAAAGTGCTTTTTTAGTCCAAGTGTACAATATATTAATAACTATAACCATGCTGTACAATAGATCTCCAGGACTTACTCATCCTAACTGAAACTTGGACCCTTTGACCGATATCTGCCCATCCCCTTCCCCAGATCCTAGCAACCAACATTCTACTCTCTGCTTCTGTGAGTTCAACTCTTTAGATTCTACATGTAAGTGAGATCATGCAGTATTTGTCTTCCTGTGTCTGGCTTATTTCACTTTGTATAGTATTCTCAAGTTTCATCCATGCTATCATAAATGGCAGGATTTCCTTCTTTTTTAAGTCTGAGTAGTATTCCATTGTGTGTATATACCACATTTTCTTTATCTATTCATCCATTGATGGGCACTTAGATTGATTCCATATCTTGCTTATTGTGAATAGTACTGCAATGAACTTGGGAGTCCAAATATCTTGTACTGACTTTGTTTCCCTTGGATATATACCCAGTAATGGGATTGCAGGATCATATAGCATTTCTATATTTAATTTTTTGAGAAACTTCCATACTGTTTTCTATAATGACTGCACTAATTTACATTCTCATCAACAATGTAGAAAGGGTCTCTTTTCTACATGCTCCCCAACATTTGTTATATTTTATCTTTTGATAACATCTATTCTAATAGGTATTAGATGATATCTCATTGTGGTTTTAATTTGCATTTCCCTGATGATTAATAATGTTGAGCATTTTTGCACATACCTGTTGGCCATTTATATAGCTTCTTTTGAGAATTGCCTGTGTAGGTCCTTTGCCTATTTTTTAATCAGGTTATTTGTTTCTTGCTGTTAGGTTGTTTGAGTTTCTAGCATATTTTGGATAGTAACCCCTTATCACATGCATGGTTTGCAAATATTTCTCCCATTTTATAAGTTGTGTCTTCATCCTTTTGATTATTTTTGCTGTCAGAAGCTTCTATTTTTAACATTTTAATTAATTAATTAAAATTGAGAAATAAATATTATATATATTTGTCATTAAAAAGTTTTGAAATTTGTACACATTGTGAAATGGCTAAATGAAGCTAATTAACCTATGCATTAACTGACATACTTATTCTTTTTTTTTCTCCCCCGGTGGTAAGAACACTTAAAATGTGCTCTCAGAAATTTACAAAAACACAATACAATCATATACCAAAATACACACATACTCAAGTCCCACAATTGGTCCTGTGGAACCCAGATATAGGAAAAGTGGGCTCTCATATGCACGGATTTTGCATCCACAATTTTCATTTTGTTGTGCCTGTAGAACCCTCAGATATGAAGGACTGATTGTATTTATTGAAAAAATCTGCATATAAGTGGACCTTATATGCAGTTCAAACTGGTGTTGTTCAAGGGTCAACTGTACATTAACTGTAGTCACTATGTTGTATGTTAGATCTCTTTAACTTATTCTTCCTACGTTACTGAAATTTTTTTATCCTTTTGTTGAACACCCCTCCAAATCTCCACCTTTAGCCCCTGGTAACCACTATTCTCCTCTTGACTTCTATGAGTTCAACTTTTTTAGATTCCACACGTGAGATTATACGATATTTGTATGTCTGTGCTTGCTTTATTTTTCTTAACATAATGTCCTCTGGGTTCATCCAGGTTGTTTCAAATGCCAAGATTGCCTTCATTTTTAAAGCTGAGTAATAGTCCATTGTGTATATATACCACATTTTCTTTATCCATTCATCTGTTGATGGACACCTAGGTTGATTTCATATCTTGGCTATTGTGAATAGTGCTACAATGAACATAGGAGTGCAGATATCATTTTAATAGAATGATTTTCTTTGAATATATACCCAATAGTGGGATATTTTTAATTTTTTGTGAAACCTCTGTACTATTTTCTAGAATGACTATACTAATTTACATTCCCACCAACAGTGTAGAAGCATTCCCTTTTCTTCAGTAATAGTTTTCAGTTTGATGCAATCCCATTCACACGTTTTTGCTTTTGTTGCCTGTGCTTTTAGGACCATATCCAAAATCATTTCCCAGGCCAATGTCAAAAAATGTTTTCTTCCCTGTTTTCTTTTAGTAGTTTTACAGTTCCAAGTTTTATGTGTAAGTCTTTAATCCATTTTGAGTTTATTATTGTATATAGTGTGAGATAAGAATCCAATTTCATTCTTCTGCATGTCAACGTTTAGTTTTCCCAACACTATTTGTTAAAGAGAGTATCCTTTCTCTATTGTGTCTTCTTGGCAATTTTGTCAAAGATAAATTGACTAAAAATGCATGATTTTATTTGTGGTCTCTCTATATTCTGTTCCATTGGTTTATGTGTCTGTTTTTAAGCCAGTGCTATGCTGTTTTGATCATTATAGCTCTGTAATATATTTTGAAATTAGGCAGTGCTCAAGATTGCTCGAAATTGCTTTGGCTATGTGGGGTCTTTTATAGTCTCATATAAATTTTATCATTTTTTTTTCTTTTTCTGTGAAAGACATCATTGGAATTTTGATAGGTTGCATTGGACCTGTAGTACTCTTTAAGTAATATGGACATTTTAACAATATTAAATCTTCTAATCCATGAACAGAAGGTATTTCTTCATTTATTTGCATCTTTTTCAATTTCTTTCTTCAATCTTTCATTTTTCTTACAGTTTTCACTGTAAGATTTTTTACCTCCTTGGTTAAGTTTGTTCCTAAGTATTTTTTAATGCTATTGTAAATGGAATTGTTTACTGATTTCTTTTCCACACAGTTCATTTTTAGCATATAGAAATACTACTAATTTTTGTACATTGATTTTGTATCTTGCAACTTTATTGAATTCATTTATTAGTTCTAACAGTTTTTTGATGGAGTCTTTAGGGGGTTCTATATATAAGATGATGAAATTTGCAAACAGAGACAAATTTACTTCCTCCTTTCCAATTTGGATGCCTTTTATTTCTTTTTCTCATCTAATTCTTCTGGCTAGGACTTCCAGTACTATGTTGAATAGAAGTGGTGAGAGTAGGCATCTCTGTCTTGTTCCTGGTCTTAGAGGAAAAGCTTTCACCTTTTCACCATTGAGTATGATATTAGCTGTGGGCTTGTCATATATAACCTTTATTATGTTGAGGTATGCTCCTTCTATACCTAAAATGTTGAGAGTTTTTATCATGAAAGGATGTTGAATTTTCTCAAATGCTTTGTCTACAACTATTGGGATGGTCATATGGGTTTTATCTTTCATTCTGTTAATATGGTATATCACATTTATTGATTTACATATGTTGAACTATACTTGCATCTCAGAGATAAAGTTCACCTGATCATGACGTATGCTTCTATAAATATGCTATTGATTTTGGTTTGTTAGTATTTTGTTGAGAATTTTGTATCTGTATTCATAGGCTTATTGGCCTGTAATTTTCTTGTCTTGTGGTATCCTTCTCTGATTTTGGTATCAGGTAATGCTGGTGCCATAAACTGGCTGATAATTTAGATTTTGTTTTTCTTTTCTAAACTGCTACTTTCAATAAGAAGAGTAAGAATAAAATAATTTATTTTACTGCCTATATTTCTGCATGCCTATAGTTTATATAAAGAATGTATAATCATACTTTTACATAGACATTTCACATGTATATTCAATTTCATCTCTATTCCTGTTTAAATGGCTTGGGTTTGTTTTTCTCACATGTATGATATGTTCTATTTTAATTTCTGTCTTACTGCTTTTCTTAACAAAGTAGAGGTGAACATTTGGAATCAGATTGATTTGGAATCAGATTGGACTAGTTTGAATCCTGGCTAGTCTACTTATTAATTCTGTATCTTTGTTCAGATGACTTCTGTAAATTTCAGTTTCTTCATCTGAAAGTGCATATAATTACATCACCTACCTTTAGGATTGTTTTCCTTGTCAATTAAGTAAAACAACAAAGGCAGTTAGCAAAGTGACTAATATATATCAAGGAAATAACACATGATAACTGTTGTTATTATTGCTGCTGTTAGCTATTAAAACAACCATGATTGGAAAACAAAAACAGAGCTGAAACTCCAATGAAAGACTGAACTATTTAAAAATGCACCGGAGGCTTGTTATTCTGTCTAGACATGAAGAGGCTTACAAACGGAAGCAAATCTTTGGCCCAATTTAGAAGGATGGGATGTGGAACCCACTATTTTATCTTTTATCATTCCCCAGCACTAGACACTCTATAATTACTCTGGTTATCGCTTTCTCTGGCTCAGATTTCAGCAGGATTGCACATCTATGACATTTAAAAAGGCAAATGTTGTACCTTTTTAATACGGTTAGTGAAGAAAACCTTTAAAATATTTATTCCAAACCTCTGAGTTAGATACTTGCAAAAGCATGAAAAGGATTATAAGAAGCAATGAGAGAAGAAAACTTCAAAATTTGCAATGTTTTTCATGGTACAAAAGTATTTAATAAGCGACACACATCAGTATAGAAAAACACATAGGTTTAGCTCACCTTTTAAAACCAGAATCCCCAGTGAAAAGTCAGTACAGATTCTTATTTTTACTTAAAAAAAATTTAAAGGTACACATTGGAATTGAACTACTATGTTTTTTCTTCTTTCTAGAGATGTGACATGCATGTTTTCTGATAAGTAATATTCTACCATTGTATTAAATCAAAGCAGACAGATGACCAGCAAAGTTGTTTACTACCTCCTACTCAGGCTGAGCTAGACCAGTGGGACACCATCTTGGTAGGAGAGATTTTGACCAGAAGAAGAAATTTAAGAGTCCCTATTCACCCCAACAGAAACCTAACAAACTAATTTACACAGAAAGGAGTTTCAGCAAACATGGACAAATACATTTAACATGCTATAAGAACAGGATACATTTTAGTCAATTTCTAGCACACAGCATATATTCATTGGTGCCCAGTAAAACAGGAATGAATGCCAACATAGAATGCATTTTTGCCTTCATAGTACTAACAACTAAAAAGCACACAGCATATAATACTTTGATCTTTAAGTGAATAATTATGGAAGTTCCAAGATCATATCCACTAGATTAGCCTGAGTATTTCATCTATAAAAAAATTTTTTTCAAAAATAATGCTTAAAAGAGGCTTCTAGAAACAGTGTGACTACACCAGGACCAGCAGAAGACATAGTGATACTCCCAGATTCCACTGAGGCTGAAGGACTGAAACTCTGACCCATGTGAAGAAGAGCTGTGAGTGCAGAAAAACCTTCATGCAAAGCCGGCCGGGACAAATAGAGCTCATGACGGCAGGTTATTACACGCTGTTGACACACAAACATGTATGCTGGGGAAAGGGAACCCCAGGTGGGCTTGCTCCAGAGGGGTCTGATGTGGAATAATTTTGCCAGGATAATCCTCTTCATTGGCTGGAGGTAGGACCTAGCGCCCCAGCTCGTTCTAGGAAGTTGGCATAGAAGTTGATTTGCACAATGAAGTCACCACTAAACCACTGCTTAAGTCCAGCCCCTGGCCACCTTTTTCTGCTCTGTAGTCCAGAAACATTTCTTTAAAAGCCAGAAAATCTATAAATGTGAGCAGAATGTCGAATATGTCACCAGCCACTTCGTCCCTCCAGTGCTGTGACGTTGTTGTGAAAGCCACTGTGTTAAATCCAGGAATCTGCTCCAGCAGCTGTTCCTTGATACACTTTTCCACTAAAGAAATGTTTTCATTAAAAATAGGTGTGTAGGTGAGTTTGTTCTTGTCTATGTCTTCAAATTCCTGGTAGTGCTTGTCCATGAAATTTCTCTGTAATAACTGGAACTCGTCAACCATGATGATGTCTTCTAAATATCCAAGCACATCAACAAATTCTGCATCCAAGGCAGAGAAGGACAGCGCGAAGCTCTCTTCCTCTAAGGCACCCACCTGCCTCCAACCCACATGGAGGGCGCAGCCAGGAGGGGACCTCACGCCCTGGCCCACTCCCTGCCCAGACAGGCTACTCTGCATGCACTGCTGCCAAAACTTGCATTTTTGAGGTATCTTTTAAAAAGTCTAATTTTTCAATGAAAAATGTACAATGTTGATGCAAATATATGCAAATAAATACAATTGCATTTCTATTTTATTCCTAAACCTGGGCTTCTGGAATATTTTAGCAAAAATTATTTGCATGGAGGCTGTAATAAACTGTAGTACATGTCCCTGCTACATAAAACAAGGCAGTCTGTGTAAGTAGACTGCTGCATTTATTATTATGTAGTTGGGAATCACGTCATGTGAAGACTGTTGTTCTCCGGCTCCTCTGGATCCTGGCAATGGTTTTTATTCAACTGATGTTGGCAAGGATTAAATTTCTCCTTTTGAAGCTAGCAGCATCTCATACACAAGCTCCATGAGCATAGAGACCATGTCTTAACTTGTTCATCACTGGATCTCCAGTGTCGCGTTCAGTACTCAAACTTAAGAGATTTTTGATAAATATTTATTAATTAAGTGAAGAATGCCTAGTTTAAAGATTTCTAGTGTTTTCACGGTACTCTTTAAGTGTTTAAGTGCCCACACCCGTTTCCTTCAAAATCTGGGAGCATGTCTCTTTAATTAGGCATTTGTCTATTGGACCCAGTTTTCTACAATAGTATACTGAGAAAGAATCAAGGCTTCCCAGAAAAAAAATGAGTTCAGTTTACCTTGTCTCTATTATAAGAATGCACATCTGCCCCGGTCACGAGCTGTGCCATAGACTGGAAGGTGGTGGACTTTTCCATATAGGAGCAGACGCAAAAGACAGCAGAGGGGGACGTGGCCCCAGGCACCCCATTCTGTTCACAGAGCCACCCAGTCACCCTCCCAGCTTCACGAGCACCAGCACTGCCACCTCTGCCCCACCTGACCTCCACTCACTACTGTCCAGTACACACAAAGTTAAGGCCACAGCAACGCCACGAGGAGGCCTGTAATCTTCGTCACCAGTCACCCATGGCTACTTTAAATCTATGGAAGAATAAAAATATCCTGTTCTGTCCCTAAGGCAAGCTCATGTAATTATACCCATCATATAGGATAGAAACCAGGATAAAGTTATTGGACAAGTTCAAAGCTGTCACAGGTGATAATGCTGGAATGGAAACACATAGCCCCTGAATTTTCCTATATTTTATCCTAGGAACAGAAGAATTCTCATCTCCAAGAAGTGAATAAGTACAGTCTTGTGTCTTTGCCTCAAATTGTAAACTCTGACATCTCACAAGTTTTGAAAATTCCACATAGCCCCAGAAGTTTTCTACTCTCTCTGGTTCCTGTGAAACTCATTCTAATGTGACTATTTCTTTGGTTTGCTCCCTTGTATACAAATCTAAATAGAATCACACAAAAAAATATTCAATACCATTTGGAGAAAGGAAGCAGTTTATAAATAATTGATGACCTATCAAAATGAAACTAGTTTTTTTACCACTTGATAAAGAAAATTAGGTCAACTTTGGAACACTTAATAACGTATTTTAAACTAAATTTTGTAGGTTGATTTGTATCTCAAAACAGAGCACTCAGTCAACCTTATCAAGGAACAGTCCTTCTGGTTTGCATTAAGTGTCCCAATACTTTTCCTAGCATGGTAAGAAATGATATTGCATCTGTCTGATCAGACATGCTAGTCTAAAACTTAATTTTCTAGCATAAGAAATCTTTGTTTGCTTGGAGAAATCATTTCTAATAATACATGCAAGTCTCAAAATGCACACTTAACCCCATTAAAGACTAGCTAAGAACATTGTTATAAGGCATTTCTCAGAATTATCTACAGTTACAGATTGATTTTTCTTATGAATTGAAAATATCCTTCCCCCCTCCTCACTTTGTTCTAGATGGAATGAATGGATGCAATAGATTCTGCATCATTTAAGTCACCTTTTCTATCTATAAAGGCAAAAATAAAGATCTAAATGTGAATCCATACTTTTCTACCTTTTTATTTTGGCATTTAAACCAAAGCACAGAACATTAGATATTAATGTTATATCATAGTAGTTTAAAATTCTTAAGTAGCTTTTTAAATAAATGAACATTCCAAGAATAATTATAAGGTGATTTTAAAAACCAAGATGCAAGAGTTTCTAAACCTAAATAAATGTTATCCTTCAAGGAAGCGACATGGGATAAATAGTAACATTACCAGAATAACAACCTTTGGCCTGAAGTAACAGCGAGAGGCCTATGTGGATTTTAAACCTGAGTTTACTAATTAAAAATAGTATGATCTAAGGCAAGTTATTCAAGCTATGTCTCAGGTTAAGTATCTGTATATGGTAGATTGTTACCAAATGGCCTGGGATGAAACACACCTCCCTGAACGAGTGCCCTTGCATAGGCCCCTCTCAGGTTGACTCTGGGCTGCCCTTATGAGCTGGTTAGACCACAAGAACGTAGTGGATGTGACATTCCAGGCCTAGGCATTGAAGACGCTTTGCAGCTTTTGTTTTTTATCCTCTCAACATCAGAACCCCGTGCTATGAAGATGCCCCATCTCACCTATTGGAGGAGGAGAGGCCATGTGGAGAAGACATGTGTTACCCCTGCTGGCAGCCAATAGTAGACATGTGAATGATGCCATCCTGGATGCCTCAGCTGAGCCATCAAATGACACCACCACATGAATGATCCCAGGTGACACCAGCAGAAGAAGCAACCACATTGACAACACACAGTCATTACAAATAATAAATTGTTATTTTAAGTCATTAAGTTTTGGAGTGGTTTCTTAAAGAGCAAAGGTTAACTGAAACATTGTGTAATGGGATAATGATAACACCTATCTAACAGGATTTTGTTTAAGATTAAATGAAAATATACATACAAACTTAGAGCACTTTTCAGACTGTATAAATGCTCCATAGGCGTTAATCATAATTGTTATTATAAGGTAACTAATTGGAAGAGAACAACACTTATATAAACATGCAAATTCTAGAATTTTTGTTCAAAAGCTGCACATTATTTCAGAATATAAAAAGGAGGATACAAATAAAGACAGAAACTTCAGTGATTTGAAATCTGGAAATAAAACTGACATGATGCTTTTCATCAGGGACAAACTAGAGGCTTAAAGACCACAACCACAGGTGGATTTTTTCCCATAGAGTTTTTAAAATATTGCACTAATTACTGTCTTCTAATAATCAGAAAATTTTATGTAAAAATACACATTTTAAGCTTCTGTAAATATTTTTCTGATTTTTAAATATCTAGCCAGAGTGGCCCTCGTGCCTTAATCATAAGCACTGTCGGGGGCAGAAGATGAGCTACCAGCCTGGGAAGCACGTGCTGTCCAAATACCTATCCGGAGTGTCACTCGTTTAGTTACTGAACTGACCCCTGCAGGCATTTCAGTTTGGAACTCCAGCTTTACATCGAGGATAAATACAGGGTTCAATCTATATTTCTTGGTTTTAAAGCTATGTTTTCTAGAGTTGCAGGAATTTTGTAAGTCATCTATTTCAACAATCTAATTTTATAGCTGTCTGAGGAACCAAGCCAGGCAGCATATCAGGCAGAGCTAAGACTAGAGTCCAGAAATTCTAACTCCATGCTACTCCCACCTCTCTGTCTGAGAGGCAACAGTCCGGCAATTATGAATACAAGACAGAAATTCAGCATTTAGATAAAGAATAAGCTAGGGCATGTGTGTATTTTGGGTAGAGAATATATATATATACAGACATGTGGTTACAATGGTACCATCCATTTCTGAAAGGTATGAAGTAAAACCTATGACTGAATACAACTTCCAGATCAGTTAAGAGTTTTTGCTCTTGTGCTATGTGTTAGTTAAAATCAGAATCTAATATTTGACTTCAGAATCTTCCCAGTTAGATACACCCAGAGGAGGAGGATTCCCAAAGGCTTACTCGGATTAGATGAACTGATTTATTTATTCATTTCCAATTCTGTGCCATTTTTGAGATGCTGACCTTGGTAAGAGTAGACTTGGAGGAGAGAGGATCAGTCTCAGGTAGAACTGAAGAACCTCAACATGCAGCTAAATATTTTTGAGCAGCCTGTGGGCATTTTTCTAGTGAGAGAATGATGGGCATAGCCGGGTGGCTTGCACCTTCCTCTGTGCTCAGGAAGCTGCTCTGCCGCCCCCGCAGCTCTGGCCAGCGGCACTTACATAGTGACCTCCTCACTATAGGGAGTTTCTCAAGATCAAAGACTATGACTTTTTATCTTTTAAAAGGATTGCCAAATAAAGGATGCCCAATTGAATATGAATTTCAGGTAAACAACAAATCATTTTTGAGTATGTCTATGTAATATGTGAGACATACTTATACTGAAAAAAGATTCATTGTTAATTTGAAATTCAAATTTAACTATTTAATTTGGTGTCCTGTGGTGTTTTTTGTTTGCTTGTTTGCTTCCTTTTGCTTTTTGTTTGTTTTTGATAAATCTGGTAACCCTCAGAGGTGAATGCCAATACAGTCCTGCCATAGAAGAGGTGTGCTCAGTACTTGATATTTGAATATCTAATAGGGCTTTTGCAATTATCCAGCTAATGGCTTGATATCATGGCTCCACTAACCTTTTGGATATCACAGACTCTAGTCTGATTCTACATACAAATCTCAAAGCCAGTAGTAGTTAAGACCAAAATAACAATAACATCTAGATTTCTGCAGTGCCTTATGGTTTTCAAAGGTCAGAGGCAGTACTTGCTCATTTTATAAATAAACTCTGAGTAATTACAAAGTAAAACTGTGACTGTAGATGAAAAGAGAATGGAGAGAGTGAAAAATGGTAGTTCATAGACAGATCTCCATATTTACATACGGTACTACCTTTCTGATTCGTACATTCTCTCTCATATTCTGAAATCAAAAATTCTTTTTCTAACATGACTACAGCAGGTTCAAAGGAAGAGAAAATAACCTAATTTAGAACATGTGCTGCAGGTGAACACGCATTTATTTTCTGTCACCCCAGTTTCATGCCTTGCAGTCTTCCAACTGCTAATTAAGACAAAGGGCAAAATTATATCCTTGAGCAAACAGTCTAGTGCCCTTTCTCAGTCTGGAAAAATGTGGCAGACACCACACTTGAAGCATGCTTTTTTTGTTGTTTTCTTTATATAGCATAATATGCTAACCAAGTACAAGTTCAGCAGGCTGAGAGGAAGAGTTATTTCACACTCCTGCTGATGCCGCTGGAAACTGCAGACATGATCTTAGAGTGCTCGCTTTCATTTTCCACCCTTTAGAATAGAACACAGAAGACAACCTAGCAAGTATGAGGATTCACAATGCCATCTGTCTGTTGAAAATATAGTCTAATTCATCAGACACTGATACACGTGTGTGTGTGTGTGTGCATATATATATATTTTTTTTTTTTTTTTTTTGCTTAGTTTGCTGGTTATTTTTTATTGCTCTCTGTTGACCCGAAACTAAGACATTAAGGAGCAGGAAAAATAATGAGAACTAATTTTGTTCAAGTCAAGGAAATGTGCTCCTTTCATAGGGCTTTAGAAAGTCTCCATCATCCAAAAAATATTATAGAATGCACAAACAAGAAAATATTTACATACTAAAGTGGTAAAAAGTTAGGAGTCAACATATGTATAACAGACAAAACTAATAAAATGACAACATAACTCTAAAGGGATATGGACTTCTGCAGTTACTAACATTTCTTTCCACTATTTAAAATAACCCCAAATCAAAACCTGAAACTTAAATGAACTGAAGACGGTTTATTGCAGAATATAATAATCGGTGCGAATTTTGTCACAATGTCATCTCTTTGTTCTAGGCTCCAGAATCTGTCTAATATTTCAAGGATTAAATGTTTATACTCCAGTAGTGGTTCTCTGAGAACTATGTTTCTTATGTGATAGAGACAGGTCAGAAATCACAAAAAAATCCTTTGAGATTTTTACACTTACAGTTGAGATTTACATTTACGTATTTAAAGGTACATATAAATTTATATATTATACATTATATACATTTGGGAATTTATATACTCTATTCTTCATCCTGATACCTGCACTGCTTCTTAGTTGTCTTCCCAGGAGCAAAGTGAGGTGACGTGAGTTGGCAAATTGAGCTAAATCCTAAACAGCATTTCTCAGGAGCAGGACTAAGTATTTTTGTCTAGAAGGTCTGGCGCGTGGTGCCGCCTCTGTCCTCATCGGAGGGCGCCGTGATTCGACAGAAGCCCCGATGGAAGCCTTGGGCCAGGGAGCTGCACCGAGGAAGGCTCTAGGGCCCTTGCACTCCGTGCCACACATTCTGACTTTGCTGCAGATTCTTTAAATTCACCCTTCTGCTGCGGGTCTTTTGAATTAAAAACAAATGCCTTTAGATTAGAAGCTCTTAGTTTATTATGACTCATGCCCTTTCTTTTTTCCTGCCCTACTCAAAATAAAACTCTTAATCCAGAGAAGATATGTAAAGAAGCTTCACGTACATTCTAATTGCAAGATTTGTCAACATTAAATATATTAATCCCTTCCCTCCCTCCTTCCCTGTCTCCCTTCTATGTGAGTTTATCATTTGAATTTAAACATTTACCTTTAAACTGACTTTGGAAAATTGGTTCAGAGACTCTGCGCGGTTAAAGTGGAGTTCAGGTTTAATTTCCCCACAGTTACATGACGCAGCGGGGCAGGATCTTCGGTACCTGTTCCAGCTCTTTGGATATAATGGGGATGGTTGTGATATGTCCACACTTATTTTTCCCTTCTCACATTCCTCTAGTTTCCCCCGAAGGATTTGTTTATAATCACTCCGAAACGGCCCCTCTCACCCGGGCCAGGCAGCAGCCAGCTGCGACCTGCCGCTGAGCAGCAGCTGGAGACGTGGCGCAGTCCCGCGGTGACCCGGGCGCCCCAACCTTGGATCAGGGAGAGTAGGCGACTGCGCTGCTAACCTCCTGGACAGTCACAGTGCTCATTCTCAGAGAGAGTAAATAAAAGGTATAGAGATTTCAGTTGCTCTAGCGTGGAGTGGGATTTTATAATGAGCCAGGCAGGGAAATAACAGATGGCGCACGGAGTGTAAATACATGAAAATAACCCTGGGAGCTGCAACAGAAGGCTGGCTGTCCCCGGGGAGTCAGGCAAAAACGGAGACGACTCCTCACTGTCTCTCAGCTCTTCGAATTCTGATCTCCCTTCTCAAAGAAAAGATTATGTCTGTAGCATCCAACGTCTTAAATCCTCTCACCTATTGCCCCCCAATTGTGATCCACTTGGAGGCCCCCTCTTCTCACCTCTGTGCCCCCTCGCCTCCTTACCTCTGTTCGGATTTATGTTCCTTCTCCTTCCTCTTAGCCATCTCCTTAGACTCCTTGAAGGCTTACTCCCTTTTCTCTCGATTCTAGATCTGCCGGTTAGAATGATTCCAACTCTAGTGCTGTGACTTTGAGCGTGTTTCGCCACTTTCATTGTTTCTCTTTTTTCTGTAGAGTTGCGCAGCCCTCCCCGCTCAGCACACACACACACACTACCACATTTCTTCCTCTGGCGGGCCTTCCGTTTTTATAAATTTTTAATCATTTCTTTAATGTTCTTCAATCCTCTGAGTATTTTTAATAACTTTTAAAATAATATTTCAGATACTTTCATTTAGCTTTACTAGAATTTCTATGTCCCCTATTAAAGTCAGCTGAAAATTTTGTCAACATGTAATACGCATTTGACATAATGATTTTGGTATAACAATTGCCTGAAGTAACGCAGTGTCAGAGGGGAAGTGTGGGCAATTATATCTTAAACCGCTTGCGTACTGCTTACTGCTTTTCCTTTCACATAGCTGTATGTTTCCTTAAGCACAAAAAATCGGTAATCTGTAGCTTCCATTGAATTGGGATTTAGCTGTTATGCAAATAAAATTGTGGAGTAGGAAGTTGTATTAGTTAAAGTTTTCCAGAGAAAATCAGAGAAAGATTGATTGATTGATTGATTGATTGACTTTAAGAAACTGGCTTACCCGATTGTGGGGGCTGGCAAGTTCAAAATCTGTAGGGCAGACCAGCAGGCTGGAGACTCAGGGAGGAGTTGATGCTGCAGGCTTTTGTCCAAATTCTGCAGGGCAGTAAGCTGGAAACTCATCAGGGTCTGTTACAGTCTTGAGGAAAATTCCTTCCGTTTTGGCAAGCAGTTTTTGTTTGCAATCTTTCACCTTAAGGCTTTCAACTGATTGAAAGCTGCCTACCCATATTATGAAGGGCAATCTACTTTAAAGTCAACTTACTGCAAAAATTAATCACATCTAAAAATATGTTTACAGCAACATCCAGACTGGTATTTGGACACACAACTGGGCATCATAGCCTAGCCAAGTGGACACATAAAATGAATCATCAGAGCAGTGTTCCCCAATTTGCAGAAGGAAGGGAGGACTCAGTTTAATGGAGAGAATGTTTTCAAGTGTATTTCCCATTTGCTTTCCTTTCAATTTTCTGACATTTTCATGTCCGTACAAAAAAATATAGTATATTTGCATCTAATTTAGCACAAAAGTCTAGACTTCATTATTCTAAAGGTAAATGTTTTAATAATATTTGATTATTTTTAATTTATTATTTTATTTTGGTGCTCTCTCCTAGGATGAGCATTAAATAGAACATCACACATGAGGGAAAGGTGAGTGGCAGATGCCGTGAAGTACGCAAAATTATCCCTCTATGTTACCAACTAGCTCAGTCCTTCGTGGAGTCCTACACACATGTGTTTCTGTAGAATGAACCCCTCTCACATGGAGTTTCTTGGTCCCCAACCCAATAGATCTCCAGGAGTCAATATACCTACACACTGAAGTTTTCACATAATATACACACTTCTATTATGATCTTTTCTGAATCATGTTGTGTATCAGAGTTGTTTATTTGCATAACTTATTCCAGTAGACTGTAACTCTTCAGAAAATCAGACAAATATATGATTCTTTTTGTATCTCCTAGAAACAATCAACAAAATACTGCTCAGATATTGATATAAATGACTTGTTTGTTGACTAAAATATCATGAGGAGTGCATAGGTTTAACTTGGACTAATTTGTGGCTATTTTTTTTAACATTAAATAAGTAATTTTTGAAGAAATAAAAGTATTTACCTTTTAAATATAAGTAAATATATAAATATAAAACTAATTACACAAATAATACTAAGTTCAATTATATTTGGGAGGATTACCTTAAATCGATGAGTAATTGATCGATACTGATTTATAATGAGAAAATGGATGTGAGAGAGGCCTGCCTTCATATTTTTATCTGTGCGGTGGAAGCCAAAAATGTTCTTCCACAAAACACTCTGTTAGAGAGAGACTATGAAAATGGCTGAAACAGGGTCTAATCCAAAACATCACTTTCCTTACTTCTAATGAAGTATTTTATTTGCTGGATAAAATAGATTGAGGAATAAAAGTGAGTTAATAATAAGTACCATTTACTAAGCAACTGCTGGGCGAAGCGCTTCAGTCTCTCTGCCCCCATTAAAAACCTTGTTTTACAGTAAGAAAAGGAGCAGACAGTCTAACTTCTACTGACTCCAAAACCAAAACTCCCAATCAATAGGACTAATTCTTTACAGATATATTAAAAGCAGTTTAGTAGTGATTTCAGCAATGTAGTCAAAGTTTCTGGTTATATGTCTTGAAATTTTCATGGATCATAACACATCTGCAGTACAGTTGTGATCGAATAATTATATCCACTGCATTCACCAAAAATAAAATGATATATAAAAAGTCCTCAGGAAAATGATTCTCTTGAAATATCTTTATGGTGCTATCTGGGGGGAAAATCTCATTTAGTTAAAAGTGCTGTTTGTAATTAGTATGCCATTCCCTTTTATGTCTAAAAACAGAATTACAGTAATCGTTTTAACAGTATACATTGATCTAGCTTTTATATTTTATTTGGATGAAAATAGAATAGCAAAAAAAGTTCATGTTTTCTTAAAAATACTTTTGATGAAAGCTTGATATATTATCACACATCTAGACCTAACAAAGCTAGTCACTCAATAGATTATATTGAAATACCATCCCTTTGTTTAGCAATTGCTTTTTATCTCGGGCACAGGCCACTGAGGAAACTATAAGAAAACAATGCCATGGATAATTGTTATTTCAGTCTTGTCTGTGCCCAGGTATAATCAGCAAACTTCTCGTATGTAAACAATTATATACTTCATGGTTCAGTTCCAAACTCAAATCTCACATTTTAAATACTCACCTTTATAAAAGCTCTTTCTTTTGTCTAGTATTTTCTTTAGATTCCACCGTGGTGCTTCAGAAATACTGTAAGCTTCACAGGGAAAGGATTATTTTGCAAAGTTGCAGATCCAATATATTGTTTTGGTTTTATATAAAAAGGAAGTATGAGGGGAAATTTGCATGCAAATAAAGAAGTTTAATAAAATATCATGCAGGTAGCTTTCATTTTTCTTCCAATGATCTGTAATTTGAGTAATAGTTCCTGGCCAAGAGAGTGTATATCTTTTCTGATAAACTTAGAGGCAATGTGCTATGTGGCAAGAGTGTAGGTTTGGGAACTAGACCAGTCTGGGGGCCATGCAGCTTCAACCCAAGTAATTGTTCCAGAGCTGCATGGTTGGTGACCCTAACAAAGCTACTCAGATATCTGCATCATTTCTCTGTTCTCTGACTTAGAAAAAAGAACAGATTTTTAGCTAATTATCTTCAATGAGAATATATTTTTTTAAATTTTGTCTTCACATACATTTCCTTGATATAGGCTAGGATATCATTTCTGTCTGCTTTTGGTTCCATAACAGACCTGATTTCACTTTGCTAATCAGGCCTTAATGTGTCATGTTATCCTATGTTGTTCTCAAATTAAATCATGAATATGCCAAACATCTCAAGGACTTGGATTATTTCTAAAGATTACAGAACTGGAAGAGCTTCTCAGAGAAACGGAAGCAGCTTCTAAATGTGTTTTCAAGTTTCTTCTTATATCTTGAATCTAAATTATCAGAAAGAAACCAAGAACAGATCTTCTTCTTCCCTTTGGGAATAGAGAAAGGTTTGGTGGATTTAATAAGCCTCCTGAGATATAAAGATTTATTTAAGAATTGC
The DNA here is from genome assembly GCF_041146395.1 of Eulemur rufifrons. NCBI lineage: Eukaryota > Metazoa > Chordata > Mammalia > Primates > Lemuridae > Eulemur > Eulemur rufifrons. The sequence continues at coordinate 15,025,783 of NC_091000.1, forward strand.
CAGAATCTAGAGAGAGCTGTGATATCAAATGCTTTTCTTTTCAAATGCAGTGTGAATAATTAAGAAAATGTGATGCTGTTGCCTGAACTTCTTTCCTGCACCAAAAGATTTTCAAAGAGTAAATCGCCATGGCCTCCAGGCCTAAGATGCATCCAATCTCGTGTTGCACTCAAGGACTCTTGCCAGCAGTGGCCATCGAGAAATATGGTAATTGTTGTCCTCTTGCTACATGAAGATGTAATGGTAGTTACTTTAGAAGTCATAGGAAATGCCTTCCTTGCTCTACAGCTTAAGAGATTATGCATGTGTCTTAGTAGTTCATTCCCTGCATTCTTAAAAATTAACTCCTGTTTATTATCAGACTTCAGAAATTCCTGTATTTGTAGCTTTGGTTATGACATCAATTTTGAGAACAAAGTAAATTCGATACAAAAACCATAGAGAATGGTGAAATAGGATACAGTTTTCCCCAAGGGTTACATCATTTCTATGATTTGAGAGAAGCTTCTGATTTTCTGTGGGGACTTAGTGCATTTATGTGGAGAAGTCTACCCTTCTTGGTTTTTGTATTTCTAGTCGAGAAGCCAAAACAGATTCTGGATGACCCGCAGACTGTTCTGTGCACACCAGGAAGAAATCCAGCACATCCCTTTGTTTGCATTGCCCAAAAATAATGAAAAATGAAAACACCACTATTTTTATCTTGAGCACTTCTTCACTGTTTTTTATGCATTTGGGTGGTAGTAGAAAAAAAATATTTAATGGTAAAATCTTGCTGAACACATTTTCCAGATAGGAAGACTATTACCATTCAGTTTCCAATCATATGAGCTCTAGTATCTTCCTCCTAATTTAGGCATCACTGGCAACAATCAACTTGTCAGATTTATATAGTAGATGAAAACGGAAAAGATAAAAATCAAGTCCAAGGCTGCTTTTATTCTGAAGTTTAAATGGCAACTGTTATTCCATATAGTCCATTATGTGTGAACGATGTCTAAGACATCACAAGTGTTCATGAGTTATTTCTTTTTTTCACTTTTGCATCATATTTTATTTTAATTAGTGGCGAAATTCCTATACTAGAGATTCCACTGATGCTCAGAAAGGCAAGCTCTGTTTCAAATTATTATTTCAAAAAAAAATAATATATATTTGATTCAGCACCAGGACTCATGATTAGATGCAAATGAAATGAAATTGAAAATCTTTACTATGCTATTTATATTTAAATATAATAGTTTAATTTCACTTTAAATCCTAGAACAAAATTATGTAAATAAACCCAAAGTATAAACTCTTCTTCAAAAACATATGGGTATAGAAGTCAAATATTTTCTAGCTAATTATCAAGATTAAATTTTAACAACAAAAATGTGTAGTATAAATATTACCAGGTTATATCATATTAAACAGCTCATTTACCAACAATGAATTTATTTATTCAGCTAAAACAGGGTTTCTCTACCTCAGCACTATTGACATTTTGGGCCAGATAATTCTTGATAGCGCTGGCTGTCCTGTGCACTGCAGGGTGTTTAGGAGCATCCAGGCCTCTATCCCCTAGATACCTGTCCTCTATCTACCCACCAGTTGTGACAAGCAAAAAATGTGTCCAGACATTGTGAAATTCCCCCTCAGTGCAAAGTTGCCTCTAGTTAAAAACCCCTGATGTTAAACATACTTGAGGGGCTCCATGTGTCTGACACTGTGTTAGGTACTAAGGATGCAGAGATGATTAAGATCCAGTTCTTAAAAATTCATATCTAGAACTGGAGACCTGTGAACATCAATGCAAATAATAATAGAGGTATATTCAAAGAATTGTGCATTGATTTTACTCAATTTAATATATCCCCAAACTAATCATTCAATGTATCTCATTTAAATGTCTACAATTTAAAGGAGATGTATTCTTTCCTCTTGGACTTTGAAAGGCTCATTCAAGAGAAAACTCTTTCTCATCAATCTAGTATATTCCTTATCCAAGCACATACCATGATAGTTTTTCAGACTTTACCCTTGCACACAGTTTCATAGATCTTCTAATAGCAGAGTCCAGCTCAATCTTCCTGGTCACAGTGTAATAAAACGCTTCCAGTTTATTGACTCATCAGTTAATCTTGCCTCTCTGCAAGCAAACTCTACCCCCAAAAATTGTCAGGTATATGTCAGGTCAGGTGAACTAAGGCCATTCAGCTTAGGTCAAAATTCTCAATGAGCTCTATAAATCCACATAACTCAAAAATGCATGAAGTTACTTTCATACCTCATACATCTCCTTGTAACATACCTCAAAATAATTCCAATTCCTTTCCTAAAAATTGCTTTGTAAATAAAACGATAATGTTTTGTTTATTGTTTTGTTTTGTAATAATGTACTTTTAGACAACTCTAAACAATATATTCATATCTTCCTATTTGTTCAATAAAAATGGAAAGACAAACAGATATGCAGGATAGATTTAAGATTAGATTGCTTCTTTAACCTTGGTCATTGCCAGAATCAGCAGACATCATTTTCTTGCCTGATATCTATTAGGAAAAAATAATTTAAAAAATCAAAAAATGAAAAAAAACAGACATCATTATTTATCATTTTTTTCCTATTTTTAGTTCAAAATCCTAATTAAAAATTTTTCTTTTTTCAGATGGAGTCTCTCTCTCCCAGGCTAGAGTGCAGTGGCGTCATCATAGTTCACTGAAACCTCAAACTCCTGGGCTTAAGCGATCCTGCCTGTCTCAGCCTCCTAAGTAGCTGGGACTACATGCTCTCTCCACTACACCCAGCTAATTTTTCTATTTTTTTTATAAAGACTGAGTCCCACTCTTGCTCAGGCTGGTCTCAAACTCCTGGCCTCAAGCAATCCTCCCACCTTGGCCTCTCGAAGTACTGGGATTACAGACGTGAGCCACCACACCTGGGCAGAAGCCTTTACTTCTATATTCTTCATGTGAAGGAGCAAAATTCCAAATTGAAACCAGCCTTTAATATCATTAACTCAACAGCTGAGATTTGATTGCTATTTGATTGCTATTTGAAAATATGATGCCAGGATTATTTTGAACATTTTTTGGACATTATTGCTAAGTGTTTTGCTTAGATTACCTTACCTAACCCTCAGAATAGCATTAACTTATTATCATCATTTTACATATGAGAAAACTGAGGCTCAGTTAAAAATTTTTTCGAAGATCATACAGCAAGGTAGTATTGGGACTTAAATTTGAACTTGTCTACCTTTACCTACTCTTCTTAGAGTCGATTGGTAAATTTGTTAGCAATATCTTATCTAAAGACAATTTAAAGGGAATGTACTCTTTCCTCTTAGACCACTTATCTAGCTTATGGGAATTTGAGGAAATTCTTAATTTGATTTATTTATAAGGACAACCAAGCATTATTATTTACAAATGATAGCTCTTTAGGTTTTGAGAACTTTAATGGGTTCACATTATTTGTTAGGTTCTCCTGGCTTAATACCATTCTTTGGTTAATATTTTAGTTCTCATGAAAGGAACTATTTTATTCTACTATTCAACATTGACTATCCAAAGCCTCCATCCAAAGCAATGAGAAAAGAAAATAATAGAAGAACTAGATATAACCTTTTTGTAATTAGAATGTTTAGGTAAAAGTCTATTTTGGTGGTTTCTGATTCTTGACAAACTGTTTAATCAATTCTTCATGTACAATACTTTTTTAAATGACTCCAATTATTTTTAGCCCCATTTTTGCAAGAATGACACTTTGCTCTCCCAAAATTACAGAATTACTGTTGCACTGTATTAATTTAAAATGTTGTTCCCATATCCATCAATGTTAAACATACACCAAACCTATTACTCAGCTGTTACACTCTAAGGTGTATTCATGGAAGAAATGAGTATATATATCCACTAAACCCCAAAATTTTCATAGCAGCATTGTTTATAATAGTCAAAAACCGGAAGCAACCCAAAGATCTGCCAACAGTTAAATGGATAGATTTTGATGGTTTTTAAAAAGAATACTATTCAGCACTTAAAAATGCTTCTTGTATATGCAACAAGAATAAATTGCACAAATATAATGAGAAGGTAAAGAAACAAGACACAAAGTATTAATTACTGCATAATTCCATTTGTATGAAGTTTAAGAACAGGAAAAATTAATTTATAGAGATAGAATTCAGAATAGTGGTCTTTCTCTGGGCAAAAAAAAATGGTATTAACTGTGAAGGGAGAAGAGGGAAACCTTTATCATCTTAATAACATTATTTTAATCTGTGTTGAGGCTACATGGATATATGTAGTGTGTATATACATATATATATAAATCTTTTGAGTTGCATACTTGAGTACTTTGTTGTGTGTTTGTTCTCCTACGATGTTTCTTAAATAATGCCAGATTTCTTCTTAAACCTTCATATATGGGTCTCTCAGGTCCATATTTTATTGTGGGATCATAAACTGTATTGATGTGTTTATATCCCTATTTATTATTGCTATATGTTAAATCACTTGATGGAGAAATCAGCCAAGAGAGTATAAAAGTGTTTATTGCTTTTATTGGCATTACTGACCTTTACCCCTTTGAAGAGGAGCCAGCTATGAATCAAACTGTCTTATCTCAATGCATATTCCTAAATCCAGAGCTCACACAAAAAACGCACTTTCATGACAACTTCAAGAACCTGAATAAGTAGGAATAGGCAACCCACATATGCAATGATACTTTTAAATGATGTAAATTATGATATATTTTGAACTACACTTTAAAAAATATATCTAGATTTATTTTGTGTGTTAAATGATTAGAAGTAATTAGTAAATATTGCAACATTAGACATACAAAGTCAATTTGTTAGCAACAGAAAGAAAATTCAATTGTTTAAAATTACTATTTACATCTCACAATAAAATTATGACCAAAAACAAATAAAAATTCAAAACACTTTTTCTAAGGCAAAGAAAATTAAAAAACAAAACACTTTGTGAAAGAATATAAATTAGAAATAAGTTTAACAAATTGCATGCCCAACCTTGTAGGGGAGGAAATAATTTTTTCTCCATCTTAAGTTCAAAGCTAAGACCCCTAAAACAAAAGACAGATTAATAAGAGAAAAGCATACAAATGTATTTAATATAAGTTTTACATGACATGGGTGCCTTCAGAAATGAAGATTCAAAGAAACAGGGGAAACTGTATTTTTTATGCTAGGTTTGATAAAGAGGTGGATGGTTGTAGAGAAGTGTGATTGGACAAGGGGGTGTGATCTAATGTTAATAAACTAGGGGAAACTTAGCAAGACCTGCTTGTTCAGATTTTGCTCTGTGGCCTGGTGTCTTCAGAGACAAGGATGTTTCTTCCTCCAGGTACAGGGAGGGAACCTCTCGAATGAGGGTCTTATGACTTGCTTCAGTGGAGAATAACAGGTCAGAGCCAACCTCCTGCTCTAGAAGAATGTAACATATTTATAGATTGAAAAATTCAGTGTAGTAAAGATGTCAATTTTCCCCAAATTGATCTATAGAGTCAATAAAATCTAATAAATATCCAAACTGCTTTTGTTTAAACTGACAGATCTTTAAATTTATATGTAAATGCAAAAAGACAAGAATGGTCAAGGCACTCTTGAATGCCAACAAGAGGTTAGAACGTACTCTACCCAATATCAAGACTTAAAGCTGCAATCACTCAAACAGTGTTATTTTGGCACCAGGGCTTTATAAAAGAGAGATTCATTAAATACAATAGAAAGTCAATAAACAGATCCATGCTTGTTTGTACACTTGACTTATGACAAAGGCAGCAGTATGGAAAAGATGGTCTTCTCAATAATGGTGCTGTGTCATTGGATATTTCAATGGAAAAAAAATATCAAGCTTGACCCCTACTGAACAACATACAGGATAATTAATTCCAAGTGTATCGTAAAGCTAAAAGTGAAAACTAATTTGTGATGCTTCTAGAGGATAATATAACAGGATACTTCATGACTTTGGTGTAGGGAAAGATTTCTTAAATAGGACCAAAAAAGCATGAACCTTAAAAAAATATTTCTCTATTGGACTATAATAAACTTAAATATTTATGTTTATCAAAAAAAAACAGTAATAAAACTAGCCACAGTGAAAGCACAGTCCATTATAAGAGACATATTGTGGCTCTAAGATTAATGAGAGCCATAAGGCCCACCTAAGCATCTTCCGATGCCAATGCTATTAATACGTGTCACTTAACAATATGATTTAACCTGCCCTGGGGATTTCCAACCCTGGTGCAGAGATTTCCAGGAGACAAGGCACCTCAGCACAGAATAGTTCTCAGAAACCTTAAAATAAAGCCTACCCTTACAAGAATAGCTTAAAGTCTCTTTATTTATATATATATAAATCTGGTAACTGACTCAGACCAAATACAGGTATAAATAAGGGGAAGAATGCCCCAAACACTGGGAACAGTCTTCAGATGAACGCCCTCCTGGTCGTTCAGTCATCTGAGCCCTGACTGTGTCTGGCCCATGGCACCAGCCTCCTCCCACCACCAGTCTTGTGCGAGCACTGCCAGGGTAACGTGTGTGGCATCAGACAGTCCTTGAGGAAGCTGGTCAACCTGGACCACCCAACACCCCCAAACACAGCAGAAAGAAAACATTTACAACACATAGAAGCAACATGAAGACCTCATACAAAGCAACAAGAGAAAGACTGAAAAACTGACAGAAAAACTAAGCAAAAACTTGAACAGAGTCTTACAAAAGAGGATATTATAGGTGATCAGTAAACATATTTCTAAAGTGTTTAAACTCAGTAATCACATAAACTAAAACCACATGAGATAACACTTATATACCCTCCAGACTTTCTAGAATTAAAAACAGACAACAGTAAGTGTTGGTAAAGAACAACCTACATGCAGGTTGGGTCTCATACACCGAAGCTGGGTCTGAGAATACATATAATCACTTTGAAAAAGAGTTTGGCATTATCTATCAAAGTAGAGGAAGATATATGATCCACATATCCTATTGCTGCCCCAGTTTTACTTCTATATAAATACCAAGCTAATGTACCTAAATATCAGGAGATACGTGCTAGAATGTTTATAGCAACATTATGGAGAATAGCAAAAGAAAACTCAACTACTCATCAAGATGACCATGATACATATATAGTGATACAAACATACTACTGAATACTAGACAGCAAAGAAGATGAATGTATGCAATAACGTGGGTAAATCTCACAGAGATCATTTTGAGCAAAGAATCAAGAAGAATTCACACAAGAGAATTCATACTGTGAATTTTTAAAATGCCACTTATTTTTAAAGTTGTTTTTAAAAATACCTAAATTATAGTATGTAAGAATGAATGCTTATGTTGTAAAACACTAAAAAATATTTATGAGGGTGGGATGAGAGACAGTTATTGCCATAGAAGGGAGCTTGGCTGTTACCAACATACAGAAGAAAGGGTACGGTTATGAGGGTGACTGAGGAAGAACTTCTTGGCTATGGGAAATACTTCGGTGGATTATGAGAAGACTTTTTTAATGGAAGGGATCCTCTTAAGAAGCAGTTGGAGGCTGTGTGTGGTGGTGCACACCTGCAGTCCCAACTACTGGGAGGATGGGACAGGATTGTTAGAGCCCAGCAGTTTGAGGCTACAGTGAGCTATGATCATGCCACTGCACTCCAGCCTGGGCAACAGAGTGAGACTCTGCTTCAAAAAAAAAAAAAAAAATAGGAGTAGTTGGGGTAGTCCAAGCTCATGGTGTTCAAAGTGTGGCCAGTGGGGCCACGCAGTACCAGCGTGGTCTGAGAGCACGTCAGACGTGGAGAACTTCAGGACCCACCCAAACCTACTAAACTAGAACCTACCATTTTAACAATACCCCCAAATGATTGCTATACTTTACTTTTAGAGAAGCCCTCGTCTAGGCAAACAGAGACTAAGTGGCTCAATTAGGGCAGGGGTAATTGGGATAGAGAGTGTAGGAAAGAAAGAAAGAGAAACAGGGAAAGAGAGGACAAAAGAAAGAAGAGGGGGATGAGAATAGGAAGGAAAGAAAGAAGAGAGAGAGAAAGGAAAAGAGAGATAAAAAATTACAAATATAATCCAAGACTGCTCAATGTCTAAGGCCACATAGGCCAGAAGAGGACCAACTAGACCCCAAGAGAGTGTCTGCACTAGCAAGTCTTCCTTACAGTTTGAGCTGGTGCTGTAACCCATTCATTACAGGAGGGCAGGAGGGGTTTCAGGCCCACTGTCAGTGCCATGAGCCCAGTACTGCAGAGGGTCAGGTATACATGCACCAGGCCACCATCTATGTAGTTTTGGGTAATGGAAATGTGTTGTGTATCTGGAATTATTTGGGTCACCAGTATTCCTGGTTATTTTTCAGATCACTGGAGAATCACTTCTAGGATGCACCCACACTATAGCTCTTGGTGTACTCAGTGGTTTGCATTTTATCGATGCAAATAAAATGTCAACTAATAATTGCATCTTTTGCATGCCTGACCTCTTTATCAATGGAAATACACCCTCTATGTGATGGGTGACCTGCTCCTCACTCCTTTTTAAGCACCAAGTGAATCCTGAGATTTTTTACTCAGTTCAGAGCAGATAGATTTCTTGAATACATTCTCTGCTACTAAAATTGAGTATAGAAAATCAAAATCCCAACATCAGGAAAAAACATTTTTACTGGAAAGTGGAGTGTGAAAAAAGAAGCTACAAACACTATCAGGAGGAAAATTTGAATATTAACAAATTACTGACATTTTATTTGTAATTTACATACTGAACTTTTACAAATATTAATAGATCTGGTAATAATCACCAGTGCTTAATTTGTAGAGAAAATTAGCTCCCCACACTTCAAGATTTATGAAGTACAACTTTTTGTAAACATGGAAAATTGAAAAATGCCATTGAATTACCCACAAAATAATATGAATTAAATGTTATTGCCCTCTCTCAGACTTTAAAATCTAAATTTAAAATTAAAAGTATTTTCTGGATGAACCAAAGTAATTCCAGGCCACTTAAACTAATATGGCATATAAAATGGAACAACCAATTTTAGTTCCCCTTCATCTAGAGGACTAACACCTCTCTCGGTCTGTTAGTGCTGCTCTCACAGTGTACCCCAGACTGGGTAATTTATAATGAACAGAACTTTATTTGGCTCAGGGTTCTCGAGGCTAGGAAGTCCAAGATGGAGGGAGGCCCTTTGTTGTGTCATAACATGGCAGAAGGCATCACATGGGGGAGAGAGAGAAAGAGAAAGGAGCCGAACTCATTCTTTTATAAAGAACCCCCTCCCAGGAAAATGGCATTAACCCTTCTGTGATGGCAGAGCCCTCATGACCTGTTCACCTGTCAAAGGCCCCACCTCTAAACACTGTTGCATTGGAGATTATGTTTCAAACCTTAGCAGCACCTTAAATGATTCACAACTATTTATGCTAAAACCCAGTTCTCTTCAGATGTTTGTAATTATTATTGTCCTTAATCAAAATACACGTTTTAAAGCATTTTAAATGAAGATAATTGAAGCAATATAATGGAACTATAGAGTAAAAGAGAAAAAAAATAGTTATCTTAATATAACTTTGGTGAGTTTATATGCCAGACATTAAATGGAAGAAGTCTTTAAGCATTTGCACGAAGCTGAAAAATAAGAAAAAAGAAATTAGCCAGTGTAATTCAAATCCAGATGCAGAGCTGCTCTGCATCAGCAGTTAATACAAATGCAATCTTAAGGCCAGCGAGGTGGCTCACAGCTGTAGTCCCAGCTACTCAGGAGGCTGAAGCAGGAGGATGGCTTGAGCCCAGGAGTTGGAGGTTGCATTGAGGTGATGATGCCACTGCACTCTTGCCTGGGCAACAGAGAGAGAGACCCTGTCTCAACAGAAAAAAAATTTTTTTAAATGCAATCTTACATGGAACACCAGAAAACATGTTTTTAAAAGCTTTGATACCTTTCCAGTTTGGAGTAACTCAGGATGTTAGCCAGTACATGCCGATACCACCATGCCAATTACTTACTGCTGACATCCATTCTGATGAGTCCATGCTTGAGCTGAACTGGTTAGTGTAGTTTATATCTCCCTAGCTTAACTACAGTCCATCCTCATTATTCATGGATTCCAGATTTATGAATTCACCTACTCACTAAAATTTTGTAACCCCAAAATCAATACTCCAGCTGCTTTCCTGGTCATTCATGGACATGTGAAGAGAGGGGAAAGTTTTGAGTCCCCTGAGATCCCAGCTGAGGTCAACAAAGCTACCTCTGCCTGCTTGGTTTAGCACTCAGATGACCAGAGAGCGGAGATGGGAGAAGGCAGTGCAAGGTAGTGCAAGAAGCTCCAGCTCCGTGGCTAGTCGGATGGGGTTTGAATCCCAGCTCTGACACTGATTATTGGGGTGACCTCAGGCAAGTCACAACACTTCTAGAGCTTGCTGTCTCTTCTGTAAAATAAAATTTTTAAAATTCTAGAAAATATACACAGAAAATAGAATCTACCAGGATGAGTTGTTTTCAGGATTTATGATTATACAGTCTACGTAAAGATATGTGTATATGTGTGTATATCTATATCTGTATCTATACTTATATATATTTCCCCTAGGAGCGATGGGTCAGCGTTTGCTAATTCAGTGTTGGCAGCAACTTTATAGAACATAATTACAGCAAATAATGAGAATCAACTGTATATAAATACATATATATTCAACTGTAATGTTTCATTTTGTTGCATAATTATTTATATATTATATATAATTGTATTTTACAAATTATCATATAAGCTACAGTTGTGCATTGCTTAAGGAGAGGTATAGGTTCTAAGAAATGCATCGTTAGGCAATTTCATCATTGTGCAAACATCAAAGTGTACTTATACAAACTCAGACTGTACAGCCTACTACACACTTAGGCTATATGGTACAGCCTATTGCTCCTAGGCTACACCCCTGCAAAGCATGTGACTGTAATGAATACTGTAGGCAACAGTAACGCAATGGTGAGTATTTGTGTATCTAAACATATCTAAACATAGAAAAAGTACAGTAAAAGTACCATATAAAAGACGAAAAATGGTGCACCTGTATGGGGCACTTGCCCTGAATGGAGCTTGCAGGACTGGAAGTGGCTCTGGGTGAGTCAGTGAGAGGTGAGTGGATGTGAAGGCCTGGGACATTACTGTGCACTGCTGTAGACTTTATAAACACTGGACACTTATGCTACACTAAATTTCTAAAAATATATTTTTATTTTTTCAATAATAAATTAACCTTAGCCTTAGTGTAACTGTTTTGCTTTATAAACTTTTACGTTTTAACTTTTTTACTCTTGTAATAACACTTAGCTTACAACACAAACACATTGTTGACCTATACCAAAATATTTTCTTTCTTTATATCCTTATTCTATAAGCTTTTGTCTCATTATTATTTACTTTTTAAACTTTTTTGTTAAAAACTAAGACACAAACACACATTGCCCTAGACCTACACAGGGTCAGGATCAACACCTCCACATCTTGTCCCAATAGATCTTCAGGGGCAATAACATGCATGAAGTTGTCATCTGCTATGATAACAATGCCTTCTTCTGGAATCCCTCCTGAAGGACCTGTCTGAGGTTGTTTTACAGTTAATAAGTAAAAGGTATACATTGCAGCTTGTTCCTTCCAGCAAGCGCCACCTACTGACAGGGAGGTCAATTTGCATGTCCTTTATAGCATTTACTGACTCATCAATACAGGGTGTGGTTGAGTCTCACCCACTAGCACCACCTACTGGCTCAGAGAGTAAACAGAGTGTGCCATTATCCAATCAAAAGAAAATCCAAAACCAAGACAAAGGTGCTCCAGAAGAGAAGGAATCAGTGAAAGATCTCCAGATACATGAAAAATCAGAAGTGAAAGGACACCCCCAAAAGAAAACAATAACTCTGTATCAATGGAAATCAATCAAAATGAAAATATTGAAATGACCGATAAAGAATTTCAAATATGGACTGTAAGGAAGCTCAATGAAATACAAGAGAAAATAGAAACTCAACACAAAGAAACCACAAAAACAATACAGGACACGAATGAAAAATTCACTCAAGAAATCGAATTATTAAAAAAAAATCAAGCAGAGCTTCTGGAAGTGAAAAATTCACTCGAGGAAACACAAAACACAGGGGAAAGCCTTAAGAGTAGGCTAGATTAGGAAGAAGAAAGACTCCTACAGCTAGAAGACAACACCTTTGAATAAGTAGAAGGTGTATACTGTAAAATAATGATTAAAAGTAGAGAATAGCAAATACATAAGCCAGTAACATAGTTATTTAGTATCATTATCAAATATTATGTGCTGTACATAGTGGTGTGTGCTGTACTTTTATATGACTGGCAGCACGGTAGGTTTGCTTACACCAACATCACCACAAACACGTAAGTAATGTGCTAAGACTTCGTTATGTGGTGCATGTCTGTATGTATAAATACAGATTGAATACAATACGTGTAACTTTATCCTATGTAAAATTTTTTCCCAAAATAATTGAGTCTTTTTTAAATAACATTTTTTCACATTAAAAGTTAAGAGACTTTTGGGTGTTTGCTAATAATAATTTTTATTAGTTTATTTCTTCCTCCTCTTTTTCTCCCCTCAGAAAATGTGTACACATTATCTTGCCTTCTAAAGAAAATACCATCTCCAAATTGTGCTTCTCCAGTTGTCAGTGTGTGAGAACTTTTCAAAGCAAAGCCTCATTTAAAGTCCTTACCAGAACCTGAGTATAAGAGCATTTTACTTAAAGTTGTTTATAACCAACTTCCAAAAACACTGAATGTCAATTGCACTATACTTTGAAAAGAAGTTATTTGTCACTATAGACTTCTTATCAGATCTAGTTTGTTACAGAGGAAAGGCCTTTTATTTTTATGGAAAAAATTACTTCTGATTTGATTTAGTGGAAAATTGTAATTTAGGTTTTCTCGTTTCATTTTCTTTTCCCTCTTCTCTAACTGCATAAAAAATATCCCAATGCTGCAAAACGGGCCTGTTGCTATGAACAAAAGCAGGTTCTAATACAGTAAAAAGTTACAAACATACTAAAATATATAATTTGTATACTTATTTTAAATTGGAAAAAAGTTGTAAAAATAGGTAATTTGGAAAAAAGTCTAATTATCAGGCATTTTTAAGTATTCACAATTCTACATTGCATGACTTTAATCACTTGTTTTACGAGAGATTCTACTTCTGTGACTAAATTTTAAGCAAAAGAAATAAGCTTTTAATCTTGGACACCAAGAAATAGTTATTAATATAGAAAAATAAGACAAAGTTCTATAACGAGAAACTAATATGATATATAAAATTGGTGTTGCTCTTACGTTAGATCTTAGATCAAACTTTTTCAAATTGGTATTCAAACGTGGCACAATACACTGCAAATTTTTCTAAACCCTTTTCTATTTATATAGTGTTTTATTTCTGAAAGCAAACATACATCCAAAAAGCTAACTTTACCAAGGTTACAAAATGAATCAGTGGTAGAACAAAGAATATATAATAACTGAGATCTCAGACTTCACAGTTTTATCTAATAGACTCCTCATTTCTATTCATTTCCTAAAATACAGTATTGTTTTATAGAGAAGGCAAAAGCATTTTACATTTTTTTCCCCAGTAACCTATTACAGTATAATATTTTCAGAGGTCAAGACTCTGCATTGCCTTCTAGGTGTCTAGATGAAAAATAATTGATTCCATTAAAGATTAGAAAGGGGGATAAACTGAAATCAAGTAAATATAAGGACTTTCAAACATAAAAAAGTTTATTTTTAAATTTGCTAAGAATAGTAAACATGTTTCTGATTATCATTTGAAATTCTCTTATTGTTCAGGCAATTACAATTGGATTCCACGAAATTAGATTTAACCTAAAATTCTATTTCCAAGTAATAGCAGTGAAACTGAACCTGGTATTTGTTTAAAAGGAAAGCTAGGTCTTCTTACATTACCTTTGCATTGATTTATAGACTCGCATTCAGAAAGCACACACAACAAAACAGTGGCATCCAGGCACAAACAAGGAGGAGAGAGAAGACGGTCTGGAGAGTTGGCGTGTCCTGTCCCCGCACTGCTACAGGTGACCACCATGTAGAAAGCACTCCGCTCTCTGTCCCTGTTGGTCTCCTCTCACCAACTTTTGCCTTCAAGGCCCTCTAGACCAATAGTCGCTTAGCCTCACCACCGAGTACTCATGTTGGTTATCTATCACTGTGCAACAAATGACTTAGTGGCTTCACGTAATACACATTGATTATCCCATGATTTGTATGGTCAGAAATCTGGACACCATATAGCTGTATCCTCTGCTTCAGCATCTCTTACGAGGCTGCAATCACAGCATCGACCAGGGCTGGGGTCTTATCTGGGACTCACCCAGGGAAGGATCCACTTCCAAGCTCACAAGGGTTTTGGCAGGATTCAGTTCCCAGCAGGCTGATAGACTGAGGGCCTCAGGTCCTTGCTGGCTGTGGGCCAGAAGCTGTCTTTGGTTCCTTGCCATGTGTCATAAGGCAGCTTCCTTCAGCAGAGCCAGCATGGGAGAGTGTCAATAGAGAAAGTAGGACAGCAAGACAGAAGTTAAAATCTTATATAACATAAATCACTGAGTGCCATTCCACCACCTTTGCTGTACTTCATTGGTTAGAAACAAGTCACAGATCCCACTTACACTTATGGGAAGAGGATCACACTAGGGTGTGAACACCAGGGGGCAGAGATCATGGGGACTTTTGAGAGTCTCTCTACCACTAAACTTGATCTCAGGCCCAGGGATGGGCCCTACCCTGTATCAGTCAACCATTACCTTGGCTTTAAATCAGACTCTTGGAACTTCACTTTAGTGACAAACCAGTTATAAAGGATATAAAGGACCAACACTCACCACTCAGGGCAACTCATCCCAGCTGCAGAGCTCTCAGTAGGTTTGGCTAAGTCCTTCACTGGAAATCTGTTACAACTCAACTTCTGCCCACTCCTTTCGTCTCCTCCCTTCCACAGGTGTTAATCCTAAAACCATTCCCTAGCACCACCCTGCTTACAATTTCCATCTCAGAGTCTGCCAACGAAGGAATTGAACTTACAACAAACACTAAGATGCTCTTGGTAAGACAGAGAATTTTCAAAAAGAGATAAAATGGTGATTCTTTGCTGTTTCTACCTAGAGAAGGTTTCCCTCAATCTTTAGTGCCATTGGCATTATGGGTTGGATAATTATTTGCTTTGGGGGACTGCCCTGTGCACTGTAAAATGTTGAGTAGCATCCCTGGCCTGTACCACTGGGTACCAATGGTACACACACACACACGCACACACACACACACCCCTCATGTAATAGAAACGTCTCCAGACATGTCTCCCAGGTGCAAAAAATCTCCCACTGAGAACCATTGCCCTACAGCTGATTCTGGCAGTAGGAGAACAGCAAGCAGTGCGGGAAGTTGGCGTCACCCATACGCCAGGGGGCTGTAGTTGACAGTACACCAGGAAATGGGGGCACAGAGAGTGGAAGCTCGACACAGGCAATGGTGGACACCTTCCTCCCCTCCCACACCCCCCCATTCCATCCCCACAGGCTCCCCACCACTGCATTTGCAATTAAGAGCCGAGATTCGACAATTTTGGAACTAGGGGTCAATGTATATTTTTCTTTAAGTGCACTATAATGTCTGGGAAGTCTTTAATCTTGCTTAATGCATATAGGATTCATTATTTATAGGTTTTTAAAAGGTGTCAAATTCTCCAAAGTCCTTGATGAAAGGCAGGAGTCTCCAATTCCACAAAGAATCTGTAGGTTTTAGTCGTTTTTTTTTTTTTTTTTTTTTTCTTTCCAAATTCTTGAAGTGCCAGTGTTCTTAAAGGATTTCCTGATCTGCTTTAAGTGTCCTGGGTATCCGTTTAAGTAATAGAGGCACATCCTCCACATATAATCCCTTCAATTGCAGGGGAAGCTATGATATGGAAATTCCGGAGAATTTCCTCTACTTTTGAATTCACATATAGAGAGAAAGCTGGGGTTGGGGGAAAGGAGATGTACAATTGGGGCAGAGGCAAATGTCAGAGGCATATGGAAGCCAGAAGAGAAAGAATATCTATAAGTTGGGGTGTATTCCAAAAACTTCCTGTCACCAAGTGTTCCAATCATCTCTACTACTGTTATTGTCATATGTTGTTTCCATCTACATCATTTATTTCTTTCTTCCTCTTTCTTCCTTCCTTCCTTTCTTTCTTTCTTTCTTCCTTTCTCTTCTTTTTCTTTTTTTTTTTTTTAACTGAGGTATGGTTGACATACAAAAAAGCTGTATATATATTTAATGGAAGCATCTTGATGAGTTTGGAGAAAAAGTATATACCTGAAACCATCACCATAAACACTGCCATAAAGTTATCCATCACCTCTAGAAGTTCTTCACTCTCCCTTTGTGTGTGTGTGTGTGTGTGTGTGTGTGTGTGTTAAGACCATTTGATATAAGATCTACCTTCTTAAAAAAATTATAATTGCATAATACAGTTTTGTTAACTATATGCACTATGCTGTACAGATCTCTAGACTTACTCTTCTTGCGTAAGTCAAACTGTGCCCTTTGATCAACACCTCAATGATTGCCCTTCTCCCCAGCCCCTGGTAACTGCCATTCTACTCTCCACTTCTATGAGTTTGACTAGTTTAGATTCTTTGATATAAGTGGGATCATGTAGTATTTGTTCATCTGTGTCTGGCTTATTTCACTTAGCCTAATGTCTTCTAGGTTCATCCATGTTGTGGCAAACAGCAGGCTCTCCTTTTCTAAGGCTGAATAACAGTCCATTCTACGTATATTTTCTTTGTCCATTCATCTGTCCATGAGCATTTAGGTAGTTTCCATGTCTTTGCTCTTGTAACTAATGCTGCAATGAACACTGGAGTGCAGATATCTCTTCAAGATGTTGATTTCAATTCTTTTGTGTTTATACACAAAGTAGGATTGCTGGACAATATGACAGTTCTATTTTTAATTATTTTGAGGAACTTCCATATTGTTTTTCATAGTTGCTATACCAATTTACATTCCCACCAGAAATGTACAAAGTTTCTCTTTTCTCCACACATCCAACAATACTTCTTATCTTTGGGGGGGGGAGGTTGTGATGAGCCACCCTACCAGGTGTGAGGTGATATCTTATTGTGGTTTTGATTTGCATTTCCCTCCACATAATTTTAAAAAGGAGGTGTTTTTAGATATGTGTGTGCCATAAAAGAATTATATATGAACCAAAAAATTGCAGAAGAAATGGCTGCTTTTCAGAATTATCTTTAACCATTGCCTCTTTGGGGGGAGGATCTAAGATTTTATAATATCTTTCATTTATTTTCTGTTAATCAATGTAATTTTTACATGCTTACCAATGCTCTTTTACATCACAGGGTTTAGCCTTAGCAGCACTGTGGGAGAAGCAGCAGAAAGAATATCCATGAAATACAGGTAATTTTTTAATTTTATCAATTTCTTCCTATGAAGAATTTATGACTTTCTCATCTGTAATCAAACTCCCTGGCATAGGAGCACGTCCTAATCAGAGCCGTCTGCTCCTAGCAGGATAGTCCTTCCAGACCAATGTGTGGGGAAACATCCTAATCCATTTTAAACGTGTAATTTGTTTCTGCACTAAATCTAGGCAAAAAGCCGCTGGATGTCCTTGGAGACTTTTCTTACACAACGAGGGCAAGGAAAGTCAAAACAGGAACTCGCTGAGTAGAAACCGAAGATCTCTAATTAGGAAATATTAATCTAGGACATGCAGTGATAAAAATGTAAAATACCACCAGCTCATATCGTCTTATTAAAGTCGTTAGCCCTAGAAAAACTACTACCATCCCATATGTTCCTAGGCTTTACCCTCCCCTTTCCTAAGATCAAAGTGCATGGACTCCTTCACCTATCCAGCCAACCGTTTATTCATTCATGTTACAAACATTGACTGTTTTTGAGCAAGGCACTGTGCTTTGTGCTAAAGAGAATACCAACAGATATGAGCCACTGATCTTGTTTTCAAAAGTTGGTGGACAATATAAAACTATTTCTAGGACTTTTTTTCTTTCTTTTGGGGAGAAAAAGGAATAATTTATAGACTAGGCTATTTTTGTTCCTACCATAAATATAGCGATTAAGTATAGGTATTGTATTATTCCTTCCACCATTTATTTATTGTGACATAATTACAAGGATTGAGACGTCTCAGACGTTTTTAAGGATGGTACCTCTATGACATTGTGTTCGTACTCAAAAGCAAGCATGAAAGAGCTCAGAGTGTACATCAGATCTGTAAAAGGGGAGAAAAAGCACTATTCAGATTTTCATAATTGGAAATAATTTTAAGGGAAAATGTGAAATACTAATTCAAATGTTAATTAATGACCCTTAGAAGACAAGTAAACACACACACACAGTTGGAAACCACCTTCTATTAAGGTCTATAATTCTATTGCATTTTATAACTTCTACTTTAAGCCACAATTAAATGCAAAATACTTTGAAGGGCTGCTCTCGAGCTTTTTATTGCTAATAGCCTCTGTCCTCTGTGCCCTCATCTCCTCTACCCCTTGGCTTCAGCTCCACTTTCCCCCATTTCTGTGATGGGGTGAAAGTGCACGCTGAGCGAAAATGCCACACCTGCAAAAGACAGAGGGGCGGGTGCATTCAACTGACCCAGAGAAGGTTATTTCTAAAAAAAAGTACTGCCATTAGCAAACACACACACACACACACACACACACACACACGAACAAGGTTTTTCATATTGAAGTGAGCACTGACAGCTCCAGATTTCAAAATGAATGAACCTACAGCATATAGACACCTGCGTACACACAAACACTTATAACAGAATTTATTTCAGTAGAGCATCAGAACACAATGATAACCAAAAAGGCATCATGTATTTTACAATTATTCTCTATTAAATGGAGAACCAAGATTAAGCTCTGATGAGAGAGAAAATATCCTAAACCCAGAACGAGAGCAGCTGGTGACCACCAGTAACATCACTAAAGTGGTTCTTTCAGCTATGACAGGGCTTCAAGTGTAGACTGCCAAGCAGAAACATCCATGTGGATACAAACATGCTCCTCCGCTCCCCAAGGAAGCATAATCCACCACTTTCAAAAACAGGTCTGTGCTGGAGACAGACCTCCAAACTGCACTGATGACATAAACAATGCCCATGTTAGGAGTGGTTGGCCAGCGCTAAAGGAAAGCTGTTTCTAAACAAGTCCTTGCAGAAGCTTATCAGTGATTATTGCTTAGTAATACCTTGTTGGCCTTCTTTCATCCTTTCTATTACAAGAGCATATATTAAGAGATTTAGCCTGTAAACAGTTGACTCTGGGCTCATTTCTCATCAGCAAGGCATAGGAGAGAGTTATAAATAATGCATGTAGTGATGCTGCAAACTGGTTTGAGTGCGTGCAGAATGAATGACCGGCCACATCACAAATGGCTCACCAAGGGTTCGGGTGACATCTGTTCACAACTGGGTGGCTGCTAAGTGTAGACATCTGTATAAATATTCACCAAGCTCAGTCTTTCAACATCATACCAATTAAGATGCTGCAAAATAATTGCAAACCATGTGTAGATTCTGAGGACAATGAACACTATATTTGACATATACATCATGGATTTAGAACTAATATAGACTCTATCTTTTTAGTGCCTGAGGCCATTAAAATATCTCCTTAAATAAGATGTTTTAATTACCTTTATGTGAATGGGTGGTTTATACTTATGAAAACCCAATAAGGTATTTTAGCATAATTTTTCATGCTGGAGTAATTTATTTATTTATTTATTTATTTTGCCATGTTGAAGGAAGAGAAATGGAAAAGAAATAAAGACAGGAGGAGAAATAAATATCTGGAAACTGTCTTCCAAGATTCACAAATGAGCTATGTAAAAACTTTAAGCTCTGGCCTAGTGATGTTTTTAGTTTTGTTTATTTGTTTGTTTTAGTCAGCTCTACTTAAAGCTTCTATTATATAAAGCTTGTGGAATTAATTTCAAATTTTTTATATGCTTGACACAGTTGGGCACTATTTAAAATGTGTGTTCACGGCGCTGGGTGTGGGCGTGTGTGGTCAACTCCCAACGCCAGCTGTCCTCGTTTGGTAGCCTCCATCATAGGTATGTGCTAATATCGATCAGTTGTTTAACAAAAGTCTGGAAAAGCTTTGATATATTCCCATATTGAAGCCAGATCATTAAAGAAGTACCTTTTTGAGATTATATAGACTTACGAGGGTAAGAAAAAACTTATATTTAATTTCTAAACCAAATTAGTTTTCTAGAAACTTTGCCTTTGGGAGATCCCTTCAATTTAGCCAAGCAAAACAATGAATTTTTATCCCCTTTCCCCCAAACCCTTGGTTATCCTTGAACCAGGGAAAAAGATTAATTCCTTCTATTAAGAGTAATCTTGTTACAGGAACATTACTATTGCTATTATTATAAATTCATTCCAATCTTCACTTGTTTGCTTGTTTTGTTTGTTTCTTCCCCCTTTAAATATACCATACCTAAAGAGGCACAATCCTAAACCTGGTTGTATCAAACTACTCCTCTATTTGGTTTAATATAGTTATAGACTAGTTGCGAATGAAAATACGTATTGATCTCTTATCACTTGAATAGCACTGTATCAGGCAAATAGGATTTTTTTTACCCAATATCTCTTCCCACAAAAATTATATTATTATGTTGAGTAAAAAAAGCTATAGCTATGAAACAATTAATGAACAAAACAGTACATGGAAGTGCGATCTATTGCAGAGTTGTTTCTACTGAAGACATCAGAGAGGCTTTGCAGAAAGCCTGGAACTTGAGGTGGGCCAGGAAGTGTCACGAGAGATGGACAGGTAAAGGAAGGAGAAAGTGACATACAATCAAGCCTAAAGGTATGAAAAAATATGTTCTCTAATATAAGAAAGTATAATCTATTTATACTACACACATACTTAAATTTTTTAAATTGATTCAGTAAGCTAGGTACAAGGCTTTGCCTAAGGTAGATAGCAGTATTCTTGTGGTTTGGTCTTTAGCACAGTAGAGTCTTTTAAGTATTTCAATGTTTTATAACCCACTGACAAAGTTCAAAAAGAAAAGGAAAGAAGATTTTAAAGGAAAGAAAGGAAAGAGAAAGAAAAACAGTGCAGTTTGATTCCTACTGAGAAGAACACATTCTTTTGCCCTTGGGGATTAACTGTTTTATAAACTGTAATTATGATTTTTCATCCATTCTGTACAAGATAACATCATAAATACACAAATGGCAGTGGATGTTATATTTAAAGGTATATATAATGAATTAGACGTCACAACGACCAACTGCTTATTTGATTAAACACCACTCATGGCTATTTGACAAGTTCCACAAGGGCAAGAGTCACATCTGTGTTAATTCCCTTCCATAGACACTGGCCTATAATAGGTACTATACCAGGTACTCAACAAATGCTGAATAAGTCAATAAATGAATTAATATAAAAACAGATTCAGATAATGAGGAAACCCAAACTATTGCATAGTCTTTATCCAAAATGACTGTGTGGGAAGAAAATAAATACTGTTTTTATTAAGGTGTTTTTCTATGACAAGAGGTCATATGAAACGGTTGGGGGAAGGGAGAAATTTAGTAATAAAAGAGAATTTCTGTTTGTTTTTAATGTTCAGGGTCAAAGATCTTTCTCCTGTTTCTGGTTGACTACATTTGCATTGTAGACCTTCAGATGATGAATAATCAGATATTTTATATATATATTTGCAATGTGGGGTTTAAATTTTAGGCTGTGAATCCTGATGTTAAAATTTAGAAAGGACTGACTTCTACTTGTTCATGTATTGGTAACAAAAACAACTTTCCAAAATTCTCCAAATTTGGAACCACCTTAAAAGAGCTAAACTCATTTTCCACTTGACTAACCCAATATTTAATTAAGTACTTACTATGCACAGAGTTCAGTTAGACATTGTGCAACATTCAAATAAATGTTATTGATATTCAGCACTTATCTTGGAGGAGATGATACAAAGATAAAATAAGAAAATATTAAATAGTTAATTAACAAGACAGTATAATGCATATAGATGCCATATAAGTCAATGTAGTAGCATGGTAGGACGTCAGGGAAGTAAGAATCACTACAATTGGCATAGTCTTAGATGATTTCATGGAGGAGAAAAATTGTATCTTCAAGGAAAGATATGATTTAGGAAGATGAAGAGATTAGAGTACATTTCAGGAATTCATTCGTTAGCATGAAGAGAATCACCAATGGCCATGACATGTTTAGAGAAAAGTATAGTATAGCTTAGTATACTATACTAATAGTATAGATTAGCCTTGCTAAGGAATACTATTCCTATGGGATTGGGAAAGGTGACGGGGAAATCACAGTTTTGTTCAGCATGTAGAAAGCCTCAAATGACAGCCTAGGCTTTTAAGACAATTCTGTAAGCTGTGGTTGATGATATGATGAAAAGAGTCATTTTAAGACCATTTATCTGACGTGCATACTAGTGTGCAAGATAAATTTGAGGTGGGAGGCACTAGAGGCGGGAAACCAGTTAGGAAGCTCGTGGAATAAACCAACCATGAGACAATAAGAGCCACAAATCTAGAGGCAGCAATGGGGCTGGGAAAAAAAGGATGGAGGGAGTGACATTTCAAAAGAGAAATCAATGGCACTTTTTGACTGATTGGACTTGAAGGGAGGCTCTAAAGGTCATTTTAAACTAAGACAGCTGCAAAAATGATCACAGAAGTAAAGGACATTCATGCACCACTCAGAGTTGGACCAGATGACCCCTAAGACCTCATCCAAACTAAGTTCCACTCTTTATGTCTGCACAAATTGTTCTCCTCTCTCTGCCCTCTGCCTATCCAATTATGTCCATCTATTAAGATCTGTTTCAAGTCTCAACACTCCTGGAAGACTGGGTGACTATTCCATGCTATGTGCAGGGCCTTTTTTGAGCTCCTGTTATATTTTTCTCTTCCACGTAAACAGGGTGCAATTAAAATTGCTTCCTCTTGCATGCCATAGTATTTCTTTTTTGTATGAGTCTTTCCTCCCTCAGTAGATTCTCCTCTTTCTATAGCACGAAAGCTAGCACTCAATTAAATGCTAACTGGTATAAAATACGAATCTATAGATAGAGATAAGAAATCTAAATAAACGCATCTCTTTTACTAGACCACTAGAAATTTTAATACCCAGAGGATACAGGGAAGCCTATTTGAACTGTATCTTCAAAAATTGAAATAATTTCCTTAAATTTGAAGCTGAAAGTGTTGCTAGATGCTCACGTATTGCCTATTAGAATAAAAGAAGAATCCCTGGAAGAGTGCAACAGATAACTTCCATTGCTAAATGAACAATTAAAAAGCCTATTCTAAGAGTCACAATGGAGCTAAACATTTCCTATACTGTACAAGAAGAAACAAGTCAATGATGTCTTTGTGCTGCTCAGAAAATCATACAAAGTCACTTCTTGCTTTTGAGTTCGCTCTTTGGCCCTATGTAAAAAGCTGCCACAGAAATTGCTCTGTGCTCAGCAAAAACCCAACCTGTTCATTCCAGTGACCGGAGTCACTGGAAGTCAAAAGGTAAAAGCACCTGCTGCATCACATTTTCACAGTTCAGAGGTTTCTCCTCTCTACTCCGCGTTTGTACGTTGATTTCTTTTTAGAGAACATGCATTTCATTTTCAAAGGCCTAGTCGTGACTATCTTGCAGTTGTAAACAATCATTTATGGAGAGTCATTTGGGTTCTGAGCACAGTATTAGGGGATTTAGAGAAGAAATGGTAAAAAAAAAAATTAAACACATAGAAGCCAACTTTAAATCCTGAAATAGCAACAAATATACTGACCTTGACAATGTATTTTATAAATACATTAAAAAACAGTTATTACATAGAGAAAAAAATAGAAATTATGATCTATAAAATGACATATAATTTAAATTAAGCAAACTACAATATTATGAAAATTTCATTGTGTGGGTTTTAATGTAAAAACAGAAATAAAATCAGCATTAAGAAAAGGTCAAAAGGAAAGTAAAAATCTAAAGATTCATTAGACATTTTAGTACAAGTACAGGGCAGAAAATTCTCTGAATATTTTTTCTCTAATTCTAAAATTATAAATTTTACCAAATTTGGAATTTGGATAATAAAAATGAACTATTCAATAACATTTTTCAAAATATTTTATAATGCTTTGTGTATATTAGATATTTGTTTTTAGGTAACATAATGATAAATATGTTTTTCTA
The DNA here is from genome assembly GCF_041146395.1 of Eulemur rufifrons. NCBI lineage: Eukaryota > Metazoa > Chordata > Mammalia > Primates > Lemuridae > Eulemur > Eulemur rufifrons. The sequence continues at coordinate 15,050,164 of NC_091000.1, forward strand.
ATATAAAGTTATAATAAATTAATGGCTAAAAGAATAAATATTGTTCCCACCTTAAGTGGCCTCATACTGCTGGGCTTTTTATATGTCAATTTCTAACATTTTGTCCACTCATAGTACTTCCATGTTTAATTTATCATTCACTGCAGCCTACTAAGAACTAAATAGTGCCAGGGAAAAGCATGGTGTTAAATCAATTATACGAGCTTTTAAGAAAAATTCAAAGTCAATGTTCTTTTCTGAGAACCTCTGGGAGGTTCCGTGAGTCCTCTATAAAGTTTATATTTGTTCATTACTGTGAACATTTGTTTGTTATCTGCCACATCAGTGGCAATTAATTTAGTTGATAACAAATTGATAAATAAAGAAAGCATAAATACTTGTGACATATTTTCCCCATATTCTTTGAAATCTTCAATTTATTTCCAGGTTTGTGTCTGATCTGAACAGGTGAAATTGCTAAACGTTTGAATGCCAAGTAACCGAGGTGCTAGCTACCATGTGCGTTTTTAATATTTCACACTAAAATGAAACATTTTATTTGTAAGCGTCTTTTAATTGAAGAAAAAGAAATATAGTGGATGCCAATGGTGTTTTGTTTCAATATCAAATTCTCCCTCCGTCTTCATTTGAATTATAGGTGTGTATAGCAAATTCAACTTTGAATCCAACACTTAGATGTTCCTTTTGCCTCAATAAATTTTAGTAGTGAATATTCACCTCATAGTTAACATTTTAACTTATTAAACATAAACTAGAAAAGAGTATCACAGCTCTGTGGCTGTTTAAAAAAAAGAAAAACAAAGGAATAATGGTTGGCTTTACCCATGTCTGGCAAGACAGCACTGTGTTTTGGAAGGCTATTTAGTTGGAGGTCAGAGGAAGAGGAGGCAGGAGGGCTGGGAAACAAATTGCAGTATACTGTGAGATCTCTTAATGTGTAAAACATAAAAGGCTAAGATTTCAGGAAAAAATATTAAGTTTAACATCTTACATTTGCAGTGTTTTTACATTTACCTTGGGTGGCAAAATGGGCCATGGCATTTCAGTGCAAGTGTCCTTGATGTGAAGGGAGTCCCTGGTCTTGGACACTACCCCACTTCCACGTGCACTAGATGTCTCTCTGAATAGCCAATTTTGTAGGGAGGGACACAAAATATAACGTGAAATGTCCTAGAGAAGGTTTTTCTAAAAAGAAAAACAAACAAAACAAACCTATAATGATATATTTTATAAAATGACTACTCACCTCTCTTAATGTGTTCTTTTATCAGCTAGAATTTTTAAGCAAAGCAAAATCTCACAGGATGCCACTTGAAAGAAAAACAACAGATTTTATGGACTCAAGACCTCTAGAAAAAAGTATATACTATGATTAAAAATTGTTCTGGCGATATTTCTTCAAAATGACCAGATATACCATCTGTAGCATTCCCACAAGTTAAGCTATTAGAAGGATTTCCTGAAAAATAATTTAATGTTACCCACGTCATTAAGGATATAAACTTCAATCTTATACATGTTTTTATTAACAAATCATAATTTTAATTCTGTCACTGTTTATGATTGTTCCAAATTGGTAGATGGAGAAATTGAATGTATCTACCCTAAGGTCAAAAATATTAGTGCATGCTACTCCTTTGCAGGACTGTTGAACCCACACAATGACTTTCCAGTCTGGATGCAGGTCTTTACAGGGGCCCATCACCAGCACTGAATGGACTGCCAATCTGGCAGAAGCCCAAGTTACTTGTAGAAGTCAATATACAGTCAAAAATGTAACTACTTTGATACCAAAACCAATTTTTAAAATTGAGATACAATTCACATACCATAAAATTTTCCCTTTGAAAGTGTACAATGTAATGATTTTTAGGATATGCACAAGGCAGTGCAACCATCACCACTATCCAATTCCAGAACAGTTTCATCAACTCAAAAAAGAAACACATGCTCATTAGCAATCACTCCCAACCCCTCTTCCCACAGCTTCTGTCAATCACTAATCAACTTTATGTCTCCATGGATTTGCCTATTCCGTACACCAAAAGCAATTGTGAAACAGAGTTTTTTCATTGTTTTCTTGGAATATTTAGTGATATTCTTTTATTTAAAAAAACAGAAACAAAATATCTAGAGGGTAAGAAAAATAAAACTTTGCAGATTTTGGTCAAATATTATTCAGTAGAAGGATTATTTTCTTAAGGAAACATAAAAAGAAACTTCACTTCCTTGGCTTAGTTTACTGGAATTCATCATTTCAATTATTTTATTCATACTACCAAAGAGAACTTCTTGAAAGAATTATATTATTTTCTCATAGGAAGCACATTAGACAAATTATGTTAGTTAAAATAAATAACACTAAACATAGCTTACATATGAAAATTTTCTTTACTTAAGAATTAAATGAACTAATTGTCTGGAAAACATTCAAATATTAGATATTTTAGCATAATTGCTCAATTCTGTTAAAGGGAATCAAATGCACATTTGTTCTTAGTATTAGAACAAATGGAAATTCAAAGTTTCCTAAACTGTCTATATTTAAATTAAAAGAAATTTCCCCTCATTTTAATAAAATGATAATGTGGCATTAAAATAAAAGTATTCTCAATAGTAGATGGTTTTGCTGGCTCGATTTGTTGATAAAACTATGTTTTGAATGTCTTCTGGATTCATTCTAGCAACAATGCATAGTTTTTGAAGCCGGAACCAGGACAATGTAGGAGAATATTTTCCCATAGTTTTATTACAGTGGTAAAGCCTGGTTTAAGGTAGGTGATGTAGAAAGAGGGGGAAATACAAGATTTCAATGACGTAGAATCAACCAAACTTGGTACTAATTGGATGCAGGGGAGGAGGAAAACTAGGATGTCTACATAATTTCTTGCTTGAGTGACTGGCTACATAAGACAAAATTTACCAATAATAGGAAATAGGGAGGAATTAAGAGGCTGGGAAGAAAAGATGAGTTTTAGGCACTTTTCCCTGTAGCTGTTTAACTGTCAAGCAGGCAGTTGGATGTACAAGTTTACTACTGCTCAGAGTAAAAATGAAGGCTAGAGAGAAATATTTGGAAATGGTCAGTATAAAATTGGTGGAGAGTAGAAATTCTGGTTTCAATCACCCTAAGTGTTTAAAGAGAAAAGAAGGTGGCTGAGGACAAAACTGACAGAGAAGGAGGGAGGAGGAGGCCAAACAGATACCTGACAGCTACAGTCAAAACATAGAAGTAGGAGAGAAAATAAAAGAGTGATATAGCAAACACCAAAGAACGCAAGTTTTAAAACAAAGGCCACTGGTCAACAGAAATAAGTGAAGCAGAAAGAGTCAATGCCAGGAGGCCTGGGAAGTGAATACTGGCATTGCCGAGGTGGACATCGTTGGAAGAAAGGTTTCAGCACTGATGGAGATGCCAGGTAGGCAGTTAGATACCTGAAGCTGAGGTTTATGGGAGACTCTGGGCTGGAAATAAGCATCTGGAAGTGACTAGCATGGAGACGGTATCTGAAGTCATTAAGTCGGGGTGAGATCACTGGGGAGTGAACATAGGTAAAGAGAAGATAAAGAGAAGATAACCTAAAACCGAGCCCTCGGGCCTAGCCAACTTCAGGTAAGGGAGCAGAGGAGGAACCAGGAGAGAAAACTGAGAAGGAGGGCCAGGGAGATGGTAGCGGCACCAAAAGCTCGCGGGTCCTGATAGACTTTATTAACTTGAAACAGAGGGTAGAGTGATCAGCTGTGTCAAATGCTGCTGTCGGATGGGATGGAGAATGGACCGTTAGAATTGATACTGTGGAGCTAAGGAGTGTTGTTTCAGTAGAACGGTAGGGAAAGTGCCTAACAGCAGTGCATTGAGAAAGATGTCACAGTCAACAGAGATAAAGAAAACCTGAGGAACGATTCCAGACTCAAGGCTACTAAAGGGACATGATAATTCAGTGCAACGTATGACCCTGGATTGCATTGAGACCATCAGCAAAATTTGAATGTAGACAATGTATTGGATAATAGTGTTGTATTGACATTTAGTTTTCTGATTTTGATAACTTCACTGTGGTTATGAAAGGGAATACACTTGTTCTTAGGAAATGCACAGTAAAGTCCTTAGGGATAGGGGCATAGTGTCTCCAGCTCACTCTCAACTGACTCAGGAGGAACAAAGCATTTATGTGTGTGTGTATGTGTAGACAGACAGAATAAACTAATTGGAGCAAAATATAGCATATCATATAAACAAATAGTGAATCTGGATATAAGGTATAGAAGAGTTTCTTATACTATTCTTTTAATTTTTATGTATGATGGAAAGTAGATTCAAAAAAATTATCAAAAGAAAGGAGGAAAAGGGAAGGAGAGAAAGGGCGAGAGCAACTGGAAAGAGCAAGCACACCAGCCCTTATCAGATAAACACTTCCCTCTTCAAACAAGAGTCAGGAAATGGGTGGTAGCTGGTGGAAAAGTAGCATCAAGAAAAGGGTGAGGTGCTTTTTAAAAAATCTTTGACAGAAATACAGCATGTTGGCATGCTGGTGAGAATGTTCCAGTAGAAAGAGTGAAACGGTTGAATAAAAGAGACCAGGGAAAACTTACCAGCGAGATGTCCTTGCATGAGGGAAAGCGGATGAGTCTGTGCAGACGGAGGGACGGGCTCCCACAGGAGGCGGCGGCATTCCTCTGTGGTCGCAGGCAGAGAAGCCAAGGATGGGAACGCAATTACAGGAAGATAGAAAACAGAGATGAAGGATGCCAACCCCACCTGTGGCCCCGAGGGAGCTAGAAAAGCACCTCCCTTAAGGGATTCAGGGAAAGCAGTGTTTGCGAGGGATAACTAGGTTCCAGTCAGAGCAATAAGGTGAAGGGAAAGTCCAGAGGACACTATAAAAAACGGCAGAGCTTGGGTTTAACAAGGTACGCACAGCAAATCACGTCAAGTTAGTGGACATACAGACAGCATAAGACTGAGGGCCTGAGTGATGACAGATGCCCTGAGGACTTGGTTTCTGGGGTGAATGAGGTGACAAGGGACGTGAGGCCCAATGAGCTCAGTACTAATTGTTTCCTGACTGTTCTTTCCTACAGCTGCCAGCGTTGTGGCAACCAAAGGGGGACCGAAGGTGTCTGTAACAGTTAATCTCCCTGGAACCTGATGTACCAAATGGTTTGAGGACTGCTTCTTTCTAAAGGCACGGTATTGTGGCCGTATGGAAGGGGTGGTCTCACGTGGAACAGGAGGCTAGAAATGGCCTCTTCCTCCGAGGTGATACAGTGAACACCTGCTGGTATGGTGGATGGGGCGTAAGTAGCTTAGAGGTGGCCCATTTCCTCCAGCAGTGAAGGAGAGTGGCAACGGGATTATCTCAGTAACTGATGTCACCATCCAACCTAAAGATAAGAATGGATGCAGTTATAGGTATTAATGTGTTTGTATAGGCTTAGCTTTCTCTGCAAAGTGAAAGCAAAGTCATCTGAGGACAAAGAGGTAAGACTGAGATGGAGAGAAAATGGGGAGGTTATTTTTGAGGTCTCAAGACAGAGTCATGAGATTTTGGATAAAGCCATTCAGGGGAACATGAAAGGCTGATAGACAAAGACATGGAAGAATTACAGAACAGGTGTTCTCCAAGGCCAGAGTTTACGAATATGTTGCTATATACATGGTCATGGATTTGTTGAAATAGTAGACTTTTCAATACATCAGGTGACAAGGGATAAAATTAGTCCCTCTGAAAAGCTAATGAATTGGAGATCTCTGAAAACTACAGTGTTATGGGGATTAACCCAAACTGCTCTGAAAAAGTTGTCGAACCTATGAGCAAAGTGAAAGGCAGGAGAATTTGTAAAAAAATAAAAACTGAGCTGTAGACTTAGATTACAGTGTGACATTTGGTGAGTTCTTTACCTTTCTTTAGTTTAAGAATCAAGGAACAGATATGTTTTATCATTTGCCATTTTATACAACTCATTTGACAATGCTGCATAAAATATTCAACAACCCCAAATCTTAAATTCATTTTTTTAACTTCATTTAAAAAAAAAAGTTAAAATGCTCTTACATTTCTTGGAGCATTATTTTACATTTTGCAGCACACATTTGTACATTGGGTTCTTCCTTTTCAGAAATCTAAACTAACAAATACTTCTATTATTTTTTTCCCCAAGATTCTTTACATTTCTACCGCTTTATTTTACCCTTCTCCATCATAATAAAGCATTTCTCAGCAAACATTTAGATAAAACATCAGATACTTGAAGAAAGAAAATCTAGATTACAGATCAAAAATAATGCCATATTAAGCACAAGAAGTGGTAGTGAGAATACAATTTACAATGTTTTGATTTAATATCATAACAATGTCCATAGGATAGACTGCAGATTGGAATTTGTGGGAACATTTTCTTCAGTTTGTGGAAAGAATATCATTCTTATTCAGTAAAATTTAAGCAGGCTGCTTGAGACTAAGATAAAAGTGTCGATCCAATATTAGCTTTTTTTCCTATATACTCTGAATATAAAATTACTTAGAAAATTTTACATTGACACCACATGGTAAGAATATCCTGTTTTTTAATAATTTTTTAAAGATAAAGTAAGTATGAGACCTCAAAAATATTTGGAATGCAAATAATATTTTAGAGTAATAAAATATTATTCCTATGAAACAGAAACTGAAGTTGAAACACACTTGTCGAAGTATAAGCTGTATTAAATTTGAGGGAAAAAAATCATGAAAATATTGCCAGGTGCAGTGGCTCATACCTATAATCCTAGCACTCTGGGGGGCTGACTCGGGAGGATTGCTTGAGGTCAGGAGTTTGAGACCAGCCTGAGCAAGAGCAAGACACCATCTCTACAAAAAATAGAAAAATTGGCCAAGCATGGTGGTCCACACCTGTACTCCCAGCTACTCAGGAGGCTGAGGCAGGGGGATCACTTGAGCCCAGGAGTTAGAGGTTGTAGTGAGCTATGATGATGCCACTGCACCCTAGCCAGGGAAACAAAGCAAGACCCTGTCTTAAAAACAAACAACCAAACAAAAAAATCATGAAAATACTAATTATACAATTAAAAATGTATGGTGTACAAATGGATTCTATAATCTCTAATATATTTTATTCTCAATATATTATATTCTATGTTACATGATAACTTTATGATAGTCTATATTTAAATTTCAAATTTAAGTGCTAGATTTTCATATACTACTTTTTCATTTTTTAGTTTCTGTTCCCTTTTATAGAAAGAATCACTTTCTACCATTAAAAATCTGTAAATATTTAAATGCTTAATTAAATCTAAGACAGCATCTGCAACAAAAAGTTAGAACTGCTATTGTAAGTTTCTTATACATAAAATGGCATAATGGTATAATTTTATTTGAAAGTAGGCTGTGTTAAGTTAAAGAGAGATATTATAAACTCTAGAGCAACCACTTTAAAAATAAAGAGGTATAGCTGATAAGCTGTAAGTGAACATAAAATGGAATACTAGAAAATAATCAAAACTAAAGCAGAAAATAAGGAAGAGAAGAACAAAGAAAAGATGACACATATCGAAAACAAATAGCAAGATGGTAGACTTACATTCAATATATCAATAATTATAATAAATGTAAATCATCTAATCTTTCAATTAAAAGTCAGAGATTGACTTCCAGTTTACAGTCTGGCATGTGAGGAGACTGGAAATCATCACTCTCTCCTAACAACAAGTAAAAAGCTGATCAAATTGAAAATCAACAACACTTCTTAGATTTCTCAGAGAATTGAGTTCACAGGGCAAACTGCTGCCCCCAAAATTGAAGAGGCAGACTAGCAGACACAGAGAATTGCCACTTACTACAGCAGAAACCTCCATGGGAACCCATGGTGTACTGGTGTAGAAAAACTTGATTGTAATTTATAAATTGCTAGAGGCTCAATTTGGACAATTTTGGGATTTAAAATCTCTGAACGGGGAGTCTTAGGGGGTCTCCACACTCTTCTGAATTTTATCTCCAACAGCCCTACCAGATTCTCACAGTAAACATTGGAGGAAAAATTCTATCTTAGTCTGTTACAGTTGCTATAATGAAATACCTTAGGCTTGGTAATATGTAAACAATAGAAATTATTGCTCACAGTTCTGGAGACTGGGAAATCCAAGACAAAGCATCAGCAGATTCAGCATCTGATGAGGGCTTGCTCTGTGCTTCAAAGATGTCACCTTCTGTATGCATCATCACATGGTGGAAAGGCAAAAGGATTCCCTCAAGCCTCTCTCATAAGAGCACTAACCCCATTTACCAGGATGAAGCCCTCATGACTTCGTCAATTCCTAATGGCCCCAGCTCTTAACACCATCACGTTGGGGATTGACTTTCAACACATGAATTCTGGGGGGACACAGACAGTCAGACCATAGCAAAGCCCCTCATGCTCTGGCAGGAAGAGCAGAAAAATAGTCATTTTGAAATACACCCAGAGTGTTCTGAGGGAGTTTTGTTTTGTTTTGTTTTAACAAGTCCTGCTCTCAAGAGGAACTATTTTACCAGATCCTACCCTATTGTTCTTTTATCAGAGTCTAACAATGGGGCTGGACATGGAAAAATGAGGCGAGGAGGAAGGACGTTCTGGAGGGAGGGGCCCGAGGAAAGGCGCGGGGAGGGGGGGGGGTGTTGGTGCCCAAAACTTGTTGACAGAATAGCTAGTATTCCGGTTTGACTGAAGCATAAGACTGACAGGGAGACTCGACGGAGCAGAGAACATGAGCTGAGCGTGACTCAGACTGCGAAGTGGCTCCAACGCTCTGCGCTTACATATAAGTAAATGTAGGAGTCAGAGTTCCTTCTGTTAACACATTCTCTCTTTTTGCCTCTCGGAAAGAAAAATGACTGACTAATGCAACAATCAGCCCAATATGAATCACAACTATTGCAAAAAGAGAAAGAAGCTTGATGAATACCAAGTCGACAGAAGTTTTTCCATATGTATCCGTTGGGTAGCTTATTTGCCAGAGGGAAGAATCGTGGCGGCTCCTTGCAGGTCTACCTGAGCTAATCCCAGATACAGCTCTTCACCAAACCCAGCTGGCACGCAAGGTGCGAGAAAATAGCCCAGCTAAAACACATTACTGAAAAATCTTCCATTTACAAACAAAAGATCATTGGGGAAAAAAAAAAAAAAACAGCACTGTGTTGTCACTTTGAGGAACAGTTTTGCATGAGAAGATGTAACCTGATTAAATAGGTGTTGGTTGAGATTGGTTTAGTGCACCCAGGCCTCTGGCTGGAGCTAAACGCTCGGGAGCCCATGCAATTGACTTACCATAATATCACAACACTGTATAAAATGCTTCAATTTAAACAGAATTTAACATTGTTAGAAGTCATAAAGCAGTTTTATTTTTCCTAACTCACAATTAAGTTATAATAGCATCAAGTTAACGTTACTCAGTTACAGAGCCAGAGGATTTGATGAGGTATACAATTTTTCCCTCAAGGCTAAAAATGTAATTATGAAAACGTCCTGAACTGAAAAACAGTACTGTCAGCTGTTTCCAGGAAAGATAAAAGATCGTTTAAAGGTAAAGAGATTACAGATAAAAGAGATACAAAATTAAGCTGAAACCACCAGTGTGGGGAGAGCAAGTTCTAAACAAGAACCAAACATTAAAACATTTTATTATAATAAGAGAAGATGGCTTTCATTTTTCTAAAAGGAACATACGAAATTTTTAAATTCATCTTTCTGATGAGTTGGCTGGGATGTTTAAAGATGAGTAGGTACTGGATGATGATTAAACTGCCAGTGGTGCTGAAGAAATGAGCCCTGAACGTGCCTCTGTCTGTCAAACACACGGTCCGGGAGAGGTGCTGTCCTACACTCAGTAACCGAGAGACTTCTTTTCATAGGGTCACATAAACTGCCAGGGGTACTTTTAATAGTTTCTTCGTTTCTTACCCCCAAACCCATTTCACACTGAGTCCTCTCTGTAAAAGGAAGATATTAATATCTGCTTTTACAGGGTTGCTGGGAAGATCCAATAAGAGAAAAAGAATAATATATGTAAAAGAACTTTGTACCCTGTGTAGCCCAACACAGGCTTTGTTACAAAATATCTTGCATTTATAAGCCCTTTTCAAGGCACTGCACTTAAAATTCAATTCACAATCCCTAGCTGAGACCTATGGTATATCAGGAGCTCTATTCAATGCTGGGGATTTAAGGCACAAAATCCCCACCCCTTACAGAGCTCTGGAGGAGTCAGGTAGCCCTGTCTGTGGCTGAGGGAGATGCTGTGCAAACACAGAGCACAGGAGGTTGTTACAAAGGACTTGGCATCTAAGCTAGAAAAATGAGCAGCTAACTCCTGTTCTCAGGACTCTGGGTTTCTGCCACCTTCCCTAATATGCGTAATGGGTAACTTGAAACTATCTCATTTGGCCTGTTGTCCATCCTAGAATGTCAATGAGGAGAGATGGAAGTTATGTTTTACATGAGAAAAGTGAGGATTAGAAAAAGTAAACAACTCCATTCTGATTAAATGAACTTCTTCAGGCCACAGTTTAGACAATAATACCTAATTGGCAAAACTAGTCTTCAAACGCGAGGAGAGCTCCCCATTATGAAATATAGTTTCTTTGGTGTTTGCAATGATGGAATGTGGGGTCTTATTGCAAATAAACTACTTCATAACAAGACACGTACTTTGAAATCATGAAGAAATCATGATTCTTAGAAAATCAGGTGTCACCCTTATACATTTAGAATTCTATCAAAACCAGTAAAACAAAGTAAACAATCCAGCATGCACGTGAATGCATTACATTAATAGACTATCCAGTCCCAAACCCAATAGCTGTTCTGGGAGAATAAATATCAGTTTGTATGCTATGGGAATGTCAAATAAATTGATACTTATATAACAGCACGGCCACAATACCCCAAGGAGAGTGTAAAACATGCATGCTGGGTGGCCCATGTGGGTTTAAAAGAGAAGGAATTTTTATTGCTTTCTCTTCAGCTATATTACACGTGTGGACACACACACACACACATTAAACACACGCATTTAATGCAGCAGCAGCAACATGTACAGTAAGAGGTTCCAGAAACTATTGCTTTGCTCCTCAGGAAGGATTTTCTTAGGCATTTTTGAAGGATCTTCCAGAGCTGATTTAGCAATACTCCTCTATCAATAAACAGAGGTCAAGGAACTCCTCTTTGTCATGGGTGTTGGATCAAAGTTAAGTGTCTCACTGGTGGGGAAGAGTGGAGGTGGAACCAATGCCCACGGAAAACAAAATAAATTCCAGTGAACAATCTTGGTGCCCAACAAGAAAGAATACTTTAAATAAATTGTGTTTGTTTACATGATTGAATATTATGTAGCCATTAAAAATCATGATCCAATTAATATTCCATTTTATCAGTCAATACTTATGATATAATGGGAAATTTTTAAAGTAGGCTAAAACATGTTTATATATGTTTACTGTATATATTTTATATTTATATAATATGAAAATTTACATCATATAATCAAACATTAAATCTATTAAAATTTGCATTGAACTTATATATGTTGTGGGAAAATAGACTCAAAAAAATACAGTAATGCTAACAATCACTTTTTAAGTATGTTTCAGTATTTACTACAATGAATATTTTAGTTCTATTAATGATAAAAAATGTGGGCCAGGCACAGCACTTTGGGAGGCCAAGACAGGAGGATTTCTTGAGGTCAGGAGTTCGAGACCAGCCTGAGCAAGAGCAAGACCCCAGCTCCACTAAAAATAGAAGAAGTTAGTGGGGCGTGGTGGCGCACACCTGTAGTCCCAGCCACTCGGGAGGATGAGGCAGACAGAGGCAGGCCCTGTCTATAAGTAAATCAATAAATAATGGAATGAAAAAATAATTTCCTTGTTAAAGATGAAAAGTTGGAAATATGTATTAACCCTTGTTTTCTCTCAATAAAACTGATAAAAACAACGAAAACGGTTTTGTTTTGCTTTATTTTATTTTAAGGCATAAACCTGTAAGGGCAAAATTATCATGAGAGGAGACAATAACAACAAAATATTGGGGAGTGGAAGGCAAATTATGCGTGGCAGTGCACTAAGAGACTCATTCAAGCTCAAATGAAGGCTGGGTTGGCAACGAGGAAAGTGAAGAAGCAACATGCTCTATAACAGAAAACCGCAGAGCCTCAGAAGTGGGTGGTAATGGAATAACAGGCTATTTAGGAAACAGGCAGACAAATCCCCTACCACAGTCCTCATTCCCACCCCATCCCACAGCCACGCAACCATCTTCCCTCCATCCTGGAGAAGACAAGAGTTTTTTCTCTGGGACAGGTGAAAAACAGGGTCCTTGCAATGGAAATACCAAGAAAAGGTGGGAAATGTATTGGAAATAGGAGAAGTAAAAGTTTATAAAATGAATATTAAAACTACTCAGGTTTTTCCCCATGTGGCTCCTAAACAGCAGGCAGCAGAATCATACCCTCCATGCAGAAAACAAAAGAGCTATTTCTAGGGAATTTGAGAAAACTAAGAAAAAGTACATAAAAATATTGACATTACAGGATCTCCAAAGAAATAGCCTCGCCTATTTAAACTAGAGGGAAACCCAAGCTGATGTGAAGCTTGTGCCTAGAATGTCCAGGCAATCTTTTAGGGCCTCACTCTACAACATAAGCAGATGTCTATGGAGCAACATGCTGTCATACGATTAAGAATGAGCAAATAATGGAAACATTCTGAAATGTAACCTGCTTTCTGAAACAGAAGATGTGAAATATAACGTAAGACCAAAACAGAAACGTGTTGAGATTACACAGGGAAGGCAGTCAGTGGAGCTAGCAACTCTGACTTCTATGCTGCTAAGGATAAGATAAATATGAAAATTGCCCTACGCTTAAGAATAAAGAGAAAGGAGCTTTCTAGAAAGACCAGGAGAGGCGAGAACAAGGCCTGTCATAAGGCCTTGTACATGGATGGTTCATCAGATAAGAATTAGTGCAGTGGAACATAACAGAAAACACAATTTCAAGTGGCTTAAATAATAGTTGTATTTTCTCCTATACAAGGCAGGCTAGTTCAAATGTATCATGACAACTTCTAGAACTCACATTCTTCTCTCTTCCTGTTCAATTAGAATTACCATGTGCCTCTTGCTCTCGTGACTTTTTACCTCATTGTTGAACTATTTCTGCTTTGCCTTCAAGTTCTAGATAAGGAAAAGGAAAAAGGCCAGATAGGGGCCAGTGTCAGCAAAAGTATTTCTTTTAAGAGCTCCCCTAGAAACCCTACCCAGTGACTTCTGATTATATTTTATTGGTCAAAATTGTGTCCCGTTATAGCTGCAAGGGATATGTAGGATTTGGGTTCTTTTAAAGCTTTTTTAGAGACAGAGTCTTGCTCTGTCACCCAGGCTGACTTGCAGTGGTTGGATCAGAGCTCACTGCAGCCTCGAACTCCTGGGCTCAAGTGATTAGCTGGGACTCCAGGCACGCACCACCACGACCAGCTCTATGGCATTGTTTACTTTAAGATGGACTCATGAGCACTCTGAAAAATACCAAGTTCTAGTTGTATGAAAGAAGGAGTAAGTCTATATTGGGTGAGTAGCTAGCAGCATTTATCACAGATTTTTAAAAATTGAGATGTTTCCATAATAGGCTTGAAATTCAATTTTAGTTTGCAATAGATTAAATGTACACAATGAAGGAGACCCATAATGTAATATCATTCTGGGTTGTTTTGTGGGTGTGTGGCAATGACTTTTAAAGGAGGGGAGCAGACAGAAAATTTGTGGTGGGGGAGAAAAAATGAAAAATGCACAGTTATCTTCTGTCACCTTTCAGGTAGCTGCTTTCAGGTTCCCCAACATTTTTATAAAAGAAAATTCACCTTATGCTATCAGTATCGCAGTTTGTGACAGTAAGTAAAAATATTTTTTTACTTGGTAAATCTATGGAGATACACAAAAGCCTAAAAATAAATAAACTATCCCAGAATCAATAAAAAACTAAAAGTTAAATATGACAATTGCCTTTCTATTGCAAAAAAATACAATTTCACCAGCCCAATGTATACATCACTTGAAAAAACGTAGTTGCAAAATACAATCTCTTTTGTGCTTTATATTGTTGATTTTACCATTTAAAGTTGAGAGAGAAGCACACATAAATTAACTCCTTTTATTTTTTAAGAAGTCACACTTTTTCATTGCCATCTGCTCTGATTACTATTACAATTTTTACCCCAAAAAGTGAATACAACAGTGTGAAGACAGTATAATTAACAAAATTCATCTTTCGTGGCATTTCTCACAGAAAGCTGGAAGCATGAAAAATAGTTGCACAGCAGATATGTTTCAAAACAAAGTAAAGATCTTAAGAATAAGGACCCTTAAATGTAAGCACTAGAGATTTCCTAGATTTTTAACAGAATATTCATGGATTGAATATATTTTTCGGATAGTAAATTGGTAGAATGAAACTTGCATCTCCATTTATTAAAGGGGAAAACTTTGTACCTACAGGGAAAAGCATGGCATGCTCTGACATTCAGATTGAACTATTTGTCAATCAATAGCTAGCATGCATGTGAAGCAATCGTGTTCAGACTAAGCTGCTCCAGGGAATGACCTGGAAGCCTTTTATGTCTATAGATTCCTTGGCCTGCTCCCAGAGGCTTAGATTCTATAGGGTTTGGGTTGGTCTGGAACCTGTAGGTCTTCAAACCACTCCAGGTGATTATGATAGCAAGGAGAAAATCGACTAAAGCTTTAATAGTTGAAGCATTTACTGTAAATAAAACTCGGTGCTAAACCTGGGAGGGAGAGTTGATACAACATTTATCCTATCCTCCTGTAGCTCATTGTCTAGAAAAGTGGTTCTCAGTTGGGAATAAATTTGCCTTCCAGGGAACATTTGGTGAGGTCTGGAGACATTTTTGGTTGTCACCACTGTGGGGCGGAGGGCAGGGGGTTGGGGGCAGTGCTTACTGGCATCTAGTGGGTAGAGGCCACGGATGCTGCTCAGCAGTCTACGGTGCACAGGACAGGGCAGCCCCACACAACCAAGATTTATCTGGCCCAAAATGTTAATACCGTCAAGATTGAGAAACCCTGATCCTAATAGTAGGAATAAGAAATGTACATTAAAAACATATCATTCTAAATATCAGCATGAATAAATAAAGTTTTATCAAAAAAATATATAATCCATAGTATAAGATTTCAATGCTATTGTAAAGGTATGGATAGATCTGACAACCCAGCACAGGGTAAGCCAGGGCCAGCAGATAAAGGACTTCAGGCTCTGGAAGGAAGTTTGTGCTTTTCCCTACAGCTTTACTGCTCAAGCATTCGTTCACTCGACACTAGGGGAACACTTGCAGTTTCGAGCACTTGTGGATATGGTAATTAAATATAAAAAGTCTCTGCTCTTGTGAAGATCACATTCTAGTCAGAAGACTCAAACAGAATAACTAAAGTTTAAAAAATGGAAAAATCAAGAACTGGCAACTATGTAGATGGAGTAGCTGGAACACTCACACGTTTCTAGTGAGAGTGAAATTGGTACAACCACTTTGGAAAGCTGGTTGGCAGGATCTACCAAAGCTGATTTGCATGCCCTATGATTTAATACTTCCACCTCCAGATAGTTATTTAGCAGAAGTGCATACATATGTGCACCAAAAGATGTGTACAAGAATGTTCATAGTAGCACTGTATGTGATAGTCTAAAACTAGATATAATAAAAATGTCCATTAATAGTAAAATGGATTTTTAAAAATTGGGATTTATTTATACAATGGGACAATATATGTAATTAAACTGTAGATACTACATATAGCAGGGGTCCACATGCTTTCTCTGTAAACGGCCAGATAGTATAATAAATATTTCAATCTTTGCCAGCCATACGGTCTGTATCCCCACTATTCAACTCTATGTTGTAGTACAAAAGCAGAAATAGCCAATAAGTAAATGAATGAGTGTGACTATGCGCCAATAAAATTTTATTTTATTTGAATTTCATAAAACTTTCATGTGTTACAAACTATTTTCCAACTCTTTGAAAATATAAAAGCCATCCTTAGCTCACAGGTCATAAAAAAAACAGGCAGTGGGATTTGACCTGTGGGCCGTAGTTTGCAAACTCTGATGCACAGGACAACCCAAGAAGGCCTCCCCATGGGGTAACTAAAAATATACCAGGCCCTAAAAATCTTGAGATAGCAAGTCATGCACTCATCTGGGGAAGCAGTTTCTCTGGGAGCTTGCTGAGTGTGTTCAAGGAGCAGCCCCTCTGGCCAGAACAAAATGAGCAAAGGGAGGTACTAGGAGAGGGAGGCAAAGCAGCAACAGCCCACAGCCACAGAGAGCCTCACACAGAGACGGTCTAGAAGGGTGACTCTGGCGGTAAGAGGAACGTGGAGTGGAGGGAAGACATACTGGAGCAAAGACGCCAGCCAGAAGTTGTAATGATCTTCCAGGGGAGAGAAGACAAGAGACAGAGCTAGCATGTGAACGAGGGCGTAGGGAGGCACGCAAGTGTTTTTAAGGGCCCAAACCACCGCTGCAAAGACACACGTCAAAGTTATCTATTTTAAGCATGATAAAATGAGATGGGAATACAAAGTGCCTGCCTGCCTTCTTTCCTTCCTTCTTTCCCTCTAACCAGACATTCCACACCAAACAGGGTTATTTATAACGATGGTGTTCTTCTAGGTCAACTCAGATTTTCCAGATAAAAAAGAATAGCCACCAATAGTGACAGTCATTTTTAAAATGAGACATGTGTTCAGGCTCATTCATGTGTCTGCTCCTGTCTGAAAGATTACCTTAATACGCCAACATGAAATGGTACATAATGCCTGGCATTGAATTTGAAGGAATGTCCTGCCTTTGGGTTTTGTTTTTTTTTTCTTTTTTTTTTTTTTTTTTTTTACTTAGCAACAACTCCGCTTTTTATTGAACTTGAGCTCTCCAATGTTTGTTCTCTTATGTACTGTTGCCTCTTTTATAACAGTCATCAGAGCCTGAAAATGTCTGACTCAGCAAAACGTAATAGACACTTATTGGTTATAATGGGGTGAAAAGTGAGGTGAAAAAGAAGGATGATTACTGAACACTTCCATTAAAATTTCTTGTTATTCTTTCACATCTTTTATATAGACAATTTGTCTTGGGTAATGGGCCATGCTGTTTTGATCTATAGACTAAAAACACAAGAATTTTAATAGCCCAGTCATGTTGTTTCAGGTATACCAAATATGATCTTTATTGTGTAGCTTTGCTTCATAGGTCAGTGGATAGGAAAATACATTTAGAGCAATCATTAAGATAGGACAAATGTAAATTAAAAATAGTTGAGACTGGGTGCAGTTGCTCACATCTATAAGTAATTCCATCACCTTGGGAGGCCAAGGTAGGAGGATCACTTGAGCCCAGGAGTTTGAGGTTACTGTGAGCTATGATTATGCCACTGCACTCCAGCCTGGGCAACACAGAGAGACTGTGTCTCTTAAAAAAAAAATTGAATTTAGGTAAACAAAATTAATTAAACTCTTAATTTCATTAGTATTTACTGGGTGCCTGCCATGTATCAGACACTGTCTAGATTCTGAATTATATGGGTAAATAAGACAGTCTCTATTATGCAAAATCTCACCATCTTCTAGGAGAGGCATAAAAGTAAATAATTATAAGAGTTTGCAAATGGAAAGTACAGACATGGAAATGACTAAATCTGGCCATTAATAAGTATTAATAGGCCAATTTATATATGAATAAACCAAAGCTTCAGCAGGTAAGTTTACATTTCCAATGTCACATAGCTGACAAGTAAGTGGTAGAATCAAACTTGGTTACAAAGCCAACCCTAGAGGCTTTTCCTTTATATAAAATTTTAACTTTTTTGAATTCTCCTCATACACTCAAAAACTATTTATAGACAACTACCATAAGCAAGGCACTATGCTATTAGACCAAGAAAACAGTACAATCATATTTCATTTAGTCATCACTTCAAGCACGTGCAGCCTAATATTAATATTTAGGCCTACTGACTTTATATTCGGACTATCTAATTTCAAATTTCAGCATCTCTGTATATATGACCCATGGCAAAGTTAATGTCACCACTCTGTGGTCATCAAACACAACATGGGAGACCCTATCACATAGAATGGGTGAGAGAGATAAATGAAGTTATGTAGTGTCTATCTTGTGGTAAGTGCTCAATAAATGTTAGCAACAATTATTCTTATAAAACTGCTTTACATATAGGATCTTCACTTTGGTATGATTATGTCAACTACATGTATGAAAACAAGAGTCATCAAAGTAGATGGTAACTTAACAATCAGAAGTAGCATCTTGTGGTGATGACAACGAGCATCCATGACTAGCCAAAAAGTGGTTCTCACCCTAAAAGGCACTCTACAGTGTTGCCTAAGTAAATGTCAACAGCAAAAGCCATTTCTCAAAGGAATTCTAGATGAGCTGCATGTCGCCTGATTCTATGAATATCAGTCCCCTTGGTATTCTAATTTATTTTTTCAAGGACCTTTCCTTAAAAATTGTTGATGCCATGCTTTTGACATAGCTTTATATATTACTACTAAAATTGGCATAATTGCCATTTATTCTTGTGATTAAGATTGAAAAGAAAAAGGAATAAAAGGCACAAAATAGTGATAAATGTAATTTGTTATTGTTATTTATGGTAGTGAATCCGCTAGTTAAGCTTATATGTGGTTTTTTTCTTCTGTTTTCACTTCCTTGTAAAAGATTATTCTTTGAAGCTGACATTTCTTATCTCTGATCAATAAATAAAGGTTAACATGTACATTGAAATATAGAGAAAATGTACACATTTTCTCCTAAAATTAAATTTAGGTAAAAAAGAAATATGTTTAAGTTTCATGTTGAAGTTTGGAAATGAATTACAGGTAGCTACAGAAAAGACATATTGTCAAATACATACATTTAGATAAATGTTGAAAAGGCTAAATGTTTCCAATGTAAGTGTTTAAATATACTTAGAACACAATTGGTTAGACACTGATCAGACTGAAAAGCCTAATTAGAAGCAAAGCGAATAGTCTATGCTACAAAGGTACAAGAAATATTTTAAATTTAGAAATCAAAGGCTTTTAAAATAGAGTTTCTTAGTCAAACTTCTTAATGTTGAACTTAAATATGAAGAAAGTCATTTTATCTATCTAAATGAGGTGTGAACCAAAATTAAAAGAGTATAAAGTACTAAATATTTCCTTCCTTTTATCTTTTTTAAAGTTAAATAAAAGTAAAACAAGTCCATGGATGCCAAGAGAAAAACACAATAGAGATTCCTTATGCAGCAATACCAGAATGTAATTACATTAGGCTCATATAAGTCTCCATTTACCCAATTTTCATACAATCTAATGTATAATATCTACAAGTTTATGAAATTGTTATGGTTTATGAAATATACCATGATCCATTTTCCCCATTTTAACTGTTTATTTGTCTGCCTGGGGTACTTTTCCAGTGTGTGTGTGTGTGTGTGCGTGTGTGTACACGCATGTGTATTGATAGTGAGCAGAACATAGCCAGGAGCAGTGAACTGTTTTAGGGGAAGAACTCATTTTTAATTTAAATGTGGGCTTTATAGACAAGAATAAGAAGCATTGATTGCAGCTAATTTCAGCAAATTAAAAAGAGCCTATGGGGAAAACTGACTGGTAACGATGAAATGCAATCTAGTATGCAACAATATTGATCTTCAAAACACAAAGCTGAATAGATAATAAAATACAGTTTGAAAAAAACCATCCATTTTTATTACGAGGATATAGCAGATGCTGGTTTAAGTACTAGAATAAAACAAAAACCCATTGATTATTATAGCTGGTACTGACAACATCGTATAGACATATCTCTCCATAGTTTGTAATGGTTTGTTCATGTCCTCAGGCAGGGCACTAACCCAGAGTTGGCACTGAGCCACTTTTATGTGAACGGAATCTCACAATATTTAGGTTTCAGTGAGTAAGAAAAAGAGAAGGAAATCAAACAGATTCTGGGGATGTATGCATGGAGCTTTGTCAAACTGTAAACATAACACGTGCACAAACTTCTCTACTGCCTCCTGTAAAACTTCTCTTGTCTTTGTTTGATTGACAAAGCAAAGAGCAAAGAGTTTATGAATTAGTCTGAAACAATGATTTGAAATAAATGCTGTCTTAACTCTTAAGCAGAAATATTATCTTTTGGGATTAGTTCTTACAGCAGAACAGAGGCTCGTTTAGTGTAGCAGAGCACATTGTTCGTTCTCTCTAGATTCTCGTGGTTTGGAAGCAGGACTTTAGACAGAGGTTAAAAGTATTTAGACGGACAAAGCATGAAGGGTTCTAAAATGAATGGGAGTGGGGAAGGGTGATTTCAATCAGATTTCAAGAAGAAAATACTGAACTTATTACCCCTAGAGAATATAAGCATCTCCCTCCCTTCCTCCCTCCCTCCCTCCCTTCCTTTCTTCCCTCCCTTCCTCCCTCCCTTCCTTTCTTTCTTCCCTCATCCATTCAGCACAATTGTATTGAGTCCCGGAAGAGTCTTAACCAGGTTCTCATCTGTGAAGCACTAAGTCTGGCAGGGCTAGGGTCGTCATTCGTAAGATACCACTCTTCTGTCTTTTAGACATATTTCTGGGCTAGTTTTCACAATGTTTCCTCTTATAACCTTTCATCAAAGTCTTAAACATCATGTCAAGAAAATATGTTTGTTGAATAGATGAACCTTCTGGAAAATGAGTTCCCCCACCTAATTGCATTCCCAGTGCTAGCCATCATAGTGCTACCATTCTGTTGGAGAGAGACAGAAAGTATAAAAACAGCTTTTAAGAGGTAGACAATTTCAGACACTACAACTGCTGCAAAACCAATAAAAATGCAATACAAAGGGAGTGGGTTTGGCATGGAGAGCTGTCTTAGTTGTCACAAATGTGCCCTGTCCAAGATCGGTGTGGACAGCTTTTTACATAAAGGAAGCAGCAAGTGCAAAGGTCCTCAGGCCAGAATGAGCTTGGTATATTAGAGGAATGGAAAGAAGACCAGTGTAGCCAGAGAATAGCAAGCTGTTAAGAGTGGAAGGACTACCATGGGAGATCAGGTTGAAAATGGAGACAAGAACTAGAAAGGGAGAACTTATAAGCCACAGCTAGGAGTTCAGATTTTATGCTAAGTTCCATGAGAAGTCATTGAAAGCAAGGGATGCATAAGGAATTAATTGGAAAATTTTTAAGTGAATATATTATACCCAAAGCTTGTGAGGCAGCTAATATCCACCACTTTTTACATAATTATATGTCCTATTTATTTTTTACATAAACCAATTTGTGTACTATTAATGTATTTTTCCAAAATGGAAACAGCTCTAGTTTTTATTTCCTTACAAAAATACACGAGCTTCTCTGAGCACTAATCCTCCCAAGTTCCTGTGTTTTTATAACACCCTATGTTTCTTTACCATATCAATTATAGTTACAGTTTTAAGGAATCAATAATTCAAATAATTATTAGTTTTTGTTTTTCCTTATAGACTGTAAGCTCGTGTATGCAGATTGGGTGCTTGAGCACTCAGCAAATAACTGAGATGCCAGAAAATATTTTAATTAAATAAAGTAATATAATTTGATAGGCTTTATTCACTTCACATAATACGAATATTTCTCAATATCATTAAAACTTCTCTGTTCTTCATATGTCATGGATTGAATTATTACCCCGAAAACGTCGAAGTCCTAACCCCAATACCTGAGAATTTGGAAAGAGATTATTGTAGATGCAAATGGTTAAGATGAAGTCACATTGGAATGGGGAGGGGTGGGCCCTTAATCCAATATAATAATTGATGTCCTTATTTTTTTTTTTTTTTTTTTTTTGAGACAGAGTCTCACTCTGTTGCCCAGGCTAGAATGAGTGCCGTGGCGTCAGCCTAGCTCACAGCAACCTCAAACTCCTGAGCTCAAGGGATCCTCCTGTCTCAGCCTCCCGAGTAGCTGGGACTACAGGCATGCACCACCATGCCCGGGTAATTTTTTTTCTATATATATTTTTAGCTGTCCATATAATTTCTTTCTATTTTTAGTAGAGATGGGGTCTCGCTCTTGCTCAGGCTGGTCTCGAACTCCTGAGCTCAAACGATCCGCCCACCTCGGCCTCCCAGAGTGCTAGGATTACAGGCGTGAGCCACCGCGCCCGGCCAGATGTCCTTATTTTAAAAAAAAAAAAAAAAAAAAAGAAGGCCCTGTGAAGAGGCAGACCTGTACCCAGGAAGAGCTCCGTGTGAGGACTGGAGTGGTGCTGCCTGAAGCCAAGGAACCTCCAGAAGTTAGGAGAGAGACCTGGAACAGATCTTTCCCTAAGACCTTCAGAGGGAGCACGGCCCAGGTGACAATTTGACCTTGGACTTCTAGCCTCCAGAACTATGTAATAATAAATTCTGTTGTTGTGAGCCATTTCATTGGTTGTACTTTGTGACAACAGCCCTAGGAAATTAGTACCAAATCAGAGACTACTCAGTGCTAAATCACACCTCAATGATCTGAGCATCAGTTGCACAGATCACTCCTAATCACACCCAGGGACATTACTATGATCTCAAGTCTTGGAGACAGGCGATAAAGGGACAGTTTGCCAGATTAAACACAGGCTGCTCAACTACATTTGAGTTTCAGGCAATCATACAACGCTTGGGACAGGCACTTAAAAATAAAAGTTGTTGTCTATCTGAAATTCGAATTTAACTGAATGTCTCATGTTTTTATTTGCTAAATCTGGCAGCCCCAGGAAGGGGACCACCAGGAGGTGACCATGCCTGCGGGGCAGGATGAGGAGGGCGGACGTCCTCCCTTCTGAGGTCTCACCCTGATGGCTGATGCTGAGCAGGAGTCGACCAGAAAGGTGGAAGCAATCAACGCTGACCCTCTCGCAGGTCCAGTGATAGTATTTGAAAAAGGCAAAAAAAAGTTATCTGAGAGACTCAGACGAGCAAAAAGATCGATTGCTAGAAGATCGTTGTGGAAATGGAAGATGAAGACAAATAAATCCTCCTATTGCCGTTACATGTCCTTTGTGACACTGTTTATTAATCCAGCGGAAACACTACTTTAAAGCACCAGAGATTATAACTAAGAAGGTAGTAGCACAGGGATATAAAACAGAATGTTTAGTTTGTATTTACTACTACAAGAAGCTCAAGAAACATTTGTGTTAACACAGACATGAAAAATTATTTTAAGAGTGCTAAACAAGTTAGGGCAAATTTTCCTGGCATTAATATAAGAGCAGATGAATACGTCTACTCTCATTTGATGTTTGTGATCAAAAGAAGGATGATGGAACAGCTCAAATTTAGATAAATCCACGAAGACTGCAAAAGAACATGCACAAATGAACCTGTCAGACAGAAAGCCCAGAAGTCGCAAGATGAATTAGCCTCAGGATAATTAATAGAAGATGCAAATTACTTCCAAAAAATGGTGAGACGGGAAAATGAAGTTCTCAGTAGGAAAAGGGCCAAAGAGGGAAGATGGAAAGAAGATGAGTTTAATAATGATGTTGAAAAGTCCTGAATAGAATTTTGACTTTCCTAAATTGCAGTATCCAGGATTCAATTAATTATCAAGATTGGATCCAAATTTTGGTTATGATGATCTCAAACAATAATGATAAAGAACTCCTGCATTACTGTGTGAAGTCCAAGCGAGGTTACTTAGGCTGGAGAGAGTTTGTTTAATACACAGTAGCTCCCACTTAAATGGCAAAGACACTGTTGTTTTCCTAAAGCAAGGAGTCTACTGTGCATTTTCTGGTGAGAACCTATAAAACTATTTTGGAGCTGGTGAATGAATCATTTAAGTCAATAAAAAGACATACCAAGCAAAACATAAAGTACCCTAGAGGAGTGTGACTGTCAAAAATATCTTCTGATTATGTGATGTGTTGAAGACCGGAACCCTCACCAAAGGACCCCTTTGGACCACTGTACTTTCTAGATATGAGCAGGAGGTGAAGGTCAGTAATCTTTCTGCTAACAGTGAACACATGTGAGACTATGCCACCAGAGACCAGGACATCTGCATGGAGTTGGATCAGGAAACACTAAAGGAAGAGAAAAAGGAGAAGTGAGAAACACAGAAAATTAAGCATGTTTATAAAGAAAAGAAGAAATATCAAGCTGCCTTCTTCACATCTAAGAGATCCTGCCCTGAACGTGCAAAGAAGCTTCCAGAGTGATGGATGAAACCTGGGTACCATCCAAAGCGGAAAAAGAAAAAGCAACACTAGAAGATGCCCTGGCCTTTTCCTCACAGTCATATCACAAATGGGAGGCATATCCGGTATGCAGCACGCAGATATGCTCTCTCTGCTTCTTGCTAGCAGAAGACAGAAACATGTGTCTTCATGTTCATATTTATTAAAGCCACAGACATAAATTTTTAAGGCTCTGAAGAATGAAAATGTCAGTGATGGTATAAAAGCATGAAGAACTTGCACAGGTCATTTTAAGAAGAAAATTATACACATCACCATATATTTTAATACAGATTTTAGGATTATCCACTGCACTAAATGACATTTATCAGAGAACTGAAAATAGACCGCTCTACATTTCAGTCATTTGTTCACGGAGGCTGCCCAGCGAGGCTCTGCGGAGGACACAGAAAGGCAAGAAGACCACAGTGTGGGCCTGCCTGCCTTCAGGAGGCAGCTAGAGCCGAACTCTCTAATGGACAATGAAGTATGAGCAGAAACACAAAACAGAAACAAATCCATGCTACAATTTAAGGTAAAAAAATATGATTAAGTGATATTTGGAGGAGCAGAGGTAGACTGCTATCAGAGAGCTGAGAGAAAAAGTCCCAAGGCAAGCTCAGAGGCCGTCAGCGTTTGCAGAAGTTTTCACTGCCTGCTTAAAGGATATCTGAGTCTAAGGAAACAGACCCAAGGACGTTCCAAACTGAGGGAAGAGCCTGAGCAAGGTATCTCCTTAGCACAAACAGGAAAATAACTACTTTAGAGTGGGAAATAAATGCCCCTGGGGGGACCATGAGTTATGTAAAGCACAGACATCGGCATCGGTGCACTTAGTGTGTCTCCCACTTTCCACCGCAGTCACCCAGTGGAGACCAAGAGCACATGCCGAACTCTAGGGGACGTGGGTGACAGCTCTGAGCGTCCTATCTCAAACCTAAAATGTGTTCAGTGTCTCACATTTTGATCTCCAAGATTCATGCAAATTGTTCATTATACTGAATATCATATCCAATTTTGAATAAAAGTAACATGAGATCATTAGTTATCAGGGAAATGCTAATCAAAACCACCGTGTGATACCACCGTATATCCACTAGGATGGCTGGAAGCAAAAAGACAGATAATAGCAAGTGTTGGGGAGGATGCGGAGATGTTGGAATCTTCATACATTGCAGGTGGAAATGTAAAATTCTGCAGCTGCTTAGGAAAACAGTCTAGCAATTCCTCAAACGTGAAATATGGAGTTACCATATGACCAGCAATTCCACTCCTTAGGTATCTACCCAACAGAAATGAAAACGTATGTCCACAAAGGATGCTCGTAGCAGCATTATTCATAATAGCCAAAAGCAGAAACAACCCAAATGTCCATTAACTGACTAACAGATAAACAAAATGTGGTGTGTTCACACAATGGATTAAGCCATAAAAAGGAATGAAGTCCTGCCACATGCCACAACCTGGGTGAACTTTGAAAACATAATGTTAAGTGAAATATGCAGTCACAAAAGACTATACATATTGTGTGATCCTATTTATATGAAATGTCCAGAATTGGCAAATCTATGGACAAAAAGTAGATTAGTGGTTGCCTAGACCTGGGAAAAACAGAGGGGCAGGGACATGATGATCAAACGGTATGGGGTTTCTTTTTGGGGTGATGAAAATGTTCTAAAATTGATTGTGGTAGTGGTTGCACAACTCTGAATATACTAAAAATCATTGAATTGTACATTTTAAATGGATGAATTGTATGATATGTGAATTATAACTTAATAAAGCTGTTATAAAAAATAAAATGGAATTTTTAAATGTTATGCTTTTTTTTTCAATTCTAAAGTAATGCATACTCAGTATGACAAAGACAACTATTAATAATACCAAAGTTTCTAAAGGAAAACATGCAAGTTTGCCATGTCCCTGTCCCCGAGGTTATAAAGGCTAGTTAGCAGTTTGGAATATTGTTACAGAATGGAATAGAATGTTGTGGAATGGAATGTCACATAATGGAGGGTCATGATTTGGAATGTTATGGAATGGAATGGAAAGGAATGGAACATTATGGAATAAAATGTAACAAAATGGAATGTTACAGAACAAAATGTTATGGAATGGAATGTTACAGAATGAAAAGTCAAAGAATCGAATGTACCAGAATGGAATGTCATGGATTGGAAAAAAATGTCATCTCATTTTATAATAAAATTAAATATTGCCAACATTTTTTATGCAACTTAGAAAATAATATTCTTAATTTTTTTTTTTTTTAGAGACAAGGTCTCCCTCTGTTGCCCAGGCTAGAATGTGGTGATATGATCATAGCTCACTGCAGCCTCAAATTCCTGCGATCGAGCAATCCTCCTGACTCAGCCTCCCTAGTAGCTGTGACTATAGGCACATGCCCCTACACTTGGTTATTTTTTTTTCCCTTAGTGATGGAGTCTCATTGTGTTGCCCAGGCTGGTCTCGAACTCCTGGCCTCAAGCCATCCTCCCACCTCAGCCTCCCAAAGCCCTGGGAGAACAGGCATAAGCACCACACCTGGCCTGTTTTTAATTTCCCACCAGTATATTTACACCCCCTCCCCATCCTTTCAGTAAAGTTGGTGCATAACCTAATGTGGGAAGCACGTTATTTAGTTCAGCTTTGACCCTTCTCAGCAGTTCACAGCTGTAATCTCCCAGCCCTCTGGCTGTGAAGGGCTAGGATCAGCAGAGAAGTAGAGAAAATTAAGGTGGCAGCCACCAGCCTATGCCTCTCCCCTCTCCCCAAGCCAGCTGGTTCTCAGCACAGCCAAAGCCACCACTGAGCCTGCTGCTATTTTCCTGTCCTGGAATAGCAACAGAGCAGACACGTCCCGGAAACTTCCCTCCATTCTCTTTTGTTTGTGATGCCAGGCCCTCTTCCATGCAGAGGGGCTGTTTCCCCAGAGACAAAACAGCATCTTTTGTCCATGGGGTTCCCATGGCTGCTCTATACGTGTGACACGTCCATCTCCTCCCTCTGGTTCCTAGAGCACCTCTAGGACTGGGGAGGGGTAGGGGGAAAGCTGCCTCCATTATGATCAATTCCTACCTGATATGACTGTTTTGAGGCTTGATAGCACATACAAAGAGGCATGCAGACTTCAGGAAGTGATTATTTTTATATTTTTTATTGGCAAGGTCACAGAGCTAATTGGTGTCCAAGTTGAGATTGTGACACAGATATCCTACCTCCACATTTAACACACTTTCCACTCTAATGCTGGACTTCTGGCATGCATTAAACAATATTCCAAAATGATTATTAAAGAGGATATTTTTAAAGTACTTTAGTAAAACAATTTTACCAGCGGAAGCAAATACGAAGGCATTATCGTGGCATCCTGAGCCATTTTTTTTAAATAGTTCATGTTTCATCTTGGCATATCCATTTTGTGAGCAGAGTCTATATTTAATAAAATAAAGTGCTCGGTCTACAATATTACTTCGTATTTTTCATTTCATATGAGTTCTTTTTCTGTAGGAATGATAAACTATCTTCAAGTTTTAGATAAGATTGCAACGGCAACTTTTTAAAACCTAAGTTTTTGTTGAGTGCAGGCCATAAAAATACACGAGAAGAAAGGGGAACCTGGCCATTTAATCACCAGATTATCAGCACTTCTATAAAAAGCTTTTAAATGGCAAGAAGATAAAATGTTAAGTGTGGGTAGTAATTACTTGCCTTTATCTCTTGTGCCAGGTTTCAAACCTCACCATATGGGTGTTTGTGCAAGATTAAATAGCTATTCAAGTGTGTAATGAGGTATAGATACTAAACTGAACCAAAAGATATAGCACGGAACAGGCCAGACTAGATCAATTCTGCAGAAATGGAACATGAAAGAATTGATTGATAGATTTTCATGATTCTAATTCTACATGTATTTTGAGGGCCATTTAACAAAGTAAAGAAAACTTTTCTTTTTTTTATTATTTTCCATAGATAACAAAATAGGGGAAAGTAAGAAAAAAGTTGGGGACAAAAAATAGACTGTCACCTGAAAGACTGGGGAGGAGCAGGGGGAAAGACGCCTCCATTATGATCAATTCCTACCTGGTATGACTCTTGTGAGGATTAATAGCATATACAAAGAGCCATGCAGACTTCAGGAAATGAAATATCCTCTAGAGGCGAATAAATAAATTGATTTGCTCAGGACAGCCCAGTTGAAGCATTAATAATTAACATCAATTTCCTTTTACTTTTAAAAATGTCCCAGTTTGGTCAATAAATTATATGGTCACTGTATCTGGAATAATTTTTGGTAGCTATTGTCAGAGTCACCACACACACACAAAAAAACTGAAGCCTGAAACCTGTCTCCACAATACATCACTAAAGGTAACACCCAGAAAATATTCTTGGGGAGGGTTGTCTGGCTGATATTTTAACCTTATACTACTGTAGTTGAGAACAGAGGTTTAGAAAATCTGAGCTATAATTTGGGAATGTCATAGAGAGAGAGAGTGTGTGTGTGTGTGTGTATAAGAGAGAGGAAGAGAGAGACAGACAGAGCGCCAGCATTTTGGTCATCTGATGTAGGGTCTATTCGCTCTTCACTCAGACCCTCAAACTATGTGAAATGGTAAATATATCAAGGTTAATGTTAAATTGAAATAAAATCAAAATATATTTTTAGAAGCAAAATTTGAGTTTTTCAGGAAACACAGAAAAACAAAAAACAATGAATGTTTTAATTTGGAAACACTTCCAAGATCTACTGTTAAATGGCAAAAGCATACAGCATAACTTAAAGTGTGATTCTACTTTTTGAAGACATATTAAATATTTTGACATGTTTTAGAAGTCAGAGTGACTATATACCAACCAGTGAACAATAGTGTTGTAAATTGGACAATTGTTCCTATGGGTTAAATGCCGTGTGTGTGTGTGTGTGTGTGTGTGTGTGTCTACCTCTCCCCTTCAATCACAACAGGGGTTTCTTCTTCAGTGTGAATCATGAAATGAGAGAACGTGCAGAGCCCAGCAGAACTGCAGCTGCCTACGAGCCTCACATAATGTAAGAAACCAGCAGAGGGTTTCTGTAGCAGTGAAAGATAACTAACACAAGTGGTCACAGATTAAGGTCATAAGTTTTTTCTTTTTTATTTCTATAATGAAAGACTTTCTTATAATAAATACTACTAATGAGGTTGTATTAACACAACAACAAAAATACAAGTTTCTCATTTATTCTTTTCTTACCCTCTCCTAATCTCCAGTCCCTGAGAAGGTACTAACAGCACCAAACCATCAAAAAAAGTAAATGGCAGAAAATGATCTCCTTAGGGCTTTTTTTTTACCTCTAAATTATGATTTTTATTGTAAAAAAATAGAAAAATACCATCAGATATGTGTGACTTTGGGGTTTGTGTTTTAAATAGCGACTGATGTTTGTTTCAGTCTATATTAGCCATCTCAAGTCCTTTTTTAAATCTGAGTAAATCAAAATGATTTTTCCGACCCAATCAGCAAGTTTTAGTCCATTTGAATTCAAGGTGAACTAAAAAACACAATGGGTCAGAGTGGAATCAAGTCATTCAATATAAACCACTATATAATTAATTTAGTTGCAACTCAGTTGAAAAGATAGCAAGTGTCATGACAACCAAGCTAACCGGTTCTTCTAAGGTATAGTTCACAGACACATAAACATGGTTTCTCGCTATGAGTCTTGAAATATCCTTACTTTGCAGAGATGAGGAAATGATGCCATCCTTTCTCCCTAGTCCCTCCTTAGATAACCTCATTCAATTCCATGGTTTTAAATATCTTCTCTATGCTCCTGCTGCTAAACAAATTTTTAATCTAGTCCTGAAACATTCTTCAAAGGTCTGGCCTTCTAAAATCAAAATGCTTTCTTGAACTATCTCATTGGTGACTTGAATCAGTCATATCCAGAAGAAAACTCCCGATTTTCTCCAGCATTTTGTACTTCAAGAAATGCCATTGTCATCTACCTATTTGCTGAATGACCTCAAGAGTTGTGACATCAAGTGAAATACCAAAATCCAATCTGTTATCATTTTAAGTAGTCATAATTTGGCCCCATGTATGAAAAAAATGCATCAAATTCAAAAATCTTTAGAATTAAATGGAAAAGATATTTACATGTCTTAGCATTCCATCGGGTTCAAGTTTTTATAACCTGTATTCTGGACAACCTCTTTCCACTGAGATGATAAATCTTTTTCGGTAGGACATTTTTCCATATGCAGAAGATTAAGAACTACATAAAAATATTTAAGGGAATCAAAGCTAAGATATAATATTATATATTAAAAAGAATCCCTATATATATTTGGCACTTTATATAATTTTAATGTTTAAGATCATTTGACCAATTAGAATGACAGCCTTTTAACTCTAATTTATTATGTGTAAGTTAATTAGATTCATGGCTTTTTTTATCTTCTATATGCCAATAACCCACAAATGTGTATCTCTGGATACAATTTTTTGGCCAAAGTTTTATATATGCAACTGTCTATTAGACATCTCTACCAGGATTTCTAAAAAGAAATCTCAAATGTAAGGCATCCAAAATTTAGTTCCTGACTTTCTGCCAAAACCTGTAACCTTCCCCATTTCAGTTGATGACTAGTTTTTCCCAGTTGCTCAGACTTAAACTCCTTGGGGTCTTTCTTGACTCCTCAATGTTCTCACTCCCCATGTCCAATCCATTATGGAATCCTACTTGGCTGGGGTTCCGCTGCCTCCCACTCTGCCCTCATGCACTTCTAGCGCCATTACATTCCTTATTACCTGCAGCCTATCCTCAACCTAGCAGTCAGAGCCGTCCAGGGAAGACCTCAATTAGAGGTCAATGTGCTGTCTATTTCACTCAGAATAAAAGCCAAAGTCCACACAGGCCCGATGAGCTCTCCTTGTCCCATTACCTATTCGACTTCACCTTCTGCTTCTGCACCTCTCAACCTCCTCAGACATGGTCAGCACACACTCCCCTTTGAGACTTTGCTCCCTATCATCTCACTGCCTAACCCCTTCTGTCCCCACTACTGACTTGGAAAATTCCTTCACCTCCTTCACATTTTTGTTTAACTATCACCATCTCAATGAGCCTCAATCTTACCATTCTATTTAAAATTGCAACTCATCTTAAACTCCCATTTGCTCTTAACATATTCTATTTTTTTCCTTCTTCCATAGCACTTATCACCTGGTTGTCATATAATTTACTTACTACATTTATCACTTTCTATTTATCAGAAATAAATGACCCCCATTTGAATGAAAGTTCCAGGATGGCAGGGGTATTTGTGAATGTATCCCACGTGCTTAGATCAATGCCTGACATATGGTGGCCACTCAATAAGTATCTATTATTGCCAACTTATGACTTTTCAGTAATCATCACACTAATGACAATACCATATACTGGCATATGAGTATCATCCCAAAAAGACATGATTTTCCTTCTCTTAGATAAGACTGCTGCTTACTTGCAATTTTAAGGTAATGTATTATGATCTACCCCACTCACCTAATAGCTTCTTCAAAACATATGCAACGAACAAATTTACATTTTGGTAGTAAATTGCACTTAGATTATATGTTTAAATCTAACTGCATATTCTACAGCAATTTTAGAAGTCATATCAGGGTTAAAAAGCAAACTCTTCATATCTCCAATTTGTTTTTTCCGCTGCAGTTAGTAGCCTCTGAAAGGTTACGTGTCATGCACTTTCACCAGTTTAAAACTGGTCTTGGCTCCTTTTTGCCTCAAGATGAAGCCAATGCTCTCGAATGTGCCCAAGAAAGTCCTCCGTAAACACATTTCTTCCTATTGTCTAGAATCCTCTTTTGACACAATTCCCTCTCACTGGAAACCCAAACTCCACCTGAACCTGCCATTCTTTTTCTTGCCTTTAGGTTTTAAATATGCTACTCCCTTTACAGAAATCACTTAATTCTGCTAATGCCTACTCAACCCATTGGATAATATTCTAAGCTTGTACTTTTCTTCCTTCCAAAAGACTTTCTTAATCCTAGAACTGGATAAGGGGTTCTCTAGGTTCTCATAACTTCTTTATTTTTCTTTTTGAGACAGAGTCTTGCTCTGTTGCCTGGGCTAGAGTGCTTTGGCATCAATCTAGCTCACAGCAACCTCAAACTCCTGGGCTCAAGTGATCCTCCTGCCTCAGCCTCCCAGAGTAGCAGGGACTGCAGGTACACACCACCAGGCCCGGCTAATTTTTCTATTTTTAGTAGAGACAGGGTCTCGCTCTTGCTCAGCCTGGGCTTGAACTCCTGACCTCAAGCAATCCTCCCACCTCAGCCTCCCATAGTGGTAAGATGACAGGCGTGAGCCACTGTGCCCAGTCTAGTTCTCATAACTTCTTGTCATTACCCCATCCCAGCACTATTGACTCCAACTAGCTATCTAACATAGTGCTGGGACACAGGAAGTACTAAATAAACACTTGCTAAATAAATGAGTGAATTCTCCGAAAAAGAGCACATGAATCTGAGCCTCCAATTTCTCTCTCCACAATCCTCTCTGTTGTGCCATTCATCTGGGCTGTCACACCATTGTAACAGTGGCATGAAGACTCTTCTTTGCTCATAATAGAATATTTCTCCAAATAACACAAGCACTTGCCATGCAACTACATGTTTTTATTATTGCTTTTGGAGGAGCTTTAGCAAACAAGTTTCTTACTTTTATAGGACTGCTGACATCTCATAGAAATATTTGACAAATATTCAACTCAGAGATGATTTTGATTCTATTCTACGGCTTTTCTGATTCTTTACACACTGCATTTTATTTCTTTATGAGCTTACTTTGCTTCATCTTGAGTCCTCAAATTCAATGACCAAGATAATGTAATGGTGTGAGCACAGAACGTGACCTCTGCTCAGAATTCTATTTCCATACAGTGTATTTACAGTGTTTGGTGAGGGATGAAACTGCTCTTCAATTTCTTCCCTTCAGTTATCAACTAACAAAGCAATTTCTGATGCTTTAGTATTTTTTTTTTTCTGAATGGCTCTTTCTTTAATATCCATTCATGCCTTCTGATCTAATTAGTATAATTAGCCTTGGACACACAATAAACAAAAGCAAAAAAACAAAAAATCCTGCAAAATTCCACTTCAACAGCCTGCCTTTCATAGACTTAATGGAAGTAGGTTTTCAGCTGTCTTCATAGCTCACAACCTTTAATCTTCACATCAATCTCAGCCTTCTATTCAATCACAGCTGCTGTCTATTGAGAAACAGCAAAGGTTTCAGAGAGTTTGTGGGAACATGGAAGTCCTCCATTCATTTTCATCAGTAAACGCAGGAGACACAAATTTCACTAAAATTGCTAAAAGTGTTCCTGCTGTGTCTAGATGATTTATTATTAGACATCATATTTCAAAATATTCTTTAAAAAATTCAAGAAAATCATGTGATTGTTTTACCTGAAACATTATGTAATTTTATCACCTGTGCACTAAAGTGTATGTGTCAAAATTATCTTCCCTTTAAAGGTGAATAATATTCCGTTATATGTATGTACTATATAATTTTTATCCATGCATCTATGGATGGTCAGTTGGGCTGCTTTCACCTTGGGCTCTTGTGACTAATGCTGCTACGGACATGGGTATACAAATGTCTAATTCAGTTCCTGCTTTTACTTCTGGGTATATACCCAAAAGTGGAATTGTTAGATCATATGGTAATTCTATGTTTAATTTTTTGAGGAATTGCCACACAGTTTTCCACAATGGCTGCACCGTTTTATATTCCTACCCTCAGTGTACACAGGTTCCAAGTTGTCCAATTCCTTGTCAACACTTGTTATTTTCTGGTTTTTTGATAGTAGCTACCCTAGTCGGTGTGAAATGATATTTCACTGTTGTTTTGATCTGCACTTCCCTAGTGACTAGTGATGTTGAACATCCTTTCATGTGCTTATTGGTCACTTGTGTGTCTTCGTTAGAGAAATATCTATTTAAGTTCTTTGCCTATATTTTAATTAGGCTTTTTGATGTTTTTGTTGTTAAACTGTAGGAGTTCTTTACACATTCTGCATTTCAATCTCTTTTCAGATATATGACTTGCAAGGCCCAAAGAGTTTTAATGGTAAGTTCTACCAACTTTAAAAAAAAATTATGGGTATATAATCATTGTATGTATTTACAGGATCTACCAACTTTTAATAACATTCCAATCTTGTACAAATTACTCCAAAGAATAGATGGAGTGATGGGGAGCCGCTGTGAATGTGTCCTAAATCTAATCAGGAATAATTCTTTATGGTAATCTTATTCTGATCATTATAATTACTAGAACCTTAATATTAATAACAAGATTCAAGCAATATGCACCTTTTACTACAATGCTTGGAGTGTTTTAATTGCTGGCAAAGAGACTTATTAAGAATTCTGAACACACTCTCCATAATAACCATTATATATAGTGTCCCATTTGCTATCTTCCACAATAAATATACTGGATTTACAGTGGTTTACGATCTCAATCTATAGTTACTTCATTCTAAGAAGCTGGTAACAATACTTAGCCATTCTGACCCGCATGGTGCTGGTCCATTCCGTCTTCTCTTTTTTCCATCCTTGCTTTATTTCTATATTATTCAGGACCCCTTAGACACAGCACAGGATAGAAATACACCTTAAACCGATTCGAGCAACAGAAAAGGAATTGGTTGGTTCACAGAACTAAAAAGATTGTGGAGGAAGCTCACAAAATTGAAAGAAGGCTTGCAAAAAATAGAGCGCTGGAAGCCGGGATTCAGTACTGTCAGGAACTCTGTGTACCCAGCTCTGCTTGGTTTTAATCTCTAGACTGACTTTCTCCAATGAAACAAAACTTAGGTGTGGTAACCCTAGTTTAGTAACCCCGTAGAAAGATACCCAGAGAAGCCCTGACTGGCCCCAGCTGGCTCACATGCCCACCCCTCAAGCTAATTACTGAAGCCAGTGGGTGTGGTCATATTACTGACGAGGCTATTTTGCTGCAGGAGGCAAAATCTTCTAGGGGTAGGATGGGGGAGGGGTGCGTATGGTACAGGCAAATTGAAGCTATACCTAAGGGCAGTTTAAGAGCTATCATCTTGACCCTATAATACTGCTCAAAATACAATCTTTGTGTGCAGAGGTTTGATCCATTGGCTTCCATGCAAATATTTCCTCCAATATATTCTTTAACACTGTGTCTGCCATTGGAAATAAGATTACTGCCATTTTCTGTCTTGTCAAAATGAATGCTGGCTGTCTGCATCCTTTCCATAGAAATGGATATCACTGGAAATGAATATCATTAGTGCATGAAGGATTTTATAACCCTTTGTCACTTTCTGCTGTTAACTAGAACTGAAAAAGGAATCCTCTTTGTGCAGTACTACGGCACATCATGCATAACACCAGGAACATTCCTCTGGCAATAGTAGCTTAGGACCGTAATGCCTAAGCACTTCATGCCCAATGTCTTGTGGGTGATATTTAGATTTCATGTAGAATCTCTTCTGTGGTTGTCTAATTGCTTAGAATTTTCAGTTTTTTTCCCTCAATACTGTGGTCCAGCGTACAATAGTCTTCTTATGCAACAGTCTTTCCTCTAAATTCATGAACTATATGTTTATCTTTTGTGCTAACACCCTGCTTTTCCCTTCTAGCTATAACATTCTGCATTGTTTTATTCTGTCTTGGAATGCCTGAGATGACCTCTTCCAGGGCAGCTCCAGATTCTTCCCTGTTCTTTGAGCCTGCGATCCTCCTCTGTCTTCTAAAAGACTTGACCTTCAACACCTCATTAGCATTATGGATCTTTAGTCCACTACCAGTATCTAAGCCCCAATAGTTTATCTTTGCCATTCTATGACCTGATAGCTGAACTTTCCCACTAGAGCTTCCCTTAACAGAGAGTGACATTCCTGACAAACCCATAAAGCAATTGATTTTTTGTTTGGTTTTGTTTCTTAGTGGTTCTTTGCTTACAATAAAGACATCAAAGATACGCCATCTTCCTCCTTCCAACAGCCTAGCCACTTCAAGAATCTCATTTCAAACACATTCGTTACAATCCATTTTTGCATTTTGTGGTTTTTAATCTCCTTGTGTTGCCTTCTCCTAATAGATTGGAACATTTCTAGTACTGCGATCAAAATTCCTTAAAGAAGAATAAATCAATCAACAGCTGTTTATTTATAAGTCTAGATTTGCAAGTGGAGAATGAGGGTAATCTCTTTAAGGACTTGGAAGAAAAAGGCAATAATTATATTTGTTTTATTTCAACATGTAAATCAAAATGAAAAGGTTGCTCTCATAAAAAATGAAAGCAATAATGTTTTAATTAACAAGGGAATACCAATTGCTCTAAAAATAAAACATTTTTTTCCACAATTAGGGTTAATATTTTTTTCTTTAATAACTTTCTTAGCATAGGAAGGAGGAGAGTTATGTGCTGGATGTTTTATGGGTACAGCTTTAAAATGTCATGATTTTTTGCAGCATTGTAACCTACAAAAAAAAACCATAATAAATTGTATTGACAAGGTTTTCATACTTAAGCCTACATTTTATTGTACCATTATCCCTGAACAAATTGAGGCACAATATTTCATTAGGCTGTACACATACATTATTGAACATATAAAAGAATATCAAAATCCATTCAATAGTCTTAGCAAAGAGGATCAATATTAGGTTTTGTGCGTTTGTGTAAAAAATACTTTCTATATCATGGCTATATCTTTTATAATAAAATTCATTTTAAAAATACTCAAAATGAATTTATTTTAAAGAGATGCATTTTTAAAGGTATTTTTTATAAGGACTTTAATATTTGGAGTCATATTTAGAAAAGAACAGGTTCACACTCATTTACAAAACACTCCTGAGAAATGGATTCAGAGAGTTCCTACAATAGTCTTGTTAAGTCATCTAGTACTTATTAAGTGGCATGCAATTTAGTGACAGTAAAGTATCTGGGACTGAAATTCCACCCAAACACTCCTCATCTTCTACCATTAGAGATATGTACTTGACACAGAGAATCTAAAGGTTTGTAAGGCTTTTGCAAGAAAAAAACTGGATACTCCAGGTAAACACTAATCAGAACAAACTGGAGTACCTATATTAGTATCAAAGTAGACTTTAGAACAAGTAATAAAAAGGAACATTACATAATGATAAAAGAAAGGGTCAATTCATCAAGACAAGGTAACAACCTTAAAGGTATGTCAACTAATTATAGAGTTTCCAAATACATAAAGCAAAAGCCAATTAAAAATGAGAGAAGTAGGCAAACACACAGTTATTGTGGGAGATGTCAACACTCATCTCAGTAAGTGAAAGAGCAGACAGAAAATCAAGATATGGATTTGACTAGCAACCTACCAACTTGAGCTACTGCTCAGCATAGAGGGCTCCACTCAAACTCAAAATCCACATTCTTTTCAAATGTGCACGGAATATCCACCAAGATAGACTAGTACATCCTCTCCAATTTCAGTTGGGTATTTAAACCTAAATGTGCAATACTGATGTAAAAAGTATTTGTTCACAGGACAATAACATCTGATGATGAAGATCCTTGGATTCCAGTTGGTCCTACCAATCTTGCCCCTTACTACCTTGTTTCCAAGTGGTATTACAAGGAAAGCAGATCTCAAACTTAAGTCTGTTGATCCTACAAATATCTAACAGCAAATAGCAAGAAAAAGAGCTATCTACTCTCTTGGCCACTCTCAGTCCTCAGATGCCCTGACAAGCACATCACACAGAAGTTTCACTCCAAGGCAGATGCAATGATATTTTGCTGGTAGGATCAGCAAACTTCCTGGTTGTTTTGGTTACATATTCATCCAGGGAGGGTGGGGTCACAGAGTCAAAGGGAACCCTGGATGGAAGGGGCTACTTTAACACCAGTGGGATGTGAACCTTACAAGAATCCTATACCGCCTTTATTCAAGGGTAGCAGAGCCTGTAAAATCTTCCTTGCCTTCCACATACCTTGAACCTTACTCATTGCACCAATGAAATGATTTTACCTATACTTGTGCTGATTCACAAGCTTGTATGCCTGACACTGCTTCAAAACCAAGCTCCTGCACTGTCGGTCCTTGCAGCTAAAACAGGAGAGAAGGTACACGCATGGAAAGGCTGGGCCAAAGGGACCTGCAACATCGCATATGCTCCCTTTTATGAAAGAGGGTGGAAGAATATATTTGTATTTACTCAGATATGCAGAAACAATCTTTTGAAATTTTGGATGCCTAAGACCTGCAGTGACTGATACTATATTCATTGTACTGGATTGCATCTGAGAAGTGGAAATCAACTATAACTGGCTTTTCAACTTGCTGACATTTATTAAAAGATTATCCAAATTAACAAAAAGAGCACTCAGTACTAAATGAATCAATCTAAACTAAATCTTTCTATTAATAAATACCACAACACGCAGGTTTGTTTGAGACAGAGGTAAGGCCACAGTGCTCTAACTTCCAGGTAGCAAGTCTGCAATGCTCCTTTTCCCCCTCGTAGAAATGGATTAGATATTATACGAGGACTCTCATCAGAGTTCTAGAGCCTCCAAACAGAAACTCAATCTTAAAGTATCACTGACCTTTAAATGACTAGGAGAAAAGTAGGATAATATCTTCTCTTTCCCAACACCTGAGAACATTCATGTGCACACACAGACTCCCCCAAGGGAGAAAGAACCCTCAAACCATGAGAGTTTTTAATCCCCTGTAGTAGGTCACTTTATGTGACCAGTTTTTCTGGGGTTGCTGCTATTCACACACTTGCTCAGATTAGCTACATGCAACAAAGCTAGTGAAACCTATTATGTTGATCTTCGAGGTGAATAATATACCTTCTGGCTCTGTTAACTCGACCCAAGTGGCTGTAGGTTGCATGGATTTGCAAATTAAGCAACTCTGAGATGTAGCTGAATTTGGGCTGCCTTCCTGTGTTAGTACTGAGAAGATGTTACAACGGGGACTTAGAGTCACAATTTTTACACTCATGCATCTACAACACTTCTCAATTTTTATGTGTACATGAATCACCTGGATTTTGTTAAAACGCAGATTCTGACTCAGCACGTCTGGAGCAGGATGTGAGGTTCTGTGTTCCTAACTAGGTGATGCCCGTGCTGCTGAGCCCTGAACCAACTCTGGACAGCAGGGCTCTGCATCACAGAAGCTTCACCACCACACAGTCTGCCGTACAGTCTGAATTTCAAACACGAGATTTGGAAAATGAGAAGACATGAGACTATTCAAAAAATAAGGAAAATTAGAAAACAAGCAAAATAATCTTTTTACTGAAACCCCAGTATTCTATAGGAGTCAAGCAGCCAAGAAGAAACCACAGGTAAATAAGCAGTAGCTTGGCTCTCTGTAGGAACTCTTGACTTTGAGCAGAAGCTTTTTATCATGTGCATCATGAAAGTTTCCCTCCCCCTGCAACAAATACTTTTTCTCTAGTCAGATCTTCCCCGACAACTTAATTTTCTCCCAAGCACCATTCTCTGACTCCCAACTACTGCATACACAGAAAGAAAGAGGGGCTGTTTAACATGATTATACCCACCAAAGTTCCCCTCTTCTCTCCTGCCTCCTCCCTCCATCCAAAAAGCCCACACAGATTAAGACAGCCGTGGATTTGGGTGAAAAGTCTCCAATAAAAAATGCCCACCTAATGTGTGACTCTCCATCTGCAAGTTATGAGGGTTCCCTGACTACAGGTGTTGCAAAGGCTGAACGGTAAAGACATGCCTTACTACATACAAAGCACTACACTGGGAACGGGTCGGGCAGACTGTTAAAGCAGAAGCAACCCTGGGGGAGGGAGTGTGAAACTCCATTTCTCCAACCTCTGCTTCAGGAACATCTTTGATATGCAGAGAGTGATTATTTCTCCCTGGTCAATCTGGGATGTCTGAAGGGGAAGGCAACACTCATTACTCATTTTTCATTCCGTAGCCATTTAAGTCCATTGCTGCCAAGGAGACGAGGGACTAGCTAAATGACTTCTAATTAAAAATATAGGAAAGCTTAAAGTGACTCCATAAAGATGTCATGGCAATATAGTGCATTAGTAAATCACCATAACTCCCCAGATCTAAGCAAATAGGCATAAAGCTATTTCTTCTTGAATTTTTTTTCAGGATATGAGTCCCTAGTCCACACCAAAGGTCTACTTGAACACAATTTCAGTTCTTTTCTTCTTTTCCAAATAACATCTGTAAAACGATTTATGTTCTTCCTCACCAAGGGGAAAGCAAATCCCTTCTATATAAATATATATAAGAACCTGACACTATTCCAACAACCCTTTTTCCATACAGCCGCCACTCAGGCAAACTTCTTTCTCCCTTTCTTCAAGCTGTTTCCGTCTTTCTGTCTCCTTTGTGGCTAAAATTGACCTATTGTGTAGATTCAAACCCATCTGACTCACTCACTCCCCCAAAGGTACTGAAAAGCCTTGAGAAAATTCATGAAGCACCATTAAACACTGAATTAAAACTCTCAAGGGAAAAAAAAATGTGTTTCATTATAATCAAGTCAGAAAATAGATTTGCTCCCCATCCTCTGTGTAATGCCAAACACCTGTGCTATCTTAGACTAGTCACTAGATTCAATGACGTCTGTGTCTTCACCCAAGTTGCTTATTTTCACAATGAGGCAAAAATAAATGCCACTGAAGCTTCATTTAGAGAACTCGTTTCCTTTAACTCACGCTCGGACACAGCCCACCCTCAGCTTCAGTCTTTGCC
This sequence comes from Eulemur rufifrons, assembly GCF_041146395.1. Lineage (NCBI taxonomy): Eukaryota > Metazoa > Chordata > Mammalia > Primates > Lemuridae > Eulemur > Eulemur rufifrons. The sequence continues at coordinate 15,091,259 of NC_091000.1, forward strand.
CTGTACCTGCCCTCATGATCCACTGTTAGAAACAGCCATTAGTTTCTTCTCCACTGGGTCCAGCTTGTGTATTCACAGACTTGGTTTCTACCACACAGCTCCTGAAACCTAAATGTGCATATGAATTACCTCGATATTTTATTAAAATTTTGATTTACTTTAGCAATTCTGGAGTAAGGACCAAAATTCTACATTCCTGACAAGCTCCTAGGTGATGCCGATGTTGCTGATCTGAGATCCCACATTGGTTTAAAATGTTCTATTGTAACCCTTTTAGGGTTTGGGGGCACCAGATAAAGGCTCTGGGGGAAAAATTACACTGCCTACTTACATGTCATTTCTGCCAAATAAACGGCAAAATCAGCCCACCAGTGAATGTGTGAATTCACTACTACACAGTCCCTAGTAAAATACTTTCGCTTTAGCTTAGTAGATATTTGCTAAAGTATTTGCCATTTCAAGATCTGAAAGACTTCTCCCTGAGCCTCTCAGAGGCTGTCAGTAGCCCATCAAAGTAATTAATATCCCTCTCCTTTCCCCTTATCTCCTCATCACCAAGTTTTAACATAAGATTTATAACTCAATTCTCTGCAGATGGAGTTCAAAGCCAAGGAGTCTTTCCAGTGTTCTCAGGCTAATATTAGTTTATTCATTTGACAAATATTTACTAAGCACCTGCTCTGTGCCAGGCACTGTTCTGTGTGCTGTTTACTGATGACCACAGAACACAAGGCAAACGGGGCTCTGGCAGTTTCAAAGCTCACATTCCATAAGGGTAGATGGACAATAAAAACATAAAAAATAAATAATTTCAGAGAGTCATAAGTAAATGACAAAAATAAAACAGCAGAATGGGATAGAGTGGGACTGAGAAGTCTACTTCAGAGAGAGTGACCAGCGAAAGCCTCTCTGGGCCACCCCGTTAGAGCAGAGACATGAATGCGGAGAAGGCACCGGCCATGGAAAGGTCTGGAACAAGAGCATCCTAACCATCTGATTTTCATGACTTCCTCTGCAGACGGCCTCCTTCCAGGCTGTAGCTGTGTGTTCAGAGTTCCGTGGGTTTCACTGAATGTGTCTGAAAGGGCCACCTTGCAAATCCCGTCGGTTATCTCTTCTCCTGTCTGTATTTTAGGCTCTTTACCAAAAACGACTGATGGTGAGTGCCTGCATGAGGGATAGCTTGTCAGACATAAAGGACGGAGTGTGGGTATAGATTTCCATGATCCAGGAGCAAATTATACGTAGAAGATGTAAGCCCATCATTCATGTCTGAAAAGAAGGGAATTTTTTCTTAGATAAACATTTATTGAGCACTTGCTACATGAGAAACAATGTTTATACATATATATACAAAAGGATAAAATGTGGGTGTATAGAGATGAATGTGATATGAATTTTGTCATAAGGAGCTTACAAATAAAATATAAAGTAAAATGGGAAAAGTGAGAAACTAGAAGTACAAGGTAATGGGAATAATCACGCTGAAGTAAGGGTGATTCATTTCTGCCGGGACAATCTGTAAATGTTCCAGTGAGAAGTTAGTATTTGACCTAAGCCTGGAAATACGAAACATGAGGTGCCATATCCATAGATAGGAATGAAGGCCATGGAGCTACGTAAGACTAGTTAGGGAGTGGAAGGAAAAAAAGAGGCCCAAAGACTGACCCCTGCACAACCACGGCAATGGCCTTGAAGAGGAAGATGCACAAGAAATGGAGATTTCAACTGTGTCAAATGATGCACAGAGCCAGGACGATGAGCAGAAAAAATCAACCTTTGGATTTAACATTGAGGCGGTCATTGGTGACTTTGAAAAGAGCCTCCTTAGTGGGGAGTTAGAAAGGAAAGACTTATTGAAGCGGATTCAAGAGAAAAATGCAGAATTGAAAATTGGCACTACAGACAAGGCTTCTCAAAATTTAATGTCATTGTGAATGTTGGAGATCCTGCTAAAGTGTAGTTTTGATTTAACAGGTGCAGGGTGGGGCCTGAGAGCCTGCATTTCTACCAAGCTCGCAGGTGATGCTGATGTGGATCATAATTTGAGTGGCAAAAGAAGAGAATCTTTCGAGAGTTTTCTATTACCATAAAGAGGAGCAATGAAAAAAGGTGGGTGAACAAAGTAACTGGAGGAGGATATGGGGTCAAGGGAATTATTTTTAAGATTCGCACCATCACAGCACTGTATGCCCATGAGAGTGACCCAGAGGTGAGAGAGAGGGGAAAAAAAAAGCACAAATGGGGGAGAGAGGGGCTAATCGAACATTTCAATGAAGGGGAAGCCCTGCAGAAGCCCTGCAGGGAAGTGCAGGCAGTTCACCCATACGAGGGGGGTGAAGCTCATGGGTGCAGATGCAGTTGAGAAGGTGGCGGAGCGCATAGCGGGTCCCTCCCAGTTGCTTTATTTCTCAGTGCAGTAAGGTACTTAGCTGATAGGACTGGGAAGTAGATGTTAGTGGTCCGAGGAAACAGGGGACAGTTGGAAATAACTGTGAGGAAGTAAATCGACGAAGGCAGTTGTCTTCAACTCTATCAGACCAATGACCCGTTTTATAACACATTTTTAACTCTTGCTACTACTGTGAAAATAAAATGATAGTTAATTTAACCTACCTACACACATTTTTAAACCAACAGAATGCCCTCACTGTAATACAAAGAAAAAAAAGGAAAATAATTCATAGTAAAATAACATGCATTTTCACATGTAAATGTGCAGGGGTGAGTATACTCTTCTATTAATAAGTTAGCAAACCAAAAACATCTCCATAAACTTCGCTAATGCCCCCTAGGGGGCGGTACTGCTCTTGTTGAGAATCCAATTGCTTGACATGACTAAGCGTCCACTGGAGGTTGGTGACTGATTTCATGGGAGACGAGTTAGCACAGTTGCACGTTTTGTTCAGCTGCCTGGATGCAAGCTCCAAGGGGGCGCAGTTGCATTTAACCAGGCTGGCAGCTTTATTGGGGGAGTAAATGGACTGAAAATGGAGCAAGGAAGTTGAAGGTCCAGGTCCGCAGTTT